>NW_018127969.1:1521042-1551924 GCF_001952655.1 Monopterus albus | reverse complement strand
TTCAGTTTTTTATTTGTTAAAAAAGTTTGCAATATCCAATAAATTTCGTTCCACTTCATGATTGTGTCCCACTTGTTGTTGATTCTTCACAAAAAATTACAGTTTTATATCTTTATGTTTGAAGCCTGAAATGTGGCAAAAGGTCGCAAAGTTCAAGGGGGCCGAATACTTTCGCAAGGCACTGTATTTTGGACGGGAAAGCACTACGCATTTTGTATTCTTCATTGATTTTACCATACTTAGAGTATGGCGTTGAAAACTGGGGAAATACATACAAAAGCTCACTTCAACCATTCTATATATTACAAAAAAGAGCTGATTCTTGGGGTAATAATTAACAATGTATTGCTTATTCCTGGTGTGTTTAAGTTGAAATCACATATTTGTGGTTGAAATGTTGTAAGTTACTTTGCATGAGTATAAGTAGCCTATGTGTGTGCACTTTTGTACAGAACAGTTTGTTTTGGACCTTGTGAATGAGGACACTGTGACTCTTACTTACGCCATTAAAGGCCTGTCTGGGTTTCTTGCTTTTAGGCGTAAGGGCTGGATAAGTGTTTGGGTTACGCATGTAGCCTACAGTACCATTAACCGTAGCTGTGATGGTTGAGGAGGGCTAAGGAATCCATAAGCAGGGCTGGATCTAGAGATTTTTGGGTGGGCTGGGCAGGCTGGGGCACCGGTGGCACATTTCAAACACATTTAAAATGTAAAAAGTAAATGAAACCCATAGTTTTATTAAAAAATAACGGACACATTAATAAGAATCAAATGTATTTTGAGTAAATATGAGAGACACAGTGTTTTCTTTAACTAGCTTTAGCTGTGCTCCTTATTTACTCCTGCTGCACAGTTATATTGTTATAAACGATGCTCCAATTTCGGGTCCTTTCAGCTTTCCTTTGTTGTGTACGCGCAGCGAGGGTGAGGTGAGGTGGAGGGGTGTGCATCTTTAAACCTACTAATCCTGCTGTCCTCAATCTCTGCCCGTCCTGTTCCGGTGGAGGTGGAGGTGGAGGCGACGGGACGGTCGCTCTCTGCTCCTCTGCGACCAAACACTGTGGGCTCCCACAGCAACCAACAACCAGCTGGTTGTGAAGTGGGCTTTCTTTTCGCTGTTACTGGGAACAAAAGTACGATCGTTGAAATCGTGAGGAAAAGTATTTACTCGGAGTTAATCCCGTTCCCCGGAGGATTTTAAATACCTGCTGCCGACGCGATGAGCGCTGCGGGAAACTCAGACACGGACTCCAACAAACTGGAGTCTGTGATACAGGTGAGGTGCACCAGGCCTTCCTCCATCCGCTTATTTAATGTTCAGCAAGCGCTGCCTGGTGTGTGATGTGGCAAATAAAGCTGCTGGTTTACACTGTGCGTGTGTGCTTGTTTGTGTTGGAGGTCAGGTTTTGGATTGGTGTGATTGCAGCACCACCTGGTTTTGTGCCACATCAAACACATCGTCATCATCTTTCAGTTAATTATGCATTGTTTCCATTGCCTGCATACTGAAGGATGTCTGTCTCTTGGTTTGTGTTTCTTTGTAAATGTTACACAATGTTAGGGTAAATGTCTGTGCTTTGTACATCAGAAGCTTGAGCAGAGTGTTTTATCTGAGGAGAAGAGGCTGACGGTCCGGGGCCCTTCACCTGATGCCCCACTTACATGTCTACCAGCACGAGTACGCGAGATTGTCACAAAGAACCTCAACGATAGCTGTGAGATGCCACAGTCTGCTCTCTTTTGTTTCAGATTCAATGCTTTTACACTTTTCTTTTCCTAATCATTGTCTTCGTTTTTTCTGAGCAGCAGGAGCCATGTCCTCCGTCATGTCCCTCCAGGATGAGAACCGAGTGCTGCAGGGAGAGCTGGCGAGGCTGGAGGACCTGCTGGCACACAGCAGAGCCGACCGAGATGAGCTCGCCATCAAGTATGGTGCAATTAGTGAGAGGGTAAGACACCAGGACAGCAGCAACAACTTGTAATATGGGCAGAGGTGCAGTGAGTTGGGGCTTGTTCCCAGCTGGATAGAAACAAAACTGAGGCAGACTAACACATGACATATCAGTGTCCATCACGTACACGCTTTGTGTAAAAAGTGAGATTGCCAGACTTTAAAAATCCTCCAGGTTATATATATTTAAGCAAGTACTTTGTAGCTTTTCTCTTTTTCCTGTGTACCTCTTTTTCTTGGCGTTTCTTTGTCTGAGATTAGCTGTCTCCACGGTGATGGGAACTGGAATGAGGTGAAGTGGAATGTTGCCATGGCGCCTGTCACCCTGGGTGATTGTAAACAGGGGCTTCAGTGGAGAGGAGGTGTAGCACTGGTGGGTGGGCACCACGTCTCATTTTGGGTTGAACATTACTGCAGGAAGCGTGCAGGTCTGCGTCCAAAACAAAAGGCAATCCTGATGAACGTTTTCTCTCAAATCTCTTTCCTTAAAAAAAACAAACTCTTTTATAAAACTTTATAATATAAACTTTTCCAACTGGAGTGAGTGACTGAGATAAATTGTTGGTAGGAGTCAAAAATACTTAGTTTAGTTTAAATGTCAAGCCAGTAGCAAGAAAAAACAAAACAAAAACACTAATACTGGCAGTACAATTATGAGTGGAGCATAAGAGATGAGTCTGAAAACACTGTAAAATCTTGTCATCCATTATTATTATGAACTAGTTTAATCTTCAGAAATATTGTTCTGTATTTTGTGCTTGTATTAGCAGCCTGTCAGTGACAGCCAAACTCTAACCTGGGGCGTTACAGTTCATAGTCAACACCTCAAGTCCCTGGGCCATCTGGGTGCTCCCTGTGCTAGTTTCTAAATGTATTTCCATCCATCCATTCATCCATTATCTATAACGCTTAGTCCTGAATAGGGTCACGGGAGGGCTGGAGCCAATCTAAATGTATATGTAGTACACTATTGCAGTGTTAAACATCTGCAGCATCTACACTGATTAGGAGCTGAGCTGACATTTATAAGTTACCAAAGCATTTATTAAGTGATGTAGCTTGACAGCATCTGATACAAACACTTTGTTCCATGCAGGACAACAGTCCATAGAGATATCAAAGCATTATTGCGTTTACGAACCTGAATTAGAGATCCCTTTAACAATGAAACACTGGGTGTTGAACTCCTACTTGTAGGTTCTACAGTAATGATGATCTTGTTAGATAGTCACACAGAGGTGTGGGCACATGTAAAATATCAAATAGGTAGTTAAAAACTGAATTAACTGAAGTGCACACCATGTCTGTGACTATCTGTGAAATATCTGTGTAAAAATAAATGTTAGCCCCTTCCTCTTACTTCTAATGAACCCTTCAGCTGGAGCAGGCCTTACGTTTTGAGACAGGAGATGGGGACCTTGAGTCACCAGAGTCCCGCAGCCTGGCTCAGCAGAATGTCGATTTACGCAGACGGCTGGACGAGGAACAAGCAGCCTACAAGCGTAAACTCACTGCATACCAGGAGGGTCAACAGAGGCAGGCGCAGCTGGTGCAGAAGTTGCAGGCCAAGGTATGATTCCTCTATTATGTCTTTTGCTGAGATGACATTCTCAAGACATGACAAACTATCATTTTTTTGCTGCTACTTCAGGTACTTCAATACAAAAAAAGGTGTATGGATCTGGAGCAGATGCTGCAGGAGAAGTCCTCAGAGCTGGAGAAACACAGGCCAAGTGTAAGTGATGCTGATTGCTTTTTAACATTAAGGGAGAGAACTTCTACTCACACTACCATTAACTTTCCAGAAGTAGCGCATTTGACGTCACATTTTCTCATTTAGGCTCACAGTGAAACATCAAACGGTCACCATCAAGATGAGTCGAGCAGCAACCTGGAAGATTCTTTAATCCGTCTGGAGGAAGAACGGCAGAGGTGACTGATTATATGAGAGATGTGACATAAACTGGCAAAAAAATTGGTCTAATGAACTTTTGCGCATTAGACATTTGGAGAAATTGTGTTGCTTTTGCTTGACTTGCTCCGTAAACATCTGATTTTTTTGCTTAGGTGTTTTCTTGTTGTGTTTTCAGGAGCAGCAGTTTGTCTGCGGTGAACGCCATGTTGAGAGAGCAGCTGGAGCAAGCTGGTTTGGCTAATGAGGCTCTCAGCCAGGACATCCGCAGGCTTACTGCTGACTGGAAAAAAGCCAGGGAGGAACTGGAACAAAAGGAGTCTGACTGGAGGAGAGAAGAAGAGGTGAGAGATGGATGCTTCAAACAAAGCAACTGAAATGAAGGAAAATGTGAAGTTATGATGGTTTGCTTGTTATTTTCACTTTATCCTTCATTTCAGTCTTTCAACAGTTACTTCAGCAGTGAGCACAGTCGTCTGCTGACACTGTGGCGCCAAGTGGTTGGGTTCAGGAGGCACGTCTGTGAGCTGAAGAGCGCCACTGAAAGGTTAAGATTAACCATCTGTGAACTGCATCATGTTTGCTTTTTAGAGAGTGCACATTCACATTTTGTGCTTTCCCCATTACTCTGCGATCTCAGGGACTTGTCGGACACGCGTAATGAGCTGGCTCGGGTGTGCCACTCTGCTCAGGTGTCCTGTGCAGGTCTGTCAGCCAATCTGCATAACCGCGAGGGAGGAGTGGCTCTGGCTCTGGAGCGAGAGAAGGCTCTGAGGGTTCAGCTGGAGCAGCAGCTGAGGGAACGAGTGGCAGAGATGATGAATCTTCAGACCAGAACAGACACAGAGAGAAGTGAGCTCAACATCAGGTCGGTGCTTGCTCTTACAGAGCTATTGTTAGATGAGTTGTAAAAAGATTTTTAACACTTATCATTGTGTCAATAGGTTGTCAGATTCTGTGCGAGAAGGGGAGAGACTAAAAGGCCAAATTGAAGAACAAGAAAGAGAGATTGTTGTACTGACAAGGAGGCTTGAGGTGAGAGGCCAGTTACACAAGCTGTGTACCTGGTCACTTGCATTAATGTTCCTCTGGTAGGCCACTGAGATCTCACAAGTGCTGTGTTTTCCTACAGGAGCAGAGTGGCAATGATGCAACTGACATGCAGATGATGAAAGCTCACACAGAAACACTGTTAAACACACTGCGGGAGGTCACTCAGGTGAGAAACTACACACATCAGCACACAATTTTCTATCAGTAAAATGGGAGTGCCTCATCTTAATTTGATTTTATAGATGGTTTTGTCAGATGGAGAGCCATTGTCAGAGGCAGAGCAGGACAACAGCGGGGCTCCACTGTTGGCTTTGATGCGTGGCCCTTCCCCTCACCGCTCCTCTTCCCCCTCTCAACTCTCCTCATTGTCTCCTGTCCCAGAGGGAGTGCTGTCTGCTGTCCGCTCCGCAGTCACAAACAAAATGCTCCAGCTGCAGGTGACATGTTTCAACCCCCTCTATATGATAAAGGACCACACACACAGGCAGATATCATGCTAAAATGGATGTACAACAATTATCTTTAATTTATGTCCAGCTAGAATTTAAACTGGAAGAAGCTGAATACAAAATTGCAGTAGATCTTTAATTAATTTAAGGTAGAAGTTAGGGGGTGACATCCACGCATTTCGTGTGATGATGATGATGATGATGATTCATGGTCTTTATCATAACCACTAAATTATGCAGGCACCCCACAGCTTAGAGCCGTTGTCTTTGTTATTAATATTGACATATAACATGTAATTTCCTCCACTGTCTTGTTGTTTTTTGCAGGATGTTCGGGGGCGTCTGCTCTCTGCCCAGTCCTCACTGCAACAGTTACGAAAGCAGCTTTCGGAAGCAGATTCATCTAAAAGAGATACAGAACAGCGAAACCAAGCTTTGCAGAGAGAGAGGGATGCAGCTCAGAGAAACAGGGAGACCACACAGAGGGAAAGGGACCGTCTGAGGCAGGAGAGAGACACACTGGCCAGGTTTACTGACAGTTACATCACCTTTTACCGTCTGCTTCTAATCCTTGAATCCTGTAGGTTGTGAAACTATAACTTTGTTCTCTTTCACACATCATTAATGTTGCAGTGAGAAGGTGAGCTTGGAGAAGACTGTACAGGCAGTGCAGGGCAGCAAACAGGCCCTACAGATGGACTGTGAGAAGCTACAGCTGACTGTGGCAGCCACACAGCGAGAGCGAGATCATGAGAGGGAAGAGAAAGAGGCCGCCGTTCAGGAGAGAGACCGAGCCAAGGCAGAGGCTCAGAGGATGTAAGTAGGGTAATTTGGTAGTGATTAAGAATGCAATGTGGACACTAATCCTCAAAGTCTAGTGCAGCCAGCACATATGCTCCCAGGGAGCCATTCAAAAGGTCCGTATTTGCTTTGAAAACAGAAAGCTCTGCCTCTTCATCTACAAACTCTGACCTGCTTCACTAACACAAGCCCAAACAACAATGAACAGCTCTGATGTGTCTAAGCACTAGCAGAGCTGCCCTGACTGTTCATTTGTCAGACGGCTGAAACATATTGTAATAGTACTGCCTATGTATTGTTTTGCTCCAGACAGAAGCAGTTGGATCAGAGTGAGAGTCGAGCCTCTGTTCAGCGTACAGAGTTGTCTGCAATGAGGGAGACGCACCAGCAGGGGGAGGTTGAGAGGCAGCTTCTTGAGCAAGAGAAAGCCCAACTCTCAGAAGCACTTGCTCGGGTAAGAAGAAGCCAACTTACTTAATGTTTATTGACTTGCCTTTCTGTGTTTTGGGGTTCTCATGTTGTCAGCGACCCTTGTGTGACTTTTGTTGTCCTTCCAGGCTGAGAGCAGTAATGCAGAGCTCTCTCTGCTGCTTAACAAGCTGCAGTCTGAGGACGCAGCGCTCAGAGACTCCCTGGCCAAAATGGGTGGCATGAATGAAGGCTTGGCCTGGGACAAGGTCGACCTTAACACCTACATCCTCCAGGTAAGGGCCTTTCAGGAATGTATTTGAAACAAGCAAGGTTGTATTTACTGTCTAGCCCCCTCCAGCTGTATCACACTTCCCACTGCATCATGCTCGAAGAAATCATTTTTTTGTTAGTTTTTGTTTCACGTTTTTATTCTCTTATGCATAAAAGCATAAAACAGGACAGACAAACAGATGTCCTAGTTATAAACACCTGCCTGAAGAAATATGTTCTCAAAAGTGAGAGAAAGGCAGACACGTCCAAAGCAGACCGAATCTCAAGCAGAAGGTGCATAGAAAAATGTGGAATCACTTTTTTCCACCTATGTAACAAAGGAAGGACAAAAAAAACTGAGAAATTTGTCATGTTAACAACCAAAAACACTCCAACTATGGAAGGAAATTTGTGTTAATGTAGGACACCATCAGTCATTGAGAAAATAGGATCCCACAGCAGACTCCTTTCTGAGTCTCACCCTTACCCCTGTCTTTAAGCTGGAGGAAGAGAAGGCTCTCCTGCAGGCTCAGAAACGGGAGGCAGAGCAAGAAAAATTGACCATCAGAGATGAGCTGGTCCGGTTGGAGCAGGACAGGCTGGAGCTGGACTCTGCCCGCATCACTTTGCACCAGGCGCTGCAGGATGCTGAACTAAGCCGGGTGGGAATGGAGGCGGAGCTCCAAACCCTCCGGGCTGAGAGGCTTCAGCTGCAGGAGAAAGTTGCCCAGGTGCATATGCTCACATACTAATTCATCATTTAAGTCCAATCTAAAAGCACTTTAGCAGCACCTATGGGTGGTGCACATTGCATTAATCAGCATATATTGTTTATTAAGTCACACACACACATACATATACCTGTATGAATACACACGCATGCCTGACAGGTTGTCGTCTGTGTTGACAGCTCTGTGGTGAGGTGACCTCTCTGGGATCAGAGTTAAGTCTTGCCAGAGGAGAGGGTCAGAGGAATGAGGTGGCCTTAGAGGAGGCCGGCCGCAGTCGAGCAGAACTGGCCCGAGACAAAGCAGCTCTAGTGGTCCAGCTGACGGCATCTGAGAGAGACAATGCAATGCTGTCAGAAGAACTGGCTGCTTTCAGGTGTGCGCCGTTGTTTGTCAGTGACATGTAAGTTTCATGTGTGTCTGTGTGTGTAACTTGTGTTCAAAACCCTGCAGGTCAGAACGAGAGTCACTGGAAACCAGTTTGTTCGAGGTGCAGCAGCAGCTCGTCCAGGCGGAGTCTCGCAGAGAGCAGCTGGAGACAGAGAACCAAAGCCTTCGAGTCCGCTGTGAGACTGTTGCAGGTGAGTGACAAGGTGGTGGTGGAGGAAATCATGTAAAAGGCACAGAGGGTTTTGAGGAGAGGATTGGGTAAATAAAGCAGAAGAAAGACTCACTAAACCAAAGATATTTGGCATAATGACAAAGACAGTGGGTCAGTGCTATGACAGAATAAGAACCTAATGGTTAAGTTTTGTTTTTCCGAATGGGATTTCCAGCTGAACTAAGGCGTGTACGTTCGGATGGGGAGAACGCGTTGGCTCAGGCTGAGAGAGAGAAAGAGGCTCTGACTCAGGCTCTAAATACTGCACAGCTGGAGGCCCAGCAGGCTTTACGCAAGG
Organism: Monopterus albus; assembly: GCF_001952655.1. Lineage (NCBI taxonomy): Eukaryota > Metazoa > Chordata > Actinopteri > Synbranchiformes > Synbranchidae > Monopterus > Monopterus albus. The sequence continues at coordinate 1,543,450 of NW_018127969.1, read as the reverse complement.
CCATCTCCGAACATCAGGAAGAGGTGGAGCGACTCCTCTCAGAAAAGGTGTTTTTATTTAAAATGCTATTTGTTTTAGCTTTAGTTGCCAAGTATGTTGAACACACAAGGAATCTGACTCCTGTGCAGTCAATGTACTTTCAATGCAACTGCCCCACCTGTACCTGAGCACTGGAATCTAATGTTTACCCCTTTGCTTCTGGAATAAGGTTGTTGATTCTGATTCCAATGACTCTATTTCCTGTTTGTGCTCTTGGCTACTCTGTTTCACAGGAAGTCATGCGGCACAGCCTGCTCATGGAGCAGGAGGTCGCTCTGAGGAAGCTCAGGCAGCAGATGGAGGATCAGCTCCATAGAGTGCAGAGAGAAAGAGAGGAGTTGCAGGATGAACTGAGGAGCCTCCAGCATGACAGGGATCAGAGTCTGCTGCAGGCTGAGACTGAAAAACAACAGGTCTGGTCTGAGTCCAAGACTGAGGGCGTGCGGTGTTGTAGAGAAGCAAGCGTTTACCATTTAGCTTCATAAAGTAAAATCCTAATATCACAGTAGACAGTGTCACCACATACAATGATGAAAACAGGCATATTTTTTAAAAGAGGGTACAGTTAATTGATAGTGGTTTTAGCCATTTTGTCCAGCCTTGCCATCATGTTATTTCATTAGATACAGTGTGGGTCAGCTCTGGTACATCTGTGCTGAGCTTCACCTATGTGTTAACCAGACCTTTTTGCTCTTCCCAGGCCCTTTCTCTGAAGGAGGCAGAGAAAACTGTTTTGGCTGACAGGGTGTCTAGTCTGCAGGCTGAGCTGTCAGCTGCAGCAGCAGAGGCCGAGAGGATGTCCAGAGAGCTCGCTCATTACAAGGAGCAGGAGCAGGTGATAGAATCTCCTCTATCAATGGTGTTGTTGTTGTTCAATTAGCTTCAGTCTTATCTCACACAAGGAAGATGAGCTAAATTGTCTCCTTTGTTTTCCCCAGGTCCGAGTTGGCGCTCTGACCACGGAGCTGCTGGGGCTTCGCTCTCAGCTGGAGGATGCAGCTTCTGTTCATGAACGGGAACTCCACAGTCTACGAGAGACTTGTACTGACCTTCAGTCACGTGCTGATGTTGCTTTCAAAGAGGTAGATGATCCTGTACCAAGAGGACATTCTGTCTGATTCTGTTCAGTTGCATCATTTTGTGACACGCATGAGTTTTACCCCACAGTTGGACCAGTGCAGAGCTTCTCTCTCAGTCGCCGAGGAGAGCAGAGACCAACTGAGACGGGACATACTGGACCTTGAACGCCGTCTCAGCCAAACTCAGGACGTAGCAGAGAACTACAGAAGAGAAGGCACAGAGCTGCGACGCAACCTTGGTGATGTCACTAAGGAGAGGGACGCTCTCAGCCAATCAAACACCCAGATAAGAGAAACACTACAAAGCACAGAAACAGAGAGAATCAGGTAACCAGCTGACTTAACGGGACTGACCCTCAGACAGAATTAAGAAATGCAGGTATGTTAAGAGCAGCATGTAAGATGTGTGTGGTGGGTTTGTCAGTGTGAAACGACAGTGTGAAGAGAAGCAGCAGAGGCTGGTTGTGCTGAAGGAGAACTTATCATCTGCTCAGAAGGAGGTGACAGAGCTGCGGAGCTGCCTGAGAGAAGTTGAGAGGTCACGACTCGAAGCTCGGCGAGAGGTGCAGGAGCTGCGCAGACAGGTCAGACATGCTGTCACCTCTCCCACACACCTCTGTGACATGTAGAACAGGAGCTCGGGATCACATCCTTCAACACTATGCTTCAGAACGTTGGTTTTCAGTTTAGACTCCACATTTAGCCAGTAGTAAATAAACCGCAATAAGGTTTTTCTTGGTAGAGTGGTAGTGCTGAGATGTTTTGCTTTTCTTGGCTCCAGCTGAAGGTTCTGGATGGAGAAAAGGAGCAGAAAGGGAGGGAGGTGGCAGAGCTGCAGACTCGCCTGTCGCTGGAGGAGCAAAGAGAGGAGGAGAGAGGTTTAGAGGTTTTTGCCCTCAAACAGAAGTTAACTGAAGCTGAAACAGCTCGAGACTCCCTCAAGAAGGAGGTGAGGATAGACGAAGGTGAAAAGAGATTCACATGCTCTTGTCACACTCACTGTGTTTATTGTGTTGTGATCTTTTTTATTTTTCACTGTAGCGTTCCCTGATTCAAAAGCGCCTGGTGGAGTCTGAGTCCAGCTGGCGTGGCTGCGAGAGAGAACTGACCGCTCAGCTTCAGGAGGCGCGTGGCTGCGAGAAGAAGTTGCAAGACGAAGCCAAGAACTTGATGCTGCGTGCTCAAGCGGCTCAGGACTCTGCAGGTCAGGCCAGCCTGCAGCTGAGCGAGGCTCAGGGTCGACTGGCTGCTACAGAGGCGGAGCTGACCCGGGCCGAGGCCGGGAGGAGGGAGCTGGAGTTACGTCTGAGCAGCCTTCAATCGGCACTGACGCGAACGCTGGGCATCGGAGCTAGTGGCAGAGGAGGTAGGGGGAGGAGTCCTGGGGGGAGCTCCGCCCCCCCTGGCACCATGTCGCGCCACCACAGCATCTCACCCCTGCGCTCCTCATTGTCACCTCCTAAAGGTATGAATGAAACATCTGAAACATAGGCTTCAGCCATTAAATATATAATAGAAACTATGAATGTGATGACACTTTGGTTTACAGTTTGTTGACAGATGTGTTATTGTATAAAATACAGTATAATGAACAAATGTTTACCCTTACGCTACATATAGTAAGTAAATAATATAAACTTTATTGAGCCTATGCAGCAAAAGGAAGTACATTAACTTATGTGTTGTATAGATAAGTAACTTATCATTATTAGCATCTATGAGTCAGGAACAATACAAATAGACCGTATACTATATACACATTGTATAAATAGGGATCACAAAAATGTATTGAGAAACAAGTAACAAATAATGTAATGATAACGAAGTTGCAGTAAACTGCACTTGAAGGAACAGAAATGAATGGTGGATAAAGTGTTGTGTGTCTGTAGAGAGCAGTTACACTTACATGGTAATAATGAAGTCTATTTACTGTATAGAGCACAAAACAAAGTAAAAATAATGCTACAAGAATAAAACCAATGTAGTTACAATATCACCACTGTACCTAACACAGTAAAATGACACTGAAGGCACATATAAAACATTAAATACAAGAACTGCCGAGTAAAATAAAAAGATCACATTTTATATTGGTGTTTCTGATAATACAGTTTTTGTTTCAGAGGGATCATTACTGGTGTAGGTTTCTGTTGATTGACAGCTTTGGAAGGACAGTGATGGTGGTTGGACAATGATTGTCTTCCAAACCAGATTGTCCAGCCACTGTATAAACTGAGCAAATACAATACAGATATTATATCTGCTCTTTGCTTGGGTGAGGAAAGGATTCAAGGACGCTTTGTAGTAAGGTCAGAGTGGAGGGACTTCCTCATATGTACGTGGTATGATACAGTAGGTTAAGTTTGGAGAATAGTGTATGAAATCAGTAAACCTGCATGTGCCTTTTAGGTCAGATAAAAATGGTGTTATTGTGGAATCCTGCAGTTTCATGATGGCATGGCCTGATATCCCCTCTCTCTGGGACCGAATAATGGTTAAACATCATTTAACTTGAATACTGAGCTTCCATGGGAATGCTCATCCAGTTTTTGGCACATTTACCTTTGTATTGTAAATACTTGGATACTGCAAAGAAAGTGATATAATACTTTGCATATTAATTTCTCAAGCAAATCTTTAAGAATATCCTCTGTAGTTGCTTCATAAAGTCTTTGAGAAATATGCCAGACTACTCCAATAAAATATGGCTCTGTCTGTGAGTGGCTTTGCATACTCTCATCCCTCCTCCCATCCTTTAGAGCTTCTAGAATAAATAACAGGGTGATTGCAACTCTTTATGTCATTTGTACAGAATTTCGAGGAAGCACCCCCGACAATACTTCAGGTTCAGGGGCTGTGTCTCCTGATAGAGGAAACACACCGCTCCCTCTCCTTCAGCCAGAGCTGGAGCCTGAGATGCTGCGAAGCAGCCTTAGAGAATTCCTGCAGGAGCTACGTGACGCACAGAGAGAGCGGGTAAAAGAGCTGTACAGCAAAAAACAAACAAAAAAACCTCACAAAGTCAATATTCAAACCAGTCGAAGAATCATTTTTGCTTGTATGCTGATTTTGAAGGATGATGCTCGATGCCAGCTGGAGGCCATGAAGCGGGAGGTGGAGGAGTTGACGCTGGAAAGAGACTGTGGTCAGAGTCGTCTCACTCAGCTACAGAACACCCTACAGGAACACCAAGAAGGTCAAACATCTTTGTTATTTGTCCGTGTAGTTTGTCCTTATATACAAGAGGCAGAATATTTGCTTTTCAGCTGTCTGTTCATATAGACAGATAGATAGCGTACTTGATAAATCCCACTTATATACAAGAGGCAGAATATTTGCTCTTCAGCTGTCTGTTCATATAGGCAGATAGATAGCGTACTTGATAAATCCTGGTAGGAAAATGTAGCATTACGTCATCCAAGTCACACATAAATGACAAAAAAACCCCACCCAGAAAGACACCTAGAGAGATAAATAAAAAACAAGTAAATAACATCGATACTTGAAACTGAACTGCAAATAAAACTACTGTAGCTACTGTATTTTGTCTTGCATTGATCTCTTTTAATGTGTGTGATTTTTAGGCCGACGTGCTCTGGACGAGCGTCTGACCACGATTCAGATTTTCCTCCAGCAACAGGAGGAGATGGTGAGGAGGGCAGACAGAGAGAGGAGAGCTCTCACCGACAAGGTGAAGGATTTAGAACGGGCACTGCAGACCTCTGAGACGGATAAAAAGCACACACAGGTACACACACGTTTGTGCTCTGTGTTCATGTACGTCAACACCATGCACTGACCACTGAGCTGCCATGATCACCATATGGCAGTACTCAACACTGGAGTAATAACTAGAAGCAAACACTGTCAGGGAGTGTAACAACAACAACAGATGAACACACAGTGATACATGACTTGCGGTGTCCCATGTCAGGTTTCCATATGTCTGTTGTTACTGCCAGCAGCTTTCCAAATAATTCACCTTCTGCACTACAGCAGGGACACAAAGTCAAAGCTCTTAGTGAGGAAAGCAGCTCACAGCACAGACAGAGAAAACTGTATGGGTGTGTGTGTGTGAAACAGAAATTTATATCTGTTGGATGAAGACATTTTTAGACCATGAAGTGTTTTTAAAAAGCTGTGGAGAATTTGGGAGCTCAGTTGCAGCTGTGGATCATCTGTGTGTGCTTAATGTTTGCTTGGCCTCTTGGTGACGCTGTTTTTGATTGTCTTTACCCCCCCCCCATCTCTGCAGGATCAGTTGAATAACCAGCGTGCTGCTGAGATGCGTCTGGAGGCGGAGAGGAAGCGTCTGCGGGAGGCGCTGGAGGCAGCTGAAACCAGAGCCACCAGGGTAGAGCTGGGGAGGCGCAGTCTGGAGGGGCAACTGCAGAGACTCAAACTGAGTCTGGGAGACCGGGAAGCTGAGAACCAGGCCTCCCAGGATCGCCAGGACTCACTAGTCAAACAGGTACAACAGGCTGCTTTCATATGTCTGTGCTCTTAATCTGACTATTTTGGCCTGAATTGCACCATTTGTGATTTTATTAATGTGTAACACAAGTAGCACTTTGTAGCGGCATCCTTTGTCGCTGAGTTACATTTTACCAAAGACACAGTGGAAACAGTTCCTAAAACCTCCTCTTACCACAAGAAACTATATAACTTTCTTATAATTGGTTTGCTGCCTGAATGTAACTTTCATTTTATTTCTACAAACTGCAGGTTGCAGAAGGAGAAGCACATGTGTCTCTGCTCCAAACAGAGGTGGAGAGACTGAGCCAGGCTCTGCTCAAGGCTCAGGAAGGTGAATTGTTACTCAAAGAGAAGACTACCTCCCTCAACCAGAGCCTCCAGGAGGCGTCGGCCACTCACAGCAGCGCACAGGCTCGACTGGCTGTACTGCAGAAGACGCTGAGTGCGGTTGAACAGGACAAAAGACTTCTACAGGTGAGTGACACAAGGAGACAAAGGCCTCAAACCATGTGGATGAAAACTGCATACTTATTTGATGATCAATCTGTCACCAAGGAACGAAAGGATGAAGATCAGGTGTCATTAGCTGAAGCGAGGAGAAACATGGCCGCACTCAGTGAGCGTGTGGAAAGCCTGCAGAGCGAGCTGAACCGGAAGGAGCTGAGACGAGAGGAGCTGGAGGTTGAGCTCAGCAACACTCAAGAGGTGTAGATCAGCTCAGACAAATATCTCCCCAGATACTGTAGTCTTTAGCAAAGTACCTCCTCCCTGAAGGCTTTTCAGAAGTGTAACTACTCCATTACTACTTGAAGTGTACTTCACTGCACTGAAGCCTCTAGCCTGACATCCTCGTGCATAACCTGTGTCTTCCTTCTGTCAGGCTCTGCGTCAGCGTTCGGCTGCACTGGCGGAGGCTCAGTGCAGAGCCCAGGCGGCTCAGGCAGAGCGGGCCACGGCAGAGGAGCGACTGCGTGGGCTGCAACGAGCGGTCGCCACGCTAGAGACGGAGAAAAAAGATGCTGAGAGACAAGCTGTGAGGCTGGAGAAAGACAAGAATGCACTGAGGAGCACTCTGGATAAGGTCAGCACTGCCTTTACAAAGAGGCTTTTGTCATTAAAAACATTCAGAAGTCTGTTTCATCAGTGATGTGCATGACATCTTTTAGAGTACACTCAAAGAAATTCCATTACAGTGTCACACACTTTCTGTTGGTTATATCTTTATAAATACATATGATGTTAGGTTGAACGTCAGAAGCTGAAGACCGAAGAAGGCAGCATGCGGCTGTCTGCGGAGAAAAGCCGCTTGGATCGCTCTCTGAACACCGCTGAGCAGGAGCTGCAGGAAGCACAGCAACAGATACTGATGCTGCAGGTGGGGAGCAGCCAGTTGGTCCACATCACACCTACAGATTCACAGCCTTCATTGCAACACACTATACAGAATAAAGGCCAAGATATGTTGTACCAAAGAGCTGCTGCTTCACACCTGCTAGAGATGAGAGCTCATGCAGAGCGAGGGGACTGAAGAGCCTGGAGTCCATTATGAAGAACTGCATTTTATTTCCGGCCAAACTCTCTCTTTTGTTTAGACTTTTCTTTGTGATCTGTTGTAGGACCTGTTATCCTGCCAGACTTTCTTGTCCTCTTGATCACATTTTGCTCTTTTTTTTTCTTGTGTGTGTGTGTTTCATGACCAGACTCAGCTGGCTGAGATGGAGCAATCACACAGTGTTTGTGAGAGTCTGGTGAGGCATCGTGACGAGGCCCAGCGAGAGGCGGAGAGACTGAGGACCAGCTTCAGGGACATTGAGCGAACTCTGGGAACAAGAGATCGAGCTCACCGTCACCGGGTCAAAGGCCTGGAAGAGCAGGTAGACACATGGGGCCCTATTTTGAGGATCCACAGAGTCTGATCACGATATATTGGTGCAAGTGGCGTTTGGGTGCGTTCATGTCCATTTCGATAATTTGACAATGAGGAAAAATGGTTCAAGCGCCCGTGCAAGTAGCAAAAGGTCTGTACTTTATTTCCTCATTAAATCAGGGGCGTGTTTTGGGCATAGCATGCAGTTATCCAATCAGTGTGCAACCTCACATCCCCTTTAAGAGACGTGTGAGTTTGAACGTTTGACGTATTGATGCTCACACACACCTATACATTTGGCAACACAAAGACACAACCACCTGCTCCTCTGTTATCTGCAGCCACAACCTTATGACATCAATTTGTAATCATGTGATCTAAGTGTAAAACTGAGTTGTGTCAACCACTGTTTTACTGTAGGTGTCCACCCTGAAGGAGCAGCTGCAGCAGGAGATGAAACGGCGGCAACCTTCTCTTCCTTCATCCTTATTGTCGCCAGGAAACTGAGACGCAGCTTAAATGCAGAAGCACCAGCACATCAGATGCAGGGAAAGTCTACTCATCACAAATGTCTGAAAGCAATATTTATCTGCAGAAACCTAAAGGTTTTCTTATGATTTGTTTTACTTTCTGACAATGAAATGAACACTACATGTACAGTGAAGAACACTTAGCTCAACCTGTGGCACAAACACAGCAGGTGAGGGAATGCAGCCATGACTGATGATTCACCAGCTGCACTGAGACGCCAGCATCCTGCAGCGTACTGGCAGTCATCTGCACTTCCCCAACTTCCTGCTCTTATTCAAGTAGAAACCCAAATCACCACAGGATTCTTCTCCAGACAGAATCTGGATGGGGTGCAGGAACGAAGTCCAACTGTTTTGCAGTTTGGCCTTGATCCCTACACAATTACAGTATATTAACAGTAGAAAGAAGTCCTTTTTCTTCTCTCCTGTACTGTTGTTGTCACTGTGTGCAGCTGCCAGGAAACACATGAACCCAGCAGAGTGAAGGAGCTGCACTGTATTTTCTCAGAACCAGACACAGATTGTACTGTGAACAAACAGTTTTCACTGGAAAAAGAACCATAAACATGTAAGTGCTGCAGTATGATGGTGTACTTAACAATATATTTTTTATTAGTTATTACTAGTTTTATTAGGTGTCCATACATTTGACTTACAGTATAAAGGCTGAAGACAGTACAATGGAAGCCACATGTTTGCAAACAAATTCAGTGTGCGTCGTAATTCTTATAAAAACCAAGCACACCGAGCTGCAGCCGCATATAACCTTACAGCGATGCGTCATGTCTTACTCACACACTGAACAGCTGTAGTAAAAAAAAAAGCTTATTTTTTTTCTCAGTCTTTATAGTGACAGTTTTCCAAAGCAGTAGTACAGAGGCTGTTTGCGAGATGCCGTTTCAGAGCATTCGTTGCCACTGGATCATATTTAAGCTTGCTGCTCGGTTGTTAAGCCCAGGTCCAGGTGGCAGCAGTACAAAAACCTGAGGTCTCTCGGCACCTGTTTTCTTCATACGTCTCTTGATCATCACCGATGAGACCGCTGACAGCTGGATATTGAATAGTTTTGTCTGATGTTGGTGCACAGTAGCCACCACTGATGATTTCATCATCGCGACCATGACTGCTTTTCAACACAAGCGCAGTAACATATCAAGAGACACAAAGCACGAGATTAATATGAAACAATATGCCAAAATTTAAGAAAAAGATGTTCTGCAGTTTTATGTGCATCTCTAAAAGTTAACTTTTTATAGCACCAGTGTGATGATTTTATAGCACCAGTGGTTCATACAATCATCAATGTTCTTTGGAGTATACATATACACAGAAAAGACAAAAATCTTCAAATGCAGTGCCTTTTGCACAAGAGTAATGTGTTGCACAGGAAGAGTGAGAGGAGACAGGGAGAAGGAGGACAAAGTAAGGCTGTGGACGAGTTGTAGAAAAGTAGCAGGATCTCAGTGCTCACTCAGCAGGCACCACAGCTCTTCCCACAGCTTCCTCCTAGTGATGCGCACTGTCCGCTCAGCGCCGCCACACCGCAGTGAGAGAACTGATCACGACACAGGTCGGCTAAACACAGACAGAGAGGAGTCACAGTTTAAAAACAAGTCTCCATATAGAAACATACAAATACACACGGTAGGTCGAACCCACCTCTGAGCAGCTCTTCATGTGCGCACACAGTTCTCATGCAGATCTCCTTGTTGATGACGTACACCCGTCGCAAACTGAATGAAAACATGTAGGGGTCACGTGTGAGGTGCCGGTGATGTTAAAGGAGTAGTTCACCCTAAAATGCATCGTTTTTATATTGCCAGCATGTCCCATGAAACGATTAAGATGAACAATAAACTAAACCTTCTAACAAGTGTTTTCTGTGTAGCCAAATCATTATTTGTGACATGCACAGAGTCCTGCTGCTGTAGATACTTTGCAGAGCACCAAATGTGTACTAATCCACAGCTGGATACTGTCCCCCAACAAATGTACAATTTACGTGTTTCAGTAACATTAGCATTTATGATATAAACTATATATTTAGAACCCGTTTTAAAGATTTACGTCTCCTGTAAGAATGAAATGGCATGGTGGAGTGTGGGAGGACAACATGGGGATGTTGGGAAGTACTGAAAAACAGACAAACAAACATTGATAACAGGAAAAATCCTTGCCCTAACCTTATAAGTGTATTTGTCCTACAAACGTCAGAGACTTTTTGATTGACAGACAAAAGAGATAATGACTGGGTGTTAACTTTGGGGTGCGCTGCTCATTTACCTGTAGAAGCAGAGGTTATTGAGGCACTGCTTGCACGGCTTGTGAACAGAGTAGAGTCTGGTGCAGGGATACTGCTCCTCTCTGCAATCTGAAAATCAAACACCCAGAAAAGTCATTACTCCACTCAAAATAAGGAACTAATTATCTGTCCTAATCTCTGTGGCTTCCTTACCCAGAGGGCCAGGCTCTGTGGGTTCTGCCTCCAATTCGAAATCTGATATGCACATGGAAAATGGGTTTACAAATGAAAACATGACTCTTAACAGGAGGAGAATTCAGCAGATTTACCAGAATTTTATGAAGCTATCATGATTGAAATACTACTGTAAACAGAGATGTAATTAAAGGCAAAGCAAATAAATACACCTTTTGAAAAATACCTCTTTGACTGTGTTGGTGCTACTAATTTGTATGTTATGCATGTACTACTAACAACTCATAGCTCTGTCTTAAGCATTCTCCTGAAGAAACTGTTTTCTGGACATGGAATGAACCCCCCCCCCCCGAGAGGTCTGATATAAACCTGATGCTGAGCTGGAATCATGAACTCACCCAAATATGAAGGCGGTTGCGTTTGCTGGGCCTGGACAAACAGCACAACTGTTGACATTTTAGACAAATAAAGAAATCACAGAGAAGAGGAGATGAGTGAAGTGCAGGGGCAGAGAATGAGTCACCACAAGGACTCTGAATACTGTCCATTACCGCTCCCCCTCTGCCCCTGGTCTGTAACCCACCACAGAACATAAAAAGACTACCTCTGCTGTTTTGCACAAACCCACTACATTCCCCCTTCTTGTTGTGACTGCTTTTACCGTCGTATCTGCTGCTGTTGGTCATTTTTACTACTGTCCATGTGCATCTCAATCTCACAACCATCTGACAATCTCCTTATTATTTGCACTACTGTCACTGATTGTACATGGTTTGTGTCATAGCCTATTAGGTTGTACTGTTTAGTTTTATCCTAATCACTTTGACTTTGATTCTTTTTTATTCTATTTTTACTCTACTTTTATTCTATTTTAGTTTCCTAAATGGTATGGCATTCAATACTAGGCGAGAGAGAAACGGTATTTCGATTTTCTGTATGTCCTACACATATAGTGAATTGACAATACAAATCTTTGATCTTGAATACAGTGCAGTTACCTGGCATGCAGATGAGGAGGAGGCCTCTCATGGTCACTCTGGAAGGCAGACTGGCTTAACACTGGAGGGGAGATGAGGAGAGCGTGAACAATCGGAACAGAACAACATGAGGGGATGAACTTCTTGGTGCTGGATACAACTCTTATCTCCTCTTTCCCCTGCCCTCCATCACCCTTTCAAGACCCACTGCTCTTCCCCTCCCTCTGCGCTCTGTCACCCCTCTTCCTCCTCCCCAGCTCCACTGGCCCCAAACAGCCATGGCAAGAAAAAGAGGGGGGAGGGAACTAACAGCAAGAATGTGGCACGTCTTTCTTCCTAAGAACAATTGCTCTGTTTTCCTACTTCTCCTCGCTGAGGCAGACAGTCTCGAGGCTGCATTCCAAGAAAAGAAACAGAGGACCCCTCAACCCCACCCCACCCCACTTTCTGAGTTTTCTTCATCCCTCTCTCTGCCTATCTCCACAGGCTTCATTTCCCTACTGTCACTTTCACTGGTCATTTCCTCAAACTCTTCCCCCTCTTCTTTGCCCCTTTTCTTTCTTCTTCACTCCTCTATGCAAAAGAGCCTCTCAGGTTGAGTCAAAATGACATGTGGACAGAAAAGCATGAACACTGACGACATCAAGAGCTGAAAACCAGGTCGTCACTTTTTCTGATGTTGTCAATGAAACACTGTGAAAGAGCTACATACAGTAAAAACTGTACCTTACTTTCTTTCCTGCAGTGTTGAGCAAACTACTTTTCCACCCTGTGGAAATGATAAATGCTCTTCTGCTGCAGCACTGCAGACTACTTCATATACGCAACATGAACAGTTCATTTGTGCTTTTTCCTCACTCTACACTGTGGACCTTTCAGTTTTCTCTGTGCAACTGCATGAGGATTTTTGTGAGGCCACACTGGACACAACGCATGATAGGAACAGTGTTTGCATGAATTCTGCACGTGTATGAATAAATCTGTGTGTGTGTGTGAGAGAGAGAGAGAGAGAGAGAGAGAGAGAGAGAGAGTACTAGCGCGCGCACACACACATTCTTCTTGTGCATCACTATGGCTATGGGAAACCATATGTTTTCACAGCACACATCTGGGAACGATTAGCTCCCCTCTCCCCAATGAGTCCTTCCTTTCCCAGTTAGAGACCCCTTATCCCCTCCATCCCCACCCTTCACCCACACACACACACACACACACAGCCTGTGAGGACAACAAGAAGAGGTTATACTGCTGTTATCTATTTTATAGCTTTTTCAATGCAACAATGGAAAAGAAATAAAAAATTCAAAAAGTACTCTCATCGACCTCCATCGTCTGGAAACAACCAAATTATTTCCTTTGTTTTTTAGTTATTATTATTATTTTGGGGTAGCTTTCCTTCTTGGCACCCTCTTTCTATTGTAGTCCCTTCAGCTCCCAGCAGACACTGACTTTCAAGCAAATTAGCCACAAATTTTCCGCCTACATTAAGTGAACTAATAAACGCCTGGGGTACTTAATTTATGTCCTTTAAACGTGAACTTGGGTTACAATCTGTGCACAATCATCTCATAATGTTTCTTCCATAACCCTCATCACAAACACAGTTCTATTTAAGTCTTGTAGCTTAACCTACCTGATCCCACAAACATCAACAAAAATGCAGGTACAACTTAACCAAGGTGTTAAACAGCTATGCTAAGACCATTCTCAGTATCTTACCAACCTTGATTCAGTTTGCTCCGACTGTCCTCTGCTCTTGTGCGTCCTCCGACTGCGGGAGGACCTCGCAGCATTGTACCACCCCGTATCCGGAGTCTCCTCCCCGTGTCCCGGCCTCCAGCCCGCGGTGGAGACCCGCAAGATCAGGGTTCGGCCGAAAACGGTTAGGCCAACAGTGTAAAACATATTGATGACCAGATATTGATAGGCGGTAACGGAGTTGAATCACTGCCACACAACCTACCATTGTCAGGTTCCCAGGTTGAGCTTTAAGTACATGTATAATAGTTGTAGCCAACCTGAAACTGCTGTAAATTACTTATATCAAATCCATCGTAGTTTAGTTTGGTCCATGTTACAGAATCTGTGTATCACCCTTGTTTAGTATCTATTTTAGTCTAGCTGATTTTTTTCAGGTGATTTAATGAAGTAACAGAAAACCATTTGCATCCTTTGAGATGTACAAGCTGATCAGTGTCTGTGGAATAAATGCCATTATACTGCAAGTTTTCCTCTTTCACAAACTTTCTGTGTTAGTGTTTTATTACTTCTGCAAGTACATGCTAAAAATATGCAACCTGGAAAAAAACATGATGAAATATTGTGATACATATACACACACATCCACGCAAACATCTGCCTTTGTGTCAGGCTTCATGTAACAGTGATGAAGTTATGGTGACTGTAGGTGGATGGGATGGTAGGAGTCAAAGACAGCAAATAATAACCAATAAAAACAAAGGCAGGCATTTCATACATTTATTTTACAACAAAACTACAAGTGCTGTTGTTATGTTGGAAGATCTGAGGGAAGATATACACCGTATGTCTGTGAACCAGCTGCTAAGCTGAAAAGCAACAAGCTGAAAAATGTTTTGCAAACGACAAGGCCTCGTTTTTACCACAACATTATGCAGCATTGTGACTCCCAAGGGTACAAACACACACACAGTAGAGTGGAGATAAACACCTCTGTTCTGGAACATGTAAGACTCAGACACACACTCTCTCTCCTGCACTCACACTGTACACGTATATTTGTGTAACACTACAAGCTCCACCCACACACACACACACACACACACACACACACACACACACACACACCTTCATTACAACCGACTCTGTTGCCTTTAGCGTGTGGTGGTGGGCCTGAAAGGTGTACTGGACTTCAATCAGAGCTCAGTAAACATTGTCTTAAATCAATATAACTTAATCATGGATGGAAGTGGTGTAGAAAAAGAGAATTGAGGTGTCAGACAGCAGCTGCCTTCTTCTCCTTGTATGTGGCCATCATCTTCTTAATCTCAGCTATCGCTTTTCCTGGGTTCAGGCCCTGAGAGGAGGAGGAGGAGACGATGAGGAGAGAATAATAAGAACCACTGATATCTGATGAATGGAAACCAAGATGGAAATCCTCAATCTTCACCAGACACTGAAGGAGTGAGGAGGGCCTGCACAAAGATACATGTGATGAGCTGTGATGATGCAAATGTGTGCTGACAGCTTACCTTGGGGCAGGAACTGGTGCAGTTCATGATAGTGTGGCAGCGGTACACAGAGAAAGGGTCCTGCAACTTGGACAGACGGTCCTCTGTGAAATCGTCTCGGGAGTCTATCATCCATCGATAAGCCTGGAAGACAACAGGATATGTACCTATTATTCATACACATGGACATGTTTTAAGCTGATTCAGAACATCCAACGTGTTTATGCGCTCTCTCTCACACACACACACACACACACACACACACACACCTGCATCAGAACAGCAGGTCCGAGGTATTTGTCGGCAATACACCAGTAACTTGGGCAGCTTGTACTGCAGCAGGCGCACAGGATACATTCATACAATCCGTCCTACACAGGCCAAAAGCAAGAAAGGGCATTTAGTGTGACTCTTGAGTGCCAGAAGGCCCATCGTCTATGCATGTTGAATGACAAATCAAACCAGCAGTGTACCAGTTTGTCTCTGTCCTCCATAGACTGCAGGTACTGCTCTTTCCCCTCCTTTGATTCATCCTTCTTCTTCAGGTAGGGTTCAATAGACTTGTACTGGGCATAGAAGTTACTCATATCCTGCAAAATGATTGCACAGTCATCATACACAACTTAAAAAAAAAAAACTCTAAAAAATGCTTCTGAAATGTGATTATGAGAAACTGGATTTTCATGCCAACAATCCTAAAAATGCGTGATTAACGTAACGTTGTTTATTTTTTTAAAAATTGGGGGAAGTGTTAAACCCTTCTGTTCCTTGAATGGCCACTTGAGGCTGGCTCCAAACGGGAATCAATCCCTATAGACTCCCATGTTAAAATGCCCAACTTTACAGCAGAAATAAAGTTAACAGTTGTGGTCTCCATAGCTAGTTTCCCCTTCAAAGACAACTCGGCCGTTTAAATTATGCTGAGACTAAAAGTTCCTCATTAATTAAGGACGTAACCGCACTGAGTGAAAGGCAGGAGGGTTCCGCCATAGGTGGCTAGTCACTAGCTGTCTAGCGAGCTCCACTCACACGCCACCTTTTGGCCTATTTTTTCATTAGGCATAGGAGGTAGAGTGAAGCACTACCAATATGGCAACGACCCAACTTGAGCTTCAAAGCCACACTTCAGAAAACCAATAAGTGACGTCATGGTGGTTCATCCATTTTTTTTATTTACAGTGCTTTATACTCACAGGTACCAGGTCCTTGACCACATACATATGTGGCAGAGGGTAAATCTTAGATGGCTTGCTAATGTCGGTGTCAATCTTGAGGACACAAGCAAGTGTGTTTCCTCCATTAATGTTCATTGCACAGGACCCACAAATACCTGAAATTACAAGATATAAAAAAGTAATCATTTCTGAGACAGGACAATCTAAAGACAAAGCACCTTTTCTACCAACAGACTGAATATTAGTATTTTGTCACTGTGGTGAAATAACAGATACTTCTGTCGGAAAACAAAAGTGGAGATTCACAGCATTGTCTTTCATGACTGAAGGCCCAGTGGCCTGCAGGACTAGTAATCATTAAAAAGACCATCTATAAAGCAAATTACCAAAACCTTGCATTAAATTAATCTCTAATAACAAACTTGAAAGGTTGATAATTATTCTGGTGGCACACTTCAATTTCCATGTCACTGACCTTCTCTGCAGGAACGGCGGAAGGTCAGGGTGGGGTCCATCTCATTTTTTATCTTGATCAATGCATCTAGAACCATTGGGCCACAACTAGATAAAGAATAACACAACCAGTCAGTGAGTCATTTTTAAAACACTACAGTATAAAAGGAGACACTTCTGATATGTCCTGTGATGTAGACCAAACCAAATCCTAGTGTTATTGCATTTTTACGTTTTGCCAGCAGTGCCATGTTGATATAAGTGGGTGGTACAGGGTCTCTCCAAACTAATTAGAGGAACAGATGAAGGATGAGGACTGGGGATATGCTAGGCTGTCAGAGCCACCTGTGTGAATCCACCTAAACGCTGGTCTCAGTTCAATAATCATGCCCTCTCAACGGTTTGGGTACTGCTTTCAGAACCCTAAGCAGCAAGACTCCATCAGTGCAAGAGAACATGACCAGAGCCAGAAAACATATCATCATCACTGGCAAGAACAAATAGCATTTCTATTCAAAATACTTATAATTACAAAAGATCAGATGCAGCAAGTACTGGCCCTCCCCATCCTCATCACTGAAAGGAGGAAAGCTGCACCTACCTGTTTAGGTCGATCTCATAAGTCTGCATGCGGGGTTTGTCTCCTGGAGTGTCTGGGTCCCATCTATACACCTGAAACTTCTTTATTCTGGGCTGTGCTACTGGAGCTGCTGCTGTCTGGGCATACCGCACTGCCTGACAGCATGGACAAGCAGAAAAGAAGCATGACTCTTACGGCACACATTACACAGAACATGCCTGCATGGCTCCGTGATGCATTCACAGTGACAACATGACAATTTAAGCAACTCTTTGCTTCTTCCTCTCCAATGCCCCTGTGCTGGCTATGACAGTTCATTACTTAATGTTCCTATTAGTCTGATAATATATATGTCATCTTATTTTCTGTTTTAAACTTTGGGGTTTTGCTTTTTCTTGGAGTAATTTTAGTCATTAATAAATATCATTGGATCTTCTGATTTTGATACTAAAATCTAGCGCAACTAGGAAACAACTGGGCTGCAACTAATCATTATCCACTGCTGACCCGGTTATTTTCTCAATTAAGCCTTTAATCGTTTCGTTTATGAAATGCTGAAAAATAGTCAATCAAAATTTATTTATATAGCACTTTAAAAACAACATCCGGTTGACCAAAGTACGTTACAAGGAAAAAACTAAAGTGAATAAGGTCAATACAGAAATAAAACAACATAGTAACACAAACACACAAATTATACAGAATCAATAGTTAATAGAAAATGTTCACATCTGATCGATCAAACCAGCATATTGCTCATTTACAGACACTAGGCATCCTTCATGTAGGTTACGCTGTTGGCTCTATTGTTACAGGGGGTCAAGTTGTAAACTCATCAATTTTGTCCAGATTGTTTTTACTTATTATGCTACAATTAGCTAAATAACGTTTACGAGTTTTACTAAAGCTCCACCTGCCATATTAGAGGTTTACATAAATACTTACGGGCTATATGTAAAGCTAAGCACACACCAACCAATATATAAGAAATAAAAATGCTTAAGAAGTTGTTGCTGAGTCTCTTTACAGTACACAGTGAAGCTAACTTGTTATTTGGATTACGCCACCATGGCCTTCAGAGCATAGACGGAGCCGTTCGCTGTCAAAGGGGGATGTAGTCTATGCGAAACGACGGGGCTACGTGACAGGAACAGCAACTGACAACAGCAGCTAATTGAAACTGTTTATTTATTTTAAAGACCTTAAACGTACCACTCCTGCAGGGGACCGGAGCGCCAAAAGCCCACAGCGACTCAAGGACGAGACACCAAGCACCGACATTTTGGAGTTTCTTTGACCTCCACTGCCTACTATCCCAGCATCCACCGCGCCTACGTCACTGCTCGAATGGGAGCGCGTATTTTGTAGCACGACGTTTCCCTTTTTCAAACACACACACACACACACACACACACACACACACACACACACACACACACACACACACACACAGACAAGACGAGAATGAATTGTTTGCAATTTGATTGCGACATTTTTTCTTTTGTCTTCCATTTCGCTGTTTTCTATCCAAATGCTACTCATCAACGGCAATAAATAAATTCGTTCGTTTGATTCACCTTGGGTTGCAGACTAAGTCGTGGCTTACTCCTGTCAGAAAACAGAGGATGAACAGATACACGTCGGATGCTCTGGGTTTTAAAACGAACGTACCCAGTTCCGCTAGTCAGTTGTGGTACGGCGTCCGGTGTGGGTTGCTCTCGCATCACATCGTCTCCTCGCATGTGGAATTAGGTTAAGGTCACTTAATTCCGTGTTTTCGTTCTATCAAAGGGAGGCTGATAATCAAACATGGTGTTCTTGACGTTGTCTTGTTGGATCAGAAACCGGGGACCTGACAGATACTGGAAAGTGCAAGAACTCCTCAAACATGCACGGGTAAGGTCGAGGTTATTTCCTGAAGCAGAATAGGCAAACCTATTCCCAAACTTTCTACTCTAAACGTCTCATTATAATGTTGTAAAGTGAAGTGATGTTTAAACGAACGTAGAAAGGGATTCGCCTATATTTTACAGTAGAGATGATCCCCGTGCTGCTTGTTCTAGAATCAGAATCAGCTTTATTGGCCAGGTGTGTCGGACACACCAGGGATTTGACTCTGGTACAGCCGCTCTCAATGTGCATGTCTCCATGCAAGGGACAAGTGAACAGTAAACCAACATAAGGTTGTGTAGTATAACAAAATAAACAGTATTAACAACAACAAACAATGCAAAATAAACAGGCTGTAAACAATGCAGACAGACATTGTGAAATTAGATAAATGGGAATAAAAATGGAGTACTTAAAAATAGAGACCTGTACGGATCTGTATAGTCTGTACAACGTATATTTACAGGTCGTGGGTCAAGTGTTCATCAGAGTGATGATGGGGAAGAAACTGTCCCTGTGCCTGGTTGTCTTGGCGCACAGTTGGAAAGCTACATCATCATTCAAATCTAACTTTAGCAGCATAATGATGATAGTTTGCAGGTCACTGGGGAAAATACTATTACCCTATTTTTGTGTATTGCGGTTATAATGCTTTGTTGCCTTTATGTAAGACTAAGTGTTCTTTCTGGCTTTTGCCTCCTTGCCTGACTCCAGAGGAGATCTGCACAACAATTCCTATATGCCTAGACTGTCTGTTTATGCATATATGGCAAATAAAAATCTTGACTTGACTTCTGTTGTGGTCGACTTTCTGTTGGTCCTTTACACAGCACTTCAGAGGCAGAAAGAACCGGTGCTACAGTCTGGCTGTGCGGGCCGTCAGGAGGGCTTTCCTCTACGCCACCAAAGGCCGGAGGCTAAAGAAACGTAACATGAGAAAGGTATGACACAAATGATACGTCTTCAACAACAAATCTGTCAAATCACATTTTGACTGGAATAACTTATAAATGTTGTGTAAGTGTGTATTACAGCACCTGATCTCTCTCACACACACGGGTACAACGGTTCTGTTTGTTTTTGGTACAGGAAGGGGAAAATATACAAGTCGTGAAACTGTTTTGTAATTTATTGTGAACTTTTGTAAACAAAACAATCTCTCTCATAACTATAAAAATCAGTCTTTAGTTGCACTACTCACCAGTCATGTCTCCACTAAGACCATGCCCTGTGACTAGTAATCACAAACAGAGGTTCATTTTAGGGGGTCACAAGTCAAAAAGTTCGGGGACCACTGCTGCAGTCTGTATTGCAACTTACTAAACTGTAGCTGTCCTTCCTTGTTCCAGTTGCAGTGTGTCAGAATGATGTTTTCCTGCAAAAAATGATTGACAGTGACACATAATTAACTACTTGGGCATGATAATGTATTTAGATGACATTTATTGTTTTTGTTATGCTGTATTTTCTTTTTTCAGCTCTGGATTACACGCATTGCAGCAGCATCCCGAGAGCATGGCATGAAGTATCCCGTCCTTATGCACAACCTCATCAAGGTTAGTTGTGTTAAATGTCACAGCATTATACTAGTCCTCTCTAATGCTACTGGTTCATTCTACTTATGTAACACATTTCCTCTCTTCCTCTGTACAGAGCAGCATTCAGCTGAATCGGCATGCTATCAGTGATCTGGCCATTACAGAGCCTCGGTCTTTCCTCTCACTTGCAAAAGTGGCACGAGCTCGGCAACAGGAGGGTTTCCGTGCAGCTCTGGGCGATGGCAAAGAGCCTCCTGGCATCTTCTCTCGTGTTGTTTTACTACAGTAAAGGACTTGAACTGTTATGGATTTCTTTGTGGCTTGAAGAGCACTGCTCTTAGATTGTGGAGATGTTCCTGAAACAGTCCACCAGACATACACTCACCTCCTCTCTTCACACTTGTTATATCATCTAAATATTTTTCCAAAAATCATATGATCAATTTAGGTAAATCACTTTTCCAGAGTTGTCCCCCGGTCAATCACCCACCTTGAGGCCAGGGTCTGGTGAGACATTTACTAGCTGACCAGAGAGTTACCACTCTGCACTGTCGCACTGGGTAAATCCCAGTTCTCTTAATTGCATCAGACAGACTTCTGTAAAGGATGTACTTGTGTATCCTCAATTATAGCTCCTCCAGGCAGCCTCTTCACTCAGAGAGCAGAAATAAGACCTTTGGAATGTCCTTCATCATGGCAGACTGAATCGACATTCTTGTTTGAGTGAGGACCAAGGAACGATAAAAAAAAAGGGGGAACTGGGATTTGCCTGAGGATACTCCTGCAAGACACATGATTACTTTTGAGGTGCCTTGATCTCTAGGCCTTGAAGGGCAGTTTCTTCACTCACTGAGCTCTCCTGCATCCATGCACTAGTTGTGCCATTCAAAGCCAATTATAAAATGTATGACTTTTTCTATTCTGTTAAAGCCATTTGTATTTATGACTGCTTGTGTAACAGTGCTGGCAGTGGGAAGCTCTTTGATAATAGTTGTTTTGAAGTGATTCAGAAACAATTTCAAATTGTCCACAGCATGGTAAATGACTGTCCACAGACATACCTGCTCCTACACTATTCAATAACTTTGATCCGGCTTCTTGGGTGTCAGACATTTCCTGCTGTGGCGTTACCCATAAAATGCTCCTCATCACCTCTTCTGATTACCTCCAGTATCACGATAGAGGATGTGATCATCAATTTTCTAAACTCTCCCTCTGTATATCACATGACACTTCAATTAGTTTTGGAATGATGCTATCAGACTGAGCTTTTTTTGGAAGTTGGAAAGAAGGATAAGATTTATTCTGTCTTTTGTTGCTGTGTAAATTTGTATTTTACCATTTGTTCTGGTAAGATTGTTCTCATGTTTCATTCATTAAACATTGTGATATATGTATTTTTTTTATTCCATCTTTTCTCCTCTGTGATAAACAGCTGTTTTAAGAATGTGATTTTGAAAAATGTTGTTTAGTTATTTAGGTAGGTAGGTACTTTATTGATCCCACAGTGGGGAAATTTCTGTGTTACAGCAGCAATAGAGAACAGCTAACATAACACCATAAGAACAAACGCATAAGAACAGAACGTCATAGAAACACAGGAAAAAACACACAACGAGGACACAGCTGCTGTAACTTGCTGCCACTCCGTGCGGCGCATGCATACGTAAGTACATAGTAACAAAGAACACTTAGTCTTAAAATAAAAAGTTACATAAAGGCAACAAAGCATTAGGACCGATACACACAAGGATTATAAAAGTAGCGTCATCAGAACGTTACATTTTACACAGCACAATATAAGCAAATCAAAGGCACCTAAAAACAGGACAAAGCAGCACTGGAGAGAATCAGGAACAGCAGTAGAGGCTAAACAACCAGGAAATCAAGAACAATTGAATATTACTCACACAATTACAGGTATGTGCCAAAAAATTAGAATATCGAGGGAAAGTCCATTTATTTCAATAATTTGTGAAAACCTTAATAAGCAGCATTATGCTGCTTGCAAATCCAGGATTTCACAAAATTAGAATATTTCATGTGACCAATAAAAAAAGGATCTTAAACACATGTTGGCCTTCTGAAAAGTGTGTTAATGTACTGTATTATGTCCTCAGTACTTTGTTGGGCCTCCTTTTGCATTAATTACTGCATC
>NW_018127969.1:1516848-1520946 GCF_001952655.1 Monopterus albus | reverse complement strand
TAGTCTCTTTCTGTCCCTGTCTGTGCTACCTCCTGCCCAACCCACAACAGCATAAAAAACTGCAGATGCCACCACAGAATCATAAAATGTCCAAAGGAGTGTCCTGCACACACCAAAGGACCCCAGTCTCCTCAACAAGTGGAGGCGGCTCTGGCCCTTCCTGTACAGGGCATCTGTGTTGTTGGTCCAATCCAGTTTATTGCTGAGGTGGACACCCAGGTATTTAAAAGTGTCGACAATCTCAATACTTGAGCCCTGCAAGCTCACCAGCGTGAGTGCTGGTGATTTCCACTGGGGGTCAATCACCATCTCTTTTGTCTTGCTGGTGTTCAGGACCAGGTCCAACAATAGCAGTGTCGTCTGAGAACTTTTGTAGATGACACTGGTGGGAGTTGTACTTGAAGTCCGATGTGTAGAGGGTGAACAAAAAGGGGGAAAGCACCGTCCCCTGTCCCCCTACCACATCCGACACACAGTCCCGCAGCCTTACGAACTGAGGTCTGTTTGTGAGGTAGTTTATGATCCATTCAGACAGGTGTTGGTCCACACCTGCCCCCTCCAACTTCCAGCTCAGTCATTTGTAGCTTTCATGTTGGGTGCTCTACAAATGTTCAGCTTTTGTAGCCAGGAAATTCATATTCATAATATCAACATATGGCAGAACATGAGGATAAATTATGTGAATTTAATTAACCAACAGCACATGAGAAGCATGAACACCCAGGTTTGATGTTTAATATTTTTTAGTGCAACATTTATTTCTGATGATCCTGAACTGATCAACCCCAGTGATTGTTCCTTCTGAGAAACTGACATCTAAAGAGCACATCAATGTCAATGACCTGTGGCTTACAAAAGAAACAGCCTATTCATCCATGGGTTTGAGCACTTTATGGCCTTCTTCGGCTACCATATCACGTTTAAGGCGGGGCTACGTGGATGACGCTTTGATTTGACAGCCAATGACAGGAAGAAGTACTTGTCAACCACCAATCGTTGTCGCTGTTTTTCAGGGAACGTTACACTTTATGTTGCGATTGCGCAGAAGTGTGCAGCGTGACACACGTGTGGAGGAAGTGCGGTGGCAGGTCTGTAGCAACCTCTACCTCACATTAGCAGCTAAACTGTGTAATTTTTATTCACAGTAAAATGTCGTGGCTCTTCGGCCTAAACAAGGGGCAGCCTGAAGCGCCACCTGGCCTCCCGGTTCAGCCTCCCCCGCCGGCCGGAGGGGCCGGCGGTGGCGGAGATAAACCCAAGGACAAATGGAGCAACTTCGATCCCACCGGGCTGGAGCGGGCTGCACAGGCGGCCAAGGAGCTCGACAAGTCCCGTAAGTGTTTAGGAGTATCGGCTTGCTCAGTGGGGGTCACCGGAATGAAAATCATTCCAGATTACAACATTATTACACACCGAAAATAATGATGCACCAGCACCCAGACCTCCTCTAGTTCACGGTGGCTTGAATGATTCAACGACTTATGTTATTAGATTGTTAACCCCCACCGACATTTAGCATCTGTTCTTGGTTATAACGTTATGCTTAATTTAAACTTTGTGAAATTCTTGTGGTTTGTGATGGCAACGCTATGCTGCACTCACTTTTATTCAGACAAAGGGAATGGGTTCAAAGGTCATCACCTTGCAGATAGGCTTGCACCACCCAAAATAAAGTTGTGCCGCACACATGTAAAGGTTCACCTTCATTATTCAGTATTAGGCGTCTATCTTAAGAGTTAACACAGGAATGAAAACCAGAAATTTAAAAACATAGACAGAGGACACAGGAGTCGGCTTCATTACGGTTTCATACTGTGATCTGTGAGCCAGAGCCACCAGGAGGGGTCAAGAAATGTCTTTCTGTAGAAGCCACATCTTTCAGCTCTGCATTGTTGTTTTTCCTGGCTCCTCTGTCCAGGACATGCCAAAGAAGCTCTGGAGTTGGCGCGTATGCAGGAGCAGACCACTCAGATGGAGCACCAGAGCAAAATGAAGGTACAGTGGACACTATTCACCTTTAACCTCACACACACTAAAGCCTTGATCTGCTGCAGGACACTGGTAGTTCTCCAGAGTGTATGAGTGTCAGTTTACATCAGTAGTCAGATGGAGAGAATAGAGGAAGAATGTACATAAGACATTTTATTAGAGCTTTAACATTGCTCTGCATTTTGATGGACATTAAAACAAATTTTGATTGAATAAGTAAAAGATTACTGTGATGGCATTATTGAAGTTGTTTTAATGTAGTTCATTGTATTTACTGTATATGGGTGTGTGGGTTCAAAATACAGAATTATCGCTTACAAAATGGAAGTCACATAAGTAAAGTCAATTACATTTACTATTAAGTTGCTACTAGTGAGGTCCAACCAAGCGATAGAAAGGATCTAACAGTTGTCAAGTGTGTTACGAGCTTTGACGCCATATGCATGTCATTGTAACAGGAGTATGAAGCAGCGGTCGAGCAGCTCAAAGGCGACCAGATACGAATCCAGTCTGAGGAGAGGAGGAAAACTCTGAATGAGGAGACCAGGCAGCATCAAGCGGTGAGCGGAGAACTGTATTTTGAAGTAAAGAACACTTATATGCACATTGCAGCAGCGAACTAGACCAGTTTGAGTTGTATGTTGTTGTTTTCTGTCCCACATAGAGAGCTCAGTACCAAGATAAGCTGGCCAGACAGCGATATGAGGACCAACTAAGGCAACAGGTGACGTTATGTCCTCCGTATCTCATATAAAATGCTTTGAAGTATGCTGCAGCACCAAACTGATGACGGTTTCTTTCTGTGCTATCAACAGCAAATCCTCAATGAGGAGAATCTCCGCAAACAGGAGGAGTCTGTACAGAAACAGGAGGCTATGAGGAAAGGTATAGATTGTTACATTAATGGCTGGACAGCATTAAAAGCTGTAGAGCTGTGCTTTATGTACTTTTTGTGTTGTGGATTTATAGCAACGATAGAGCACGAGATGGAGCTGAGGAACAAGAATGAGCTTCTGCGTATAGAGGCCGAATCTAAAGCTCGAGCTCGTGTGGAGAGAGAAAACGCTGATATAATCCGCGAGCAGATCCGTCTGAAGGCTGCAGAACACAGACAGACTGTCCTGGAGTCCATAAAGTAAGCCACGCTGACTTATGTCGTTTCACACAACAGTATTTATGACGCTGATGATTGGGTGTAGGGTGTTGATGGTTTTTGGTGTCCTGATTTATGTAACTAGTTGAAACAGAAGATGTTAAAGAAGTCTTTAAAACAAATGTCAGTTTTGTATGTTAAGTAACTGGTTAAACAACAGTTGTACCATGTCAGCACCCAAAGGCATGCTGACAGTTAATGTGTGTTTGCTTTTAGGACTGCAGGTGCTGTGTTCGGTGAAGGATTCAGGGCCTTTGTGTCAGACTGGGACAAAGTCACAGCCACGGTGAGATGTCCATCCACAAGTAGTTTAGTCGATGATTATATTAAAAATACACAGTAAGAGAGAGAATTTTCAATGATAAAGACAGACTGGGCAAACAAATTAGTTTTCTGAAATGAAACTTCTTCTTCTTTTACACATACCTGAACATGCAAGTATTATGCCACTGAGGATACCCAATAAATGTTTGGATGTCAGTATGGGCAAACAACAAATGGGTTTAAATTGAGTATTTTTCCTGATTCTTGAACTGCTTTTCTGTTTGAGCAGAGCCTAAACTGTCCCATCATGTCACCAGGTAGCAGGACTAACCCTTCTAGCTGTGGGAGTGTATTCGGCTCGGAACGCGACAGCGGTGGCAGGACGTTACATTGAGGCACGGCTCGGGAAGCCGGCACTGGTGCGAGAGACGTCCCGATTCACTGTGGGGGAGGCACTCAAGCATCCTGTCAAGGTAGTTAGTGCCTAACTCACTTTTTTTTTTTTTTTTTTTTTTTTACGGTGTGTTTACTGCTGATTATAATATGCTAACTCTAAATTTTCTGCCCCTCCTAAAACATTTAGCTGGCCAAGCGGCTGAAGAGCAAACCCCAGGATGCTCTTGAAGGAGTTGTGCTCAGTGTAAGTCGACATCTTTATAAAAGAATGCAACAAATATGCATTTTTAAAGTTT
>NW_018127969.1:1512006-1516805 GCF_001952655.1 Monopterus albus | reverse complement strand
GACATCGCCATAGCAACAAGAAACACCAGGCAGAACAAAGGCCTCTACAGGAACATCCTCATGTACGGTCCTCCAGGCACAGGCAAAACTCTCTTCGCTAAGGTACGCCCGAGGACAGAATGTTGATTGACATAAACCTTCACCTCAATGGGAGGTGATCCTCTAACTGTGGGGCATTTTTCTTTGTGTTGAGTAGAAGCTGGCAATGCATTCTGGAATGGACTATGCAATTATGACCGGTGGTGATGTAGCACCCATGGGCCGTGATGGGGTGACTGCCATGCACAAAGTTTTTGACTGGGCCAACACAAGTCGACAGGGGTGTGTTGCTCTATCATGTACAAATAAGTAATGTCCACTTGAAGTGTCAACAGATAAGTTTGGTTATTTTGTGTTTTATTCTGTTACAGGCTGCTGCTTTTTGTGGATGAAGCTGATGCGTTCCTTCGCAAGAGGGCCACTGTAAGTGTGCATATATTTCATTACTCAGAAACCTTGGGAGTATTTTTGTTAAGTCTTTTTTTTTATTACAAGTCCTTTGGTTTATCTTTAACTACATCATGTGTATTTCTTCATTCTTGAATTTTGTAGGAGAAGATCAGTGAAGACCTAAGAGCCACTTTGAATGCATTCTTGTATCGCACTGGAGAACAGAGCAAGAAGTAAATATTTATTTACCTTTAACCTAAACCTTATACGTTTCATCCTCTTTGCCACATTTCACCATCACCTGGCTGCTTCCCAGCACTCCACTAACTGTGATTTCTCTTTTCCCTGCAGGTTCATGCTGGTGTTGGCCAGTAATCAACCAGAGCAGTTTGACTGGGCCATAAATGACCGTATAGATGAAATAGTGAATTTTGCTCTGCCGGGTCCTGAGGAGAGGGAGAGGCTGGTGCGGTTGTACTTTGACAAATATGTGCTGGAGCCCGCCACTGGAGGGAGGCAGTGAGTACAGTGCCAAACTACATTACTGTTAATGGCTGGGCACAACCCCAAGCTACTGCACAGTAAGGGTGCATTCTGAAACAAGTACTTAGGTTCAGTCCAACACATGTGCACACTCGCATGTAGAGAGATTTATTCCGAGTAATTTTGAGGAGTTGATCATGTTTAATAGTAGAGTTTGCCTTTTTGTGCCCCATACACTGCATGACCCCTACAGCGCCAGCTTTTATCAACACACACAAGAATTTACACAATAGCCAAACCCCATTAGTCCCACCAGAACCCTCAGTCACGGTGTCTCAGCCCAGCTGGCCCGGTCCGGCTCCTCATAACAGAACATGAGCACAACAATAACTCAGGAACCCACAGTCTCTATCCACAGGGGCAGCCAGGAGCTCCATTAGCGCTCCCCTACCCCCCCCGCACCCCCAGTATTCTACAGTATTGTTTCCCCCTCCCTCACTGTGTTATCTTTGGTTTTGTGTCTGTCTTTCTGCAGGAGGATGAAGCTGGCACAGTTTGATTATGGTAAAAAGTGCTCTGAGATAGCAAAAAGAACGGAGGGCATGTCAGGAAGAGAGATCTCCAAGTTGGGTGTGGCCTGGCAGGTTTGTTCTCTGAAGTCACTGTTGACCTATTGATGTAGTCTTTTTTTAAAAAACAAACAGTAGTGTAAATCATAATTACACAATACTATACTTCAAAACGCTTCAAGATATCCATTTTCATGTTATTGTAGGCGGCAGCATATTCCTCTGAAGATGGTGTCCTGACAGAAGCTATGATTGATGCTCGGGTTGACGACGCTGTCAAGCAGCACCTTCAGAAGATGGACTGGCTACACAGAGAAAACGAGGCTCAGACCCTTACACCTTCACCAGCTGGGGCGCCAGGCAGCGGAGGCAAAACTGGCTTTATTCTGCCCCTCAGTGAGGCACCTCAGGCTCAGGAGGTGATCAGTCCAGTCCTTGAGGTAGATACAAAACAAGCAGGTGGCAGTATTCAGCCTTCTTCAGGCATAAAAGAAGGTCAAAAGGCAGAAGGCAAAAGTGCCTTCCCAGCTGGACAAGACTCTGAGGATGCTGTCAGAGCAGAAGCTACGACAGCAGCAGAGTTTTTAACCCATTCTGCTGCCTCCACTGACAGTGAGGGCAAGATGGAAAAGGAAGACAAGACTGGATCTTCTTCTCCGAAAGATGGAACCCCAGTTTGAGTTTTAGATTTACTCAGTGGTCCTGCCTGGATTAGAAAAATTAGCCTTCTGCCCCTTTAACTAGTCTGTCAGTTTGTCTAAAATCCTGTCAAACTGACAGCTGTTAAGATGTGTTCACAGGACTGAGAGATTTTCAGAACACAACAACTGAGGCTCTTTCATTCTAATATATAATGTAATATACATTGTAAAAGCGTACTTTATATGGAAACCAGACTTTTGCCTGTAATACTAGTATATAAATGTGCACAGTGGAGTGTCTCTGTTGGAATGAATAAATAATCATTGTTTTTACAGTAAAATGTCTGTTTTTCAGTTGTTACACAACCCATAGCTTGTTGAGTGTCTTTGTCTCAGAAAGCTACAGTGAAAAGTTTGGCTGCACTTTCTCATTCAGTGGGAGAGTGTGTCCAAACTTTAAACTGGTGGTGTAGTATTTATAGAGGTCAATCTTAACTGTGTTCAGCTGGTAATCGCTAGTTTTACCTAGTCCGAATTTCTGCTGGGTAGCTTGTGCATTTACCTGTTGGAGATCAATAAAGTTTTATGACCATTTTATTTGATTTTAAAAGTAGCTAGTTATAAAATAAATGTAGTGGAGTAAAAAGTGCTAGACTTTTTGACACCAAAAAGTCTAGCACAAAATAAAAATACTCATAGTAAAAGATACCAAAATTGTATTTAAGTACAGTACTAGAGTATATGTACTTAGTTACTTCCCACCACTAGAGAGAGAGAGAGAGAGAGATGGATAGGACAGACTTAATTCTACACAAAAGCATTTACATATACACGATTGCTTCACCCAGATAAGATTTATTTAGCACACCTCAATCACACAAAGTTTGCAGTGATTTACTAGATGGAGGGGATTACTTTTCAAACAAAGCCAAACTGAGGACATGCTATCAATATATTTGCTTTAACCTAACTTTTACTTGTTATATTTTAAAGTAATCAACTCATAGCATGTAATAAAACATATCAAGCAAGTGGTTTGGACTTCATTAGTACAGTAATTCAGATAATGTCCTAGTATTTAATCAGTGCTCTTACATGATATAACAAAGTAAACAAAGAGCCATGACATTTGAGATATTTCTTTTTAGTGGATTCATATGTACATACAGAAAAATCAGGCACTCTGAGCCAAGCTCGCAGTTTTCAAATAATTACAATGCCTCAATTCTTTTAACGTCTAGGAAAAAAAAAATGCCCTGAAAGACAGCATAGCAAATTTAAATATGACCCAACACTATATACTGGAAACACACTGGAGGAGAGCATCAGAGGTTTGGGCTTGGTTACTCATAATAAACCCACCCAATTTAACTTAA
This sequence comes from Monopterus albus, assembly GCF_001952655.1. Lineage (NCBI taxonomy): Eukaryota > Metazoa > Chordata > Actinopteri > Synbranchiformes > Synbranchidae > Monopterus > Monopterus albus. Next base: position 1,513,307 of record NW_018127969.1, on the reverse strand, counting down.
TCCTAACTAATCTACAACACATGGTAGCAACAAAACACATTCAGTTCAATTCTCTTCCATACCTGACCCCAGGATACTCAGTCCTAGACCAGGAATCAAAATCTCACATATATACTTGAAAGAATTCTAATTATATATCATTTAGAAAAAGAAAAGAAAAAAAAAAACTAAATCAGCATCACTATGCTGTACCGAACAAAAATTAGAAGAACTTGTAAAGCAGGTGTTTGACCAGGGGGTGTTTGTGTTATGGTTCTCCCTGAGGAGACATGGTTGAGTGATTTCACTGGACTGGGTTGGAGGCAGAGACCTTGGCCTGACCTTGACCCAAAGGAATAAAGGCAGAGTGAGAGCAGCGAGTCTGTCCTCTGCATGTTCGACAGCAGACATATTTAGGTCCCGGCCCAAAGCCGTATGTGTGCGTGGTTGTGTGTGTCAGACTGTGCAGGCACACAATGCGTTATGTACCCTGCTGCCGATGACTGAGAATGAAGTGTCTGTATCCATGTACTGTTTGATTGCTTGTCATCTGGGTCTGTTTATTGGAAAATTCTATTGTGCATCAGTAGAAGCAGACAGTATGAAGGAAAGGCCTGTTGCTCTTGTCCTCGAACTCTTGTAGTAGCTCATCGATTTCATTCTCCATGTCATCAGTGTGCTGGATCTGCAGGGGCAGAGAAGGAATCACATTAAACACAGCCTGCACACACACACACACCGCTCATTTGTACCAATGAGTCTCTGTACACCATGTGACTCTTGACACCCTTTCACAGTATTGGCATCATTTTTATTAGTTGTCAACTAAAGCTGCTCTTGTAGAAATATACTGTTTGGCAGATTAAGTATATTAAAGACCATTTAGTAAACATTATGCAGTAAATCTTTAGGTAATGTTCTATTAAAAAAACAAACATTAAAAGCTTTTAAAAACATGCCTTCTGTAAAATAGCAAAAAACATTCTGCAGTTAGAACGAGATTTAAGAACCCTGCTAGCAGACACTCACACACTGACACAGCTCACAGATGAGGAAGGCACCCAGCGTGGCTTCCTCATGATTATCCTGAATGTCTACATTGATGACGTGCACAGGTTGCAGAGTCTCCTGCTCTCTTGAGTTCAGATCTGGGAAGATAAACAGTACCATACAGTCACAAATACTGTCATAAATAGCCAAATCGCACACAAGTGTAGGCATCTGAAATCATGGCAAGTGCTGGAGCAGAGGGGTAAAAATGCAGTAATGGGTACAGCAGCTGAAAGGTGCTCATGGTTTACTCTTTCCTTTTAATGATTTCA
>NW_018127969.1:1500420-1511957 GCF_001952655.1 Monopterus albus | reverse complement strand
TCACAGGTGATGACCAGGTCAAACTTCTCCTTGCAGCTCTGAAAGCGCTCTGGCTTTGATTTGATGCGCTTGTTGCGGTCCAGCATGTGCAGGATGCCATTCTGTGTATATCTGAGGAGTGGGGAGGTCAAGGAACACAGCAGGAGGGAGAGGAACATTTCAAGGTAATACAACACTCATGAGATTAGAGGCAGGATTTCAATCAACATTGATTAAGTGTGTGTGTGTGTGTGTGTGTGTGTGTGTGTGTGGTGGTGGGGGTTAAAATAAGATTAATTAGTCTGAACCAGATCGCAGATTTAGTTTGCATTTTTGGGATTATGTTTCAGTCAAATCATAGAAGCAGGACACTACACACCTGTCTGTAAAAAGTGTTTGCACAACTGCAGCACCCTCTAGTGGCGTCTGATAACACTACTATTTGTTAGTGGTTTGCTGAGAAACCAAAGGTAGATACAAGAATGGCACTTCAGGGCAGTACAATGTGAAAAGTACTGACAGCAATTATTCAGTTCAACAAAGTTTTAATATTAATGCGATTAACAGATAAGTGTGATACTGACAAGGCAACATTTCCTTAATTAGTGTCCAACACTCCACGTGTGTACACAGCAATCTTGCTAGGCATAGTTAAATATGGTGATGGGGGCACTAAAACAGTGGACTAGATCTGGGTGAAGTAGTACTGTACATGCAAAGTCACAAAAATATAACAGTTTGATGACAGATGGTCTGTACACCTACCCACAATGCATTGTGATCTCCAGGACACCTAATTAAAATTTAAAACAAGATACAGGTGCAGAATACAGATTTAACCTTAACCTACCTTGGGCTGGTGAAAATATACATCTGCAATACATTAATATTTGCATTAGCAATAGGACAACAGCAAGTAAACATTGGGTGAAGTACTTTGGACCTACTTTTAACCCTAAATTTTCAGAGATTTTTATAACCAGAATAAAACGTACGACATTAAAAAAAAAAAAAAGGTTATCTGGGAAAAACGTGAAATACTCCAGAAAAACAAAAACACCTGAAATTAATACACAAGGGGCAGGTTTAAACACTTCGCTGCTATGCCCTACACTATACTCACTTGATGGTGAAGGCATGATTTAGTTCTAAAACTGTTTCAATGAAGACCAAAAACCATCAACCAGTAGTTATAGCAATCACTGCAATAAAACATTCAGTGGAAATTAGGCACCATTACAGCTTTAACTCTTTTGTCAAATTAAAGGTTTTCTGAATACAAGGTTTTTGAATGCCCTGGGTTTGGTAGTATATGCATATACACACTCACTATTGAGTATATTGTAATTCATCATCTTTAACTTACCTTGGGACACAGTATCAATTAAACATTTAAGAGGTGTCTCAAAGTCAGTTCTAAAACAGTACTAACTGTTCTGCTCCCTGATTAATGTACACCTATCTTGTTAAACTGTCCTTGAGGGTCTGGCTTTTGTTAAATGCCTTGTGTGCATGATCACTCTATGCTAACAACCTTCACCTGTGGTTGTTTTCTTTACTTTACCCTGACCAATTTTTACAGTGTCTAGAACTGATGCAACAGATGTTCCAATTAACTGCAATTCAATTCAGATCTACAAAATAACAAGTGAACCAGATCAAGGTGAATACCGGGGGGAAAATATTTGTCCAATTTGTGCAAGTGTCTATTGTGACAGAGGGAAAAGCTGCAACATACTGAAAACGCCATTTGCAAAATACAGCTATGGCAACAACAAGACTTGAAAACACAAGCAATATAAGATAGGCTGTTAGAGCAGTCGATTCATTTCAATAGTCTAATTCCTCATTACCTCAGCTAAAACTAGATGATCTCCACCTAATTGCACATACTACTGCCCAGGTGTGTTGCATTGTGCTTCTCCAACCCCTGTATGTTAAAAGGCTTTATATTCAAGCACACATTTTAAAATCCCTGCACATGATTTACCCATCGGTGCTCTCCAGTCTGCTGTGCCGTTCCAGTGCCAACACACTCACATGAACTCCCACAGAGATTGTCATCTAAACATAAAACTGGGCGTGTGGGCCGTGTTTACTTATCTGGCTTCTAATGTGTATGTATGAAAGAGTGAGTGAGAAGGGGATACAGTTCCTTGTCCTTGCGGACCAAGTCGTTGTACATCTGTTCATATGTCGTTTTGAAGTCATAAACATTTGGCTTATCCGGGGCAGGACCGGGTAGCTTCACATGAGACCCTGTCCCAAATGAACGCACATCAAATCCACGTTTGCTGCAAAGAGGAAAGAACAAGAGAGTAAATTACATAAGAACTCTGGAACTAACACTGGAAAGCATTACATACAAGTAGAACACTAACTGGCACATCTTTCCACATCTGCTGAATAACCTATAACCCGCCTCTTCAGATGTAAGAGCTAAGCAGGATATTCAACCAAAGCAGTGGCTGTTGTGTGTCAAATTAACTACTCAAGACATCACTGTGTTGTCATTTCCAGCTCTGTCCCATGCTGCCAGAACTTATCTCCCTTTATTGAAGAAAAAAATTTTTTTTTTAAAGAGAAGTATTTGTTTTAGTTCAGCAGATCACATGGGTGACCGTTTGTCGCCAACAACCTATTTTGGGTCAGTGGATCATCTAATCCCATAGAGATGTGCACTACTACCCCAGTAAGTGCGACACCTGGGTTTTGCTTCAGATTCCCCTTGTTGTTAAGCAAATGTCTAAGGAGAACTTGGAAATGAGACGTGTGCACTGTCTAAACTGCACAGCCAGTACATGTTTTGTCTAAGAACTAATAATGACAATCGAAATTCCTAAATAGCGTCAGTGAGATAACTAAAGAAATAAGCCCCTCAGTGTCGCATATCTGCAGTTCATCCCTTCCGGAATTTTTTTCCAGGAGGCGCTCTTGTCACCATGTTGGAGGGGAACTACCCAACAACTTGGGCCGGTATTTTGAACGCCCCTAACCTGTTTGAAGGTAAAACAAATGTGGACGTTTAAGTTAGGCAATTGTGGCCCTGAAACCTAAAAAGCAGTCATATAGTAGCATCGATGTGACTGTCAGAGGAGCGAGTCCATTGTTAAAATGCGTTGAGGCCCGGCGGACATCTGTCATCATGTCGGCACGGCTCGAAACCGCACGGACTCCGTTTGCCGCGGTCTTTTTTCCTGTTCTCCTCTTCCCGGTGGCTCATCTTTACCTGAGGATATTGTGAGCTTCCATACTGCGGTTCTGGTTGCTCGAGCACACAACCGCTACACGCAGCGGGTGGCTCGGCATTGCGGCTCTCTGGCTGAAATCAACCGATACACGCTGCTAGAAACTAACAGAAGTGGTTAGTTTGGTCCCTGTAGTAAAATTTAACAAGAAAAAAAGCTATGTTAAACTAAACAATAAAGCGTTTCTAGTACAAAACTATAGGCCGTGAACTTCTTCCTTTGAAGCAGGAAGTCAAAATGGCGGAGCCCTGCGTGAATACGACTTTATCTAGTGATGTAATTTAGGGGCGGAGTTTCATGTTTGTCGTGTCAAAAATGCGGTGACGTGTCCGTGAAATCAGTAAACAAACATGCAGTGAAAAATGTGATTTTCCATGGCACAAATGTTTTTTAACTTAAGCACACTTTTACTGGACACTTTTACTACTATTTGTCATCAAAAAGGCTAATGTTTACCTACTTAAGATGCAGATTTTTGCAGCAAGAAACACCTTAATCTAATTATATTATCTACTCATTATGAATGCCAGTGGTGTGAGTATGGACTTTCCATCCTGCGCTGTTTTTGAACCATCATTGTCACAAGAAAATTTTGTTTCCTCCTTATGAAGTCAATTAGCTCAGTAACTAACAAAAAATGTTTGTCTTTCTGGTATCAATCTGAACATGTCCAAACTATTTCTGTTTGCTTAACGTTTTAAAAGGTTACGGGAAATCAGTGTTCTGTCATTGCTATACAAATGTAAGTTGAAGGGTTTTCCAAAAGTTATTTATTGTTTATTGAGTTATTTACTGTGTTCACATGAGTGCGTCTACAGAGTCCTGCATAAGTGCCATAGATATAGGTCATAGGGGCATATTTGTGATTCAGATCTAGTGACAAGTAAACTTAGACTCACTCCGTCAGTGCTTAGAGCAAGTAAATGCCTGGATGCAATTAAACTTCCTTCAGTTAAACAAAGACAAGACTGCTTAGCTATTGTTTTTGGCAACAAGAAGTAAAGGACAACAGTTATTGATCAGCTCAATTCTAGAGCTATAAAGACAAAAACTGAAGTTAGCAACCTTGGTGTCATAGTTGACTCAGACCTGAGTTTCACCAGTCACATCAAGGCCTTTTTATCATCCAAAACAAATGGCAAGACTCAGAGTTTTAACGAGAACCAGGAGAAATGACCACATCACTCCTGTTCTTAAATGTAACACTGGCTACCAGTTACCTACAGAAAAAAAGTGCTTCTGCTAGTTTATAAATCATTTCATGTTATGGAGCCAAAATACAGCTGATCTCCTTGAAGAATATAAACCCAGCAGGGCTCTGACATCCTTAGGAAGCAGTCAGCCGGTAGAACCTCCGATCAAAACCAAACAGGGTGAAGCTGCTTTTCGCTGTTATGCTGCACACAGATGGAACCAACTTCCTGAGGACCTTAAATGAGTTCCAACACTGCCACTTTCACCAGTGTAAACAGTGTGTCACTGTATGTATTTGGCCATTTTAGACAATGTTGCATGTCGGTGAACAGATTTCTGTCTGTTTATTTTAGACATTTTCAGAAAATCACTTTAGATTATCAGTATTTTGATATATCTACATATGTTGCATGTACTATCATACCGTAGATCAAATCACAGACTCCTAATCTGATCATAGATGTATTTCCAGTATAACCCTCTATAAACCATCATTCACAGAAAACAAAACAAGCTAAATAATGGGTTGAAGCCCCATTTTTTGTTTTGTGTGTTGACTTGCATCAGACACCTGCTGAGGATTGTGTATATACAAATACAGTATTTTAGATTCCTGTCTGTCCTGGAATGTGGATGCTAACACACACACACACACACACACAGATAAATAAGGACAGCTGTAAAGCATTTCAAATAACCTCATGGTACTTTATTCACTGGGAGCAGGACATAAAGGCAGTCTAACTTAAGATGTCTGGCACAGTAATTGGAGATTGTACACCAGATTGTATTGCCCTTCACAAGTTGCAGACCTAAAAGCAAAACTAGACAGTGGGATGATTTAGTTATGTAGAAAAATGCAGTTCAGTACTTTTATTTTCCTGTGATCCAGCAAGGATAAGTCTGGACCAGTCTGGACACTTTCACAGGCTGCACATTTACCAAAACCTGTTTCTGATGTACTCATTAATAGTATTGCTGTATAAATCCTGCCAGCAGCAGACAGACTTACAGACTCAATCACAGACAACCTTGAACAAAAACAACAAACTACTGTAATTAATAAATGTAGGTTATTAGTACTTTTGGTTCAGTGCATCCTCCTAGAGGTTAACAAGACATGTTATCTACAGAGCCACAGTAGATTGTGCTTCAATTCAGTCATAACAGGATGTGTATATCCTTATGTGGCTGATTGAAAAGAATCATTTTAGACAATGAATGATTATAATTGAGATTAGATGTGGTCATAGATTTTAAATGTAGCCCATAATGTATTTATTTAGCAGCGCATCAGTGGCGTGAGTGAGTGCAGTAGGAGTACGTGCGCGGCGTCGTGGGCCTCATGATGTTCTCTGTGATATATGCCACCAGCAAGCAGATGATGACCAGCATCACACAAATAGCTCCCCCAACTGTTGTCATGGCAATCACAATGTCCTGCATCCCAGACTGAGGCAGGGTGAACTCTATGCAGTCCCGTTGTTCTGCCCTTCGAGACGGATCGTAGAGGGCCAGGGGACGCAGGCAGAGCCGGTAGGGGATGTTCTCATGCAGCTCAGTCAGGAGGTAGTCCCGGCAGCCTGATCCCAGATGGACACTGGCACACTCAAACTGAGTATAGCTTCCATTCCACCAGCAGCTTAACTCATAGCCTCCACGTCTGTGGCGACGGCCACTGAGAACAGTGTTTGACTGTAGAGTTTCTTCTCTTCTTATAGCCATCCCAGGATCATCACCATTCTTCTGACCGGCTGCAGTGTCTTTTGTCTTCATATTTTGGCCAGTCATTGTGGATTCTCCTTCATGGGTCCACTGTAACAGTACACTGCCATTGATGAGAATATTTGCCACTAGATTCCCCAAAGACACTGCTGTCCTGCAGTCTCCCTTACGACACTTGTACCCAAACAGTGTGTGCCGAAAACACAGTTGCCCCCCAATGCCTCCCTCGATCACTCGGTAAGCACACAGAGGTGATGCTCCTTCCTCTGGAATCCAGCTTGGTGCCCTGCCAGACCTTTGAGAGATCACAGTAGTAATATTGCCTCTGCTGGTATTAAATGAGAAACTATTCACATGGCGTGTTACCTCTTTAAGCTTTGGTGACGGCCTGTTTTTGTGGCTGTGATTGCCATAGTTATTCTGTTTTAGCCGGTCTTGGGGCGTCCCCACATTATTCCTGCCTCTCACCTCTGATGGGGATGTTGTTGTTGATAATGATGTAGATGATGCTGAGCTGCTGCCATGAGCTCTGCTGGACACAGCTGTCTGGTGTAGTGTGCAGAGCAGGAGAGCCACTAAGGCGAGCAGTGTTGGTCGTTGTTGGCTTTTCATCTCACTTCCTCTCGTCGAATTATTGTCTCTCACAGTGGATCAGATGGGCGATGGTAGAAGGAGGGCTGATGTCTGCCATAAGATCAGCTCATTCCCAGTGCTCACCACGAAATCCGTGTGAATCAGAATAGCGCGTCCATGGGCGAGAGGCACAGGTATGCATCTGCGACAGAAATACCGTTTAATCATGCGGCGATCCACTTAGTAAGAGATCCGTGAATGACCTGGCAGAGGATAAACCAGCGGGATGGAGTTAATAAATCCTAAATGGTGATAAAGGGCAGCGCTTCAGTGTTGCTTCAGGCTCGCAGGCAATACTAAAGCCACTTGTTTCGGTGGGGCGAGTGGACCCGGCTGTCGTGCCTTCAGATTTGCTTTCTTCTTCCTGTCTGGCTTGACGTAAAGGCTTTGATGCCCGCTGTGCGAGAGTGCACGTGGAGGAGCGCGCGTCGCGTGGGAGCGTGGGTGCGTGTACGAAATATTTGTAGTCATAAACAGTGGGTTTGTGAGTCATCATCCCACACACAGGGCTTCAGGTGTCTGTCAGTAACAAAGACAACAGAGACCTGACGACGCAGATGGATGGAGAGTTTAAACGAACGTCGTTCACCTGTACGTCTCTCACATCCAGCTGTTAGGCCTGCCTGCAAACAACACTTTCAGCAATGTCCAAAACGGTTTTCCTAAGAAAAAAGGATGTTTTTGCTAATCCTGTATTCTTTTGACAGTTAGTTATAGAGTCATACAGAGCTAGACGTAGTGTTGGTTAGATAGAGTCTATAAGATAAAATGATTAATCAGTCAAATTAATAGTTTTGGTCATTGTTGTGGTTATTTATTAAACAGATAAATCAGCAAATTTTGTTGATTCGGCACAGATCGCATTGACCCAAATACCTTTCAATAAAGAAAACTAATCATATACATAATATAGATAAAACATTCTCTAATTCTTTCTTATTTGTTAACTTGTGGTTGTTATGTTGTGATTGTTACATTATGGTTACTTAAATTCCAAAAAGTCTTCTGACAAGCACAATGGAGAAAATCCACTATTGGTGTATGATCAACAAGCATAATTGTTCTCCACAATACATTTAATTAAGCAGTGCTTTGGTGATATTATTCTAAACAATGATTGCCTCATCCCAAGAGAGTAACTTGGCAGCCCAGTAAACAATTAGTACCAAGGGAGACTATGAACAGCTGACTATAAGAAAAAATGCAGCATCAGTGGGACTGACTCAGCACCAACAGTCCCTGAAAGGTCACATTGGATAATTGGTTAAATCTGTTGACCCCCATCTACTGATGTGATTGTTCAGACCAAGACACAGCGCCACATTTGCGGTTGGTCGGTGATGTGGAAAGAAAACATGTAAAATACCTGTCTGTACATGTACACTCAAAGCATCAACTCAACTGACCTTGAACATGCTCAGCGAGATGACACCCTCTGTGTTTTTGTGTGTCTGCCCCGCACATTATGGCACGTTTGTGCACATATAAAACGGCATTAGCAAACATTAGCAGCAGTAGTAGCCTTGACATCTCTCTCTGCTACACACATACTCTACACAAAAGAAAAGCAAACCATGTCGCCATGCAAAGGATGATGCCATGTCAGAAGTCCTTACTGTAGAAGCTATTTTGTTTGGGCTCTTGGTTTTTTCTGGCATCCTAGGAAACATCCTGATCATCCATGTGGTAAGATAATAAGGAATATTATATTTGCATGCTTCTGGTATGAATGTTCTCAGTCTTTCTTGCTTTTACTCTCAGGTGTTTCAGTCAGCCGGTGAGAGTCCGTCTCAGAGACTCCCTCCTTCTGATAGTTTTTTGGTGCACCTGTCGCTGGCCAACCTGCTTACCTCACTTTTCCGCACAGTGCCCATCTTTGTGTCAGATCTGGGCCTGAATCTGTCTCTGTCTCCAGACTGGTGCCGAGTCTTCATGCTGCTTTGGGTGTGGTGGAGAACTGTGAGCTGTTGGCTGACACTATCACTTAGTGTCTTCCACTGTACTACCCTGAGACGGCAGCAAGTGAACTTTGGACCTTTTGCGCAGCAGAGGGATAGGCGGCGGGTATGGATTGTTCTGGGCTTGGTGTGGGGGGCAACCCTGGCTTTCTCTGTTCCAGCTCTTGTATATAGTACCCGTGCTTACGGCAACACCACAGTGGAGCTGATGGTGATCAGCTGCACTACCAGGCCTCTACTGGGCTGTGTCTGGCAGTTCCCCTCTAAAGAACTGGGCTCAGCCTTTGCCTCTACTTCACTTGCGCTCAATGAGCTGCTGCCACTGGTGATGATGGTTTGTACTAATCTGGCCACACTTCACTCTTTGATCAAGCACATCAGAGCTGTCACTTCAGGGAGTGAGTCAGGTGGAGCGCTGGACAAACAGGTGATCAGTGAACGCAAGGCAGCTCATGTCATCATGTCACTGGTGTCCCTCTTTGTGGTCTGCTGGGTGTTACAGATCGCTGCGGTGACATACTACAACCACAATAGGGGACAACATGTGGAAGGGCTGCTGACCGTGGCCCAGTTTTCTGCCTCACTCTTTGGAGGATTCAGTCCCATGGTGGTGGCCCTGGGGCATGGCAAGCTGAGGAAGCGAATCATGAGCATGTTCCTGGGGTGGTCTAAAGCTCTTAAATGTCACAGTGGGGACACTGAAAAGGGGAGAAAATCACCAAAGACTAAAGGGATAAAAAGGAAAGCAAAAAAACATATTTCTTCTCCAAAAAGAGAGGGAAGTCATAAAAACAGTGAGAAAAATTAATGCAAAACAAAGATACAAAATGTGACTGAGCTTCTTTAAACACTGAAAAATGCAAAATCATAAGAAAGATCTCTTTGAACCTTCTGGACTGTAAAATAAAGATATCACACCAACTGTTGGTTCTGTTTTCATGAAGGAGAGTCTTCACCGGGTCACATAACACAAATCCTTATTCACTTTATAAGGCAAAGCGTGGCTGCTTTATTTATATAGCACATTTCATACACAGGCAATTCAAAGTGCATCTTCTTTTTCCATTAAATTGATCTCCAGTCACATTCATACATGACGGTTTGCAGAGAGAAATGTCCTATATTCACACCAGTGGCCATGAACCTCTTTTAACTAGTTCTGAGGGAAGATGATGCTAATAATAGTTCATGGTTAACAGTATTGTGTGACCTGCACATCCATTGCTTCAGCAGAATGTAATGTTGACCAGAATCTACAGTTGAAGTCAGAAGTTTACATACACCTTAGCCAAATACATTTAAACTCAGTTTTTCACAACTCCTGACATTTAATCCTATAAACACTTCCTGTCTTAGGTCAGTTAGGATCACTGCTTTATTTTAAGAATGTGAAATGTCAGAATAATAGTAGAGAACAAGATTTATTCCACTTTTGCCTTATTTCATCACATTTCCAGTGGGTCAGAAGTTTACATTCACTTGGTTAGTATTTCATAGCATTGCCCTTAAATTGTGTAACTTGGGTCAAACAAACATGTTGCAATGCCTTCCACAGGCTTCTTACAATAAATTGCTAGGATTTCAGTCCATTCCTCCTGACAGGACTGGTGAAACTGAGTCAGGTTTGTAGGCCTCCTTGCTCACACACACTTTTTCAGTTCTGCCCACTAATTCTCTATTGGATTGAGGTCAGGGTTTTGTGATGGCCACTCCCAATACCTTGACTTTGTTGTTCTTAAGCCATTTTGACACAGCTTTCAAAGTCTGCTTGGGTCACTGTCCATTTAGAAGACCCACTGGTGACCAAGCTTTAACTCCCTGGCTGATTTCTTGAGATGATGCTTCAATATCCACATAATCTTCCTTCCTCATGACGCCATCTATTTGGTGAAGTGGCCCAGTCTCTCCTGCAGCAAAGCACCCCCCACCACCGTGCTTCATGGTTGGGAAGGTGTTCTGAGAGGTACTGAGTTTGAAGACAGACCTTAAAATGCATCCACAGGTACACCTGCTATCGACTCACATGATGTCAGTTAGCCTATCAGAAGCTTCTAAACCATGACATCATTTTCTGGACTCTTCCAAGCTGTTTAAAGGCACAGTCAACTGAGTGTATGTAAACGTCTGACCCGCTGGAATTGTGATTATAGTGAATTATAAGTGAAACAATCGATCTGTAAACAACTGCTGGAAAAAAAATTTTGTGTCATGCATAAAGTACATGTCCTAACCAACTTGCCAAAATGAGAGTTTGTTAACATGACATCTGTAGAGTGGTTAAAAAATCAGCCTTAATGACTTCAACCTAAGTGTATCTAAACTTCTGATTGTATGTCATTAAGTGAGCAAAGACCTGATAAAAGAGCGTAGCCGCCGATGGCTAAATGCCAGAGTGACAGGTGACACGGCAATGAAGATAATGTTAGAAAACCGAGAAAGGACCAGAAAAAACTCAGTCGATGAGCTGTGGTTGTAGTTGAAATAGCTGACAGAGGCAACGCTGGTTCCCCAGCAGGCAATGAACAGCATTATGAGTGTGAGAATCACCTGGAGGAACACAAAAGGCAAAGCATGGGGGCAGGGAAACCCACACACTGATATATTATGAAAGCAGTTCACTTTGTGTCCAGTAACAATTTAGCTAAAACAGTTTATATAATAGCTATGTTCCATTTATAAAGTTACAAGTCCACTGTATATTAAACATTTTAATTTACAACTCATACATGGTCTCAGCGAGATCATAGAGCAAATAAACCCTCTCTTGTTTCTTACCTTGGCTGCTCGTCTCTCCGCAGGA
>NW_018127969.1:1499504-1500401 GCF_001952655.1 Monopterus albus | reverse complement strand
AGCTCCTCATCCTGCTGTGGGTATAGAGCGTGTAGAGGGAACAAGAGCTTGTAAAAGTCATCAGAACTATGGGACATATTTCATGGATCACCATGGATGTGGTGGAATAGGCCAGGCCACTGTAGGTGGAGGGAAAGTTCCACACACAGTTCAGCACAGGGCGTGTTGTGCTGCTTATCACCATCAGCCTCTGAGAGGAGGAAGAGAGGAATGGAGACAGAACATGGAGGGAAGTGAGTGGAACATACACATAGCAATTTAGCTGAACCTGCTCTTTCTTCAGAATAAGCAGTTCAACATTTGACATTCATGCACATTTTATTATTTGTTTGAAATGAGGTGTAATAAATCTCACATGAGCTACATTATACTGTGGCATTATTATCTTACATGATCTGAGTACTTTCAGTACTACTGGTTAAAGGATTAACTGATGCTGTGAGAAGGAAACAACAAATTAAAAGTTTCTGAACCCTCTGTTAATTTAAACTAAACGTTTATATGCTGTACTGTATATATGCATTCTGACCATATTTGTTCCTAGTTAAAACTTTGTTGTTGAGTGGATTTAACTAATTTAATGCTTAGATTTATGCAGACCTGATGTTCATTGTGATTGGTTACACAATATAAACAGGTTTTAAAAAGTGTACTTAGGATTTTCAGATTGCACAAAGGTGTGCAAACTAACGGATGCCTGGATCAGGGGAAAAATTCTAAAACATAGTAGGATGGTTTACAAAATGACTATTTGTAATATAAAGTTTAAATGATTTGTAATGAATGGGCTGAATCATGCAAAAACATTGTCTTCACTTTAACTTAAACTAATGCATCCTTCTGCTGCTGCAGGCTCTCACCTCTGTGGTGTTCACTCCCCCTTTAGTGGAAAAGATA
>NW_018127969.1:1456799-1499492 GCF_001952655.1 Monopterus albus | reverse complement strand
GGTGAGAAGCCAGATGAGGAGAAGACCCAGCAGTAGGGTTTTAGGAACACCCCTGGGCTTGTGACTGTTCTCAAAAGTAGGAGCCACTCGCCTCAAGGTTAGGAGGTGGAATGCACTGAGGAAGAACGTTGACCACACATTGACTGATCGGAGCCACACCCAGAAACCCATCAGGAGCTGGCACAGCATTTTGGATACCTGCAGCTGTAAGCAAGAAGTGGGTCTGCATTCACAAATGTGAAACAAATATCTTGTGAAAGAAAGTGAAGTGTTGAAGAAAGTGCTTCACCAAGTAAATGGACATCTCATTTGACATATGGGGCTTTCTGACAGCCCAACAGGGGCTGTCTCACCAGAACGTAGCACATAGACACTTCTGCTGTCAGTTTTGTTGTCACATTGACACAAGTTGAATCAATTATGTATAATAATTATATATATATAGTATATATAGTATAGTAGATGGTACAAAAAAGTCTGATCATCATAACCTGTGAGTAAATTAAAGGGTGCCTCAATGGCACTCTTAAGAACTATTGATCCTGAAGACATACCTTGAGTTCCATATCTGAAATAGCAAGCACTGTGTTCCTCATCAAAGACACCAGCAGATTGGACAGCGCCATGTTAGCAATGATGATGTCCGTTTTGCTTGCCCCACCATGGTCCATAAGTATAGTCCTACCAAGCACCCCGACCACAGTGGAGTTACCCAGGATGCCAATTATCAGCAGGATGATGTAAAAGGAAGTTTGTGCAGGGGTCTCAAGGTCACCAAATGTCATCTCTTCAAGCTTTTTTTTTGTCCTTCAGTGTATCGTTTATTGTAGGCATTGTCTCAACAACTTATGCTGTGAATCAGTTTTAACAGCTGATGAATAGTCTGACAGCATGCTTCATCTTCATGGTTTTATCCCCCAATAAGCCGAGTGCCAGTTTAATCACATGACTGTTTAGTTTTGCAGGTGCCGTCTTTTAAGATGCTCCGTAGGGTCTATGGAAGAAGGTGATTCAACTTGTGTCAATGTGACAACAAAACTGACAGCAGAGGTGTCTATGTGCTATGTTCTGGTGAGACAGCCCCTACTGGGCTGTCAGAAAGCCACAAAGCAGAACTTTGCTTTATGCCTCAGGGAACCTGGGGTTCATGTTTAATGAAACACAAGAGATTAATCAGCATCCCTGAATGAAATTTGCTTTCTTTGCAGCTTGATTCATCATGCCACTATGCTAATCAAAGCGGAAGACTTTTTGTTTTCATGTATGTACTTGCATGTGGGTGAGTTTTCAGAAAATGAACAAGAAATTTGATATCACTTTTTCCCTTTAAAGGGTTTATATTCGAGGTGTGGGACAGATGGTGTTACATTATTTGAGGACAGGTGGTGTTATATTGATTTAAAGACTCTTGAGGCAAATGCGTACTTTGTGATATTGGCTATACAAATAAAATGGACTGGACTTTAATCTTACAGTGTATTTTGACTCTCACTAGGCTAGAGGTGGGTGCCAAGAAACACTGAAACCTTACTAAGGCCAATACTTCATATCATGTATGTAGCAGTATATGACACTGTTTTGTCCACTTGTTATTTAGCATTTTCAAACCACAAAGGTCACAAATCAAATTGGTCACTAACTTGACAAGGAACAAGCCTGCCAATCAGATTCGTTCATTATCAGAGATTAAGTCAAGCCCCCATTAGGGACATGTGAAGTTTCTAGGAGTGTTATTCCTGTTTATGGTGTGAGAGGTCCACAGATTGTCTGATACAAACACCCACATGTCAAAAACTGATTTAGGGACGATGACAAGAAGTGAGTTCATGCAACAAACATTTAAGAGTAAGGTTAGCCTTTTTATTTACCGTTAAAGACAGCAAAGTCTTCATATGTATACCAGTAAGACAAAACCCATGGCTGCATTATTTGAAAGCAACTGTAAGATAATCTGAAACATAGAACATCTTTGAGTGACCAAGCACTTTTCAGTCCTACCCATTACATTCACTCAGAGCCAGTTAAACAGCATTTTAAAGTTCAACTTATTTTGCATGTCCCTCTTTGAATGTTACATTCATGGGTTTGGGTGTGCTTAAGAAATAAAAAATAAAATCTATATTAGCATGAATGCTAATCATCACCATGAATCATTTGTCACTTGATTGGATGACATGAACATTTACCATTTAAAACAGCCACTAGATGGCCCCATAAACTACCAAATACCAGACACAACAAAACATTTTAATGCAGAGCTTTTTATTCCCTCCTAATAAAAGAAATGAAAATGGATACTGTGAAGACATTTTACAGAAACCTTTGGCTTGTTTAAAATGCCTAGAGAAACATCTTACCAAAATTCAGTAGCATATAAAGTTAAATATAAAACATTTTAAAGAAAATATATACTCACACTACATATTTGTTATCAACACTGAATACTTATGAGCAGTGAAAAGAAACAGGATGCTTATGCAGAAAGGGATTTTCTCTGATCTGAAGAGCCAATAATATAAGATACAACAATCTTGTTTGAGCTTTACAAGGATCACATTCTCCCTGTGTTTTGTCACTGACATCAATGCAGAAAAACACCATTCATTGGCAGAAAAAAAAAAACACTTTTCCTGACTTAATCCTGATCAACTTCAATATCAGAACATTTCCGGACTGCAGGAGGCTGGAGGCCCCAGTCAACCGTGAGGTTTGAACACACACTTTCTTGTTGTGAGGCAATGGTACTAACCACCACATCACTGTGCCACCCATATAATCAACAATCTAGCCAGTGAAGTCACATGAGGGCCAACATATGGTGCATAACAAGCAAGAAATTTGGTCATTAAAAATGGTCAAAATGAAATATTTCCCAGCATGCATCATTATGAACATTGTTTTTGTTAGTCGGTGCTGCCCCACACTGGATTTTAGGAAAAATGATTTTGCACTAATACCACTGTGTGTTACAGTTTTGATATACTAATATATTTGGATCACTTTCACAAATTAACACTGCTTTTACACATTTCAATAGATCAGTCATTTAAAGCACCAGTCAGTACAACTGCTATGCCAGACTAATATAAACAACACCAGGTGATGCTGCAGTCCTCTAACTTGGCATTCAAAACTTTTCATCATTTGGACTAATATCAGTTCATTTAATAACATTCCTGGTAAAACTAATATTGCAAAAATAATAATAATAATAAATATTTGTAAATTGTAGATGTCTTGGTTCAGAAAATATAATTTATAGGTTTTAATTTAAAAGGATTTATTGACAGGTAATACCAATTATTTACATTTTAGACAGGAAGGTAAATACAGGGCAGGACCATACTTAACATTTAAGGATTTTAAATATATTTAAGGCAAAATGGACATTTTAACTTCATTTCAAGCAATATGTTTTTAATTGCAGTATGTAACACTACTTTGACATTACAGCCTATTTTCAATAACAGTTCCTAGGTAGGCAGCCTGTGTATGCTGTCTACCTACCTACAAACAAATGTGGAATGCTGTGCTACACATCTTTTTTTAAAAGTTGGTGATATTTTCATTTGCAGGCAAAACAGATGTAATTTTGGTCGATATTTGCTCAGCCACTGTGAAGGCAAAGGCTAGGCGATGCAATACAGCCTGTTCTGTCACTATAATTTATTTCAAGGTGAAACTTTTAACTAAAGAAAAACATTAAAATGCTGGAATTAATCTGTTTTTTAAATGCAGCTGCCTGATTGCTGCAGATTCAGTCTGTGAACTTCACTGGCTGCAATCTATCAGGAAGAAGAGAAACCGGAAATTACACATCCTCTGATGAAACAAATTTGCTATGTATAAACCTAATGTCAGGAATTAAGAAAGAAGCATGATAATATTCAGCTCAGCTAACCTGTTTGACTCTCTGCAGTGCAGCATAATCCGCCTCCTCTGCCTGAGCCATATACCGGGGACACACACACTTGGCTGCTCGGGGCAACATGTGTGAGCCGTGTTGAATGAGAGGTAGGAGGCAGGTAGATGGAGAAGATGGGTGCCTTTGAGGGGGACTCATGTGAATTTTCTTTCTCCCAGCTCAGCCAGTAGCCTTTCAAGCCTTCCTGACTGGCCTGCCATGTTACCTGCACCTCCTGTGGCTCCACTATGGTTAGCCGAAGGTCAGCCAGAGCAGGCTGAACTGCCGCGGGTACAACAAAGAAGAAAATAAGAGTAAGATTTAAACAACTCAGTAAAGTGAAGCTGATACAGCGTGAAAGAAAGTATGATTGATGCACAAGATAACTTTAAATTGGCAACTTCTAAAGGTCAGCTTTCACTAAAGAGAAATAAACAACAAATATGATGCTTTTCAGCAAAGACAACTGATTATCTAGGAGGAGACACAAACTCACTAATGCACAGGGACATGCAACATAGTAAATGTCAAACTGAAAGAGTAGCCTCCTGAGTGCATGCCCTCACTGAAATGGCTTTTTGTTCTCCAGTCACATACAGAGCACTGACTGTGACCAAGTACTCAGTACCCGGGTCCAGGCCAGTCAGTAATCTAGAGTTTTCCTGGCTGGGTAACATCACAGTCTGGACACGGCCACTTGGAATAGCTCCATACTCCACTATGTAGCTCTGGACCTGAGCTGGCTGCAGGGGACACCAGCTCACACGAATCTGATGAGGGCCGGAGTCCGACACGGAGACCACCACTGGACTTAAAACATCTGAGGCGAGCACAGGAAGAAGAGACACTGGTGAGATAATGCCTAACAGCATCCCATTCAGACTGACTATAATGAATGACTGTAGTAGTGAATTTAAGATAGGTGTGGGTTACGGAATCTAGTGAATACGCTCTACAATTCCATGATGACTTCGAACTCCATCTTTTGAGGAAGATGGTGAAAAATGCTCAAATGCTTCATAACTGAGGGGAGCTTGTGGTAAAACTTCTTCCCCTCTTTCATGTTTAAGTGCAGTAAAAAATATATGTTTTCATAGAGGAAATCCCTTTTAGATGCTCTCACCAGGAAGTGTGGTGAAGTTAACAGAGAGCGTGTTAAACAGCCTCTGGTTGGACTTTGGGTGGAGGAAAGCAGTGTAGGTGGTATCAGGCTGCAGGTTGATCAGCTTTATCATGCTGGAATTGCCTGGGAGAGTGCGTCTGGTCTCAGAGTCAGCCATCGACATAACATTATACCAGAGTTCATAGCACCCACTGCCTGCACTCAGAACAGGACACCACAGCAGCACAGCACTGTGGGAAGTCAAGTGAACCGCACGCAGCCGTCCTACATGGATAATTTCTGTAAATAAGATGAGATGGGGTGAAGAGAGATCAAGGCAGAGAGAGATAAAATAAAAAATTTTGGTTAAAAAAATCACTTTTCAGTCAAAAATAATTCATAGCCATCATAGTGCAAGTGCTTCTACTGTACTAACCCTAACATTTGAAACACAAATACATGCACACACACATACTGAGGATGGCCTCCCTCAGGTCCTCTGTGATGAGGTCGATGTCATCAATGTCCACTGAGTAGAGGTGTGACTCCAGAGGAGGTGTCACAACACGTTGTAACACATCAAAGTTGCCATGTGCCATAGACACAATTAACACAGAAACTCCCTGCTGTTTCAGCTCAGACATCGACTCGTCAACATCTCCAGGCTGGACGCCATCAGTCAGCCAAAGCAGTATCTTTGGTATGTTCTCCTCTGTCAGGAGTTGCTGAGCCACCTCGAGTGCTGCCTTAGTGTTGGTGTCTCCCTGCAGCTGGCTGACACTCTGCAGGGCTTTCTGCAGACTGTCCTGATTGTTGTGGACGTCCAGGCCAAACTCCAGGACAGGGTTGGTGCCCACCTGCAGCAGCCCGACTCTTATGAAGCCACAACCCAGTGAGAAGGGACGAAGCAGGTGAGCAGCAAAGCACAACATGCGTACGAACTCATAGTTTGATACACTTCCTGAAGAGTCCAGCAAAAGGAGTATATCCCCTTCACAGCAGGTCGAAGCTGTGCACAACAGGAGGAAAACAGCTGTGACATTTTAATATGCAGGTGCTGTGTGAAACTCATGTCATTCTTTTTTTTGACAGGTTTACTAGTGATTATTTTTCAAAATCATTGTTATTATACAGCCTTTAACTCTTTTGCTACTTGGGGGCAACTGAAACAACATTCTCTGTTTATTTTGATATAGGAAACTTGTTAGCAAAGAGTGGCTAATTTAGCAGATACTGCCCACCATGTTTCTGGACACTATATGAACATAAATCCAATATTTACTCTCCTTTATGGGCTCCACCAACTCCTAAGGGAGACATCTGTCTCTTTAGTTGTGTTTACTGGCTTCTGTAATCACCAACTGTGTGTGTCTGCTTTCTGGTGCTAGGTAGGGTGGTAGGTTTTCAGAGCTGTTTTGTTAAAGCCATCCTGCACTGCATCTGGAAAAGGCACTGATGAGAGGTGAATCACAACAGCAAATCTGCAGCCATACCAACCAAAATAATAACTTAAAAAGCATTGACTGTATATAAAAGATGGACAAACCCACCAAGATGCTACTCATTGGTTTTCTGAAAAGTGGTTCTGAAGCTTAAGTCTGACTGTTGCCATCTTGGTAGTGCTGCACAATGCCTGCTACAGCTAATCCAAAAAAAGGCAAAGAGGTGGGGTGTGAGTGGAGCTCTCTAAACTGCTAGCGGCCAGCCACCTATGGTGGGACCCTGCCACCTGTTAGTCAAAGTGGCCACACCCTTTATTTTATGTAACTTTTAGTCTCAAAATAATTGAAACAGGCAAGTTATACAAAAATTTCTGCTGTAAAGTTGGACACTTTAACATGGAAAGTGAGATTGACTCCATTTTGGAGCCAGCCTCAAGTGGTCATTCGAAAAACTGCAGGTTTTGACACTTCCACACTGGCTTCATTTCTCATCGTCGTAGGTTAAAAGATGTAAAACTGAAGAAAACTAGTCTGGTGATAATTCTCCCTGGGTTTGTCACTATGAGCATCACCTTTTACTTTACAGTCATTTGATCAGGGTAACGCTTATTGCACCTCTTTCAGACACAGGGCCCAGATGCAGAAGAACTCGCCTCTAATTAAAGGTTATCATGGATTTTTCATACAATGGGGTGACTTATTAGGTGCCTAAGCTGCATCCTCAAACTGCTGGCAGGAATGAATAATCACATTGTGACTACATTAATATTTTATATCTCTGTCAGAGAAAAAAGGGGCACCAATTTAGGAAACCTAAGGCAAGGCTGATTTTATTATTATCACTGATACAGTTACCGTACTGTCCTTGTGGAAGCATTCATTTAAAAAATGAGAGGCAGTAACGGGTATGTGAGGAATCATTTCATGCATAACACTGGAGTCCTGAGAACAATTTGCTGTACAACGCACACAAAACATCAAAAAACACTGTGCTGAGAACACATAGCAGGGAACAGGAGTTGATTTTTCCCATGAAACCAGTGTGAGATTTATACTATATATATATATACACACACACACACACACACACATATATACATCAGTGAAAAAAGAAGTGGTGCAGAGAGAAAAATAGAAAGCTAATCCACTTGAGTGATCACATACTGGTCTCTCCATCACACCCTTCATTATTTCTCAGAAGTATTTGTGCTCCATTTTGTCTTAAAAAGTATTCTTACTGGAATCAATTCAAAGAAAAGAATCAATTGTACCTACAAGCACCATCCTGCACCATCAGATATGGGTCCAATATGTCTGGTGACTCACTCATCTGTTCCTCCTGGAAACTACCAAGGTTTTCTTAATAATGTTGCTCACTTCATGTTACTTTTAGAAGATTTGATACCTGGAGTTTATGATATCTTAGTCTTATAGCATTAGCTGTTATAAATGACTAACACACTGACATGAGTTATTAGAGTAAATTGGATTGAGAATGAGATATGAAAATGAATTCACTGCACAGTCAATTTTAAAAGTCCCCTACATGATGTGCACATCTTTATTGCTTCACTCCTCCTATATCATTCACACTTCTCTGTCATTTCAATTTGCTTCTTCACTGAACAGACCTGTTTTTATTGCAGCAATGGACCCATAGTCATTAAAACTTTATAGGGAGGCAGAAAATAAAGCAGTATGAAAATAAACAGGGAGAGAGCAGCGCAATCAGACAAAGATGCATCAGCCAACATTTTAATGAAACACCAATAACTTATCGAGTACAAGAAGAGAAAGATGGTACGGAGGGAAAAGGCAAAACCTTCAACAAAGTGAACCCCTCTGGATATTATGTTTACATGGCATCAAAAGAAAGAAGCTATAAGGGAATAATGAGACAGAGAGATGAGGAGACATGATGGTTAGATTGGAGTTGATGAAGGCAATGTGAAGGAATAGCTTCATCTTTGCATTCCTGAGAGGAAAAGTGTGTGTGAATGTATATGTGTGTGTGTGTGTGTGTGTGTGTGTGTGTGTGAGAGAGAGAGAGAGAGAGAGAACTGAGTATGTTCAGCACTCCCCCAGAACCACCATTTAGTTGGTTTCAAGCTGTGCCAAGGCCATATGCCACACTGTAGAGCTGCACAGAGGAATGAATAATATGCTCTGTAAACTGCATAGGAGGCTATGCAGTTTACAGAGCCCAACACATGTTGACATTAAACATGCTTTCCAGTCTCTAAACATTTCACAAATAAACTGCATGTTGTGCTGGCACCTGTTAAATGTTTGCAGATTTCCTGCAGAAAAGTGAAACAGCAAAATTAAAGTAAAAATACTATACATTCCATGTCAGCCTTTTTGGGATCTGTAATTTAGCCTGGAAGTCAAAATGTCTTAATTAGTTGTGGACACCTGTAATGTAAGGATCACCACTTTCTCCAAGTCAGCACTGAGAACGAAGTTCCTGACATTGTTAGGAGGACCCAATTTTTATTTTTAAAATGGATCGACATCAATTTTTATCTCTCTTCATTCAGACCTCACCCATCTGCGAACCAAAGCTGATAATAGCAGCTTTAAGGTAACGCTTATTGCACCTCTTTTAGACACAGGGCCCAGATGCAGAGGAACTCGCCTCTAATTAAAGGTTATTATGGATTTTTCATACAATGGGGTGACTTATTAGGTGCCTAAGCTGCATCCTCAAACTGCTGGCAGGAATGAATAATCACATTGTGACTACATTAATATTTTATATCTCTGTCAGAGAAAAAAATTTTTATTTTTAAAATGGATCGACATCAATTTTTATCTCTCTTCATTCAGACCTCTCCCATCTGCGAACCAATCACTGCTCTTCATTCCACAATCAGCACCTGTCATACTGTTCTGTTCAGCTTTTAAAATAACTGTATGTACTTCATGGCTCTGGAGGTGCTTTTTCAAGTAATCAGAAGTAATCTGAGTTATCTTGTCGTGGGCTTGGAGACTACAAAGTTATAACAAAAAGCCTGTGTTATGAACTGAGAAATGTAAGATCCACTGTTTTGAAACTTAACTCATATTAGAGAATAAAAGTATGCATATCTCATTCCACAGTGATTTAGATGGTTTAAAAAAAAAATCTTTCCCTTGCTAGTCCCCTGCTGGACTGCCTCTTAGGCATTCATGCAGCTGACCAGAGCTGACATGTTGCTGAGTTGCACATGTTTCTATAAACTGGCTGTAGTATCTCCAATGGTGTCATAATTTGGAAAATTTCCACAGCTCTGATTTGTTACATAGAAAGCCACAGAAACAACTTCAGTTACAAACACCTGGTTTCTTTTGCAGCATAAGAAAAAATATTCTATGTGTGAAAGTAAAATTCAGACCTTTAGAATCACATTTAATATAATCTTTAACGGCCAAATGAACATGCAAGGAATTTTGACTTTAAGGTAAAAGGAGCCACACTAATATATAAATTTACTAGATCTGAATCACAAATAATAATAACAATGAAATGATGAATAAAATTAAATCACACTCCTTTAGATAGATAGATAGATAGATAGATAGATAGATAGTCCCCCAACTCTGCTGGACGTCCCCTTTGCTTGCTCTAAAAGGACTGCTTGAGGAAAGATCCTGGCCTGTTGCTACGTATTAAATATCCAGTATTAACTCATGCTTTTCTGTGGCGTACAGCGATCTGTCTCGACATTATTAACAGCCAAATAATTTTCTTACGAATAAGAATAAGCTGTCTCGCAGCTTTAGAGTGCATTTACACAGATGATGACTTTTACAGTAAAGAAAAAAATGCGCTTTTTGTGAAGGTATAACTTTCAGCCCAGACTCCATTTACAAAATATCTTATTTATCTAACATAACCTCTAGGACTAATAAGATTGCAATCTGTCTGCTTTATGTTTGTGTGTCAGGTCTATGTGCTATTCACACTTCATTCGGCCGCATATGAAACATAAACGTGTACTTCTTCATGTCAGTATACGAGTTTATGTTGTCAGCTCACCTGTGACAGGTAGAGCAATTTGCATGTTGCTCCGCTCCAACATCGCCCAGAGAAAAACGAAAACGCAGCGAACTATAATGTTCTTCGTCATTTCCAGCGAGCATCAAAAGTAAAACAGGACAGTCAGATGAAATAACCGACACCGGATCCCATCGTATTCATAACTGTGAAAAATGGTCCAGTTTGTGTCTGAGCAGCTCCGTCGGCGCTTCAGCTGATTTTAGCTGCGCTGGTAAGGAGCAGACACCTGCGTCATTCATACACACCACAGTGTTGTTAACATTACTTCTCCCATTCAGACCCTACACACTTCACTTTCTGGTCGATTACTCCTCCTCCAGCTCCACTCACTTTTGCATCTCTCTGTGATTTTGTGTCTTTTAGAGAATCAGAATCAGCTTCATTGGCCAGGTGTGACGGACACACAAGGAATTTGACTCTGGCACATCGGCTCTCAATGTGCAAACAGTAAACCAGCATAAGGCTGTGTAGTATAACCAAATAGCAGTATTAACATCAACAAACAGTGCAAACAATGCAGGAAAAGCAGTGTAAACAGACAGTAAACAATGCAGACAACAAAGGAATGTTCATTGAAATGAGATAAATAGGGATAAAACAGAGTACTTAAGAACTAGAGACCTGTACGAGTCTGTATAATCTGTACAATGTATATGGGGTTCAAACAGGTTGTGTCCAGGGTGTGAGGGGTCTCCAGAGATCCTCTCCGCCCTCCTTTTGACCCGTGAGGTGTACAGGTCCTCCATGGAGGGCAGGCTCACACCAATGACCTTTTCAGCAGTCCTGACTGTCTGTTGGAGTCTGTACTTTTAATGGTTGCACCATGGCTTCGGTGGCTGGTTTGTGTCTTTGTGGTTATTTAGCATTTCTTTGTGGTCATTTTGTCTCTTTTCGTTTCAACATTTTTTATTCACGTTGCAAAAATGTTAACAGTCATCTGGTACATATGTGACCACCCTCACCCCTTGGATCATGGGCCTGTGGCCAGTAGGCTGTTCAGTAATTAATCACTGGCCACTGAAGAACAGTGAAACTGCCCTGACATTCATTTTATTTAAGGGACACCCTGGAAGCCCATCAAGATGACCACAAACTGGACCTCACTTTGGGAAACAGCAACAGGGCAAAACAACCATTTCACTGGAGCAGCAGTGACAGCAGAGGAGCCAGTTCAGCCAGGATTACAGCAAATACAGCTGCCACTTATCAGAAAGATAACTTGTCTTGGATGCAGGCTATTCACAAGCATTTATTACAGATGACGACAAAGGGACCTGGATTCCTGTCTCCCCTGTATGTGTGTGTGTGTGTGTGTGTGTAACCAGATAGAATAAATGGAGAGCGCTGACTGACCCTCTTGAAATGAGAGATGGGTCTGCTGCTAAGACAGAGTACTTGTAACGTAATTTAAAATGATCAGAATTTGGCTGAATGTGACAATAGTTTTAATTTTCTAACGTTTTTTATGTTTTATACCAGTGTATCTGGCAGGGTGTGGTTCAGGGTGAGATGGAAGTGGGATGGCAGGGCATTCTCAATCTGCTGGAATCTTGACTTCTCTTACTAACTTCATATGTGCAGCAACAAGTCTCAGCATATATTGTATGTATTTAAGAGATAATCCAAATAAATTATTTCCACCAACAATGAACAGAATTATTGTACTAATTAAATTCTGTAATCTGTAATAATATACACATAACTGCAAGCACTAAAACCAAAGTGGAAAGCAACATGGATTTTGTGTCCAAGACAAAGAAATCATTGTGAAACCACAACCAAATAAGATCTAAAGTGTTAACTGATGCTAACTAACTAACTAACTTTATGCTAAGATAAGCTAAATTCTGGCTGTAGCTATTTTATATGAACAGACATGACAGTGGTAAAGCTAAATATGTGTATTTCTGAAAATGTGAAACTATAAATAAAGAATGTGAAGGTAAGTCATGCAATGTTGAATGTTGGTACGGGGGCGCCTTTTTGGGAGGAGGCACTTTTTTAATTAACATATAGATGTATGCAGTGTATATACCTTGATAATGAGGGCGATGCTCCCAAAATGGCACATTTACCCAAAATTCAAGACGATCTAAGGCTTTAAATCCATCTTGACTCCTGAACTCACTTCACACTCCATAATTAAACTGAAAAATTCCACAGGCACAAACACATGCACAAAGTCACACACAGGCTCATAAAAGCACACAGTGCATTTAATTTATAGAACTGAATTTGCCATTGGGCACTAGTGTGACTTTTAAGTTTCCTTGAACATTTCTTCACATTATAAATTATGGATATTTTAAAACCTGACATTTTTGCTTAGTAAGCACAAATATCTTACCGTGAAACACTGAGGTGACCTTTCAAAAATATATAGTAATCAGACCTAATGTCAAAGGTTATTCTGACATAATTTTTCCCATCTTTATACTCAAATACATTAGAAGGTCTAACACTTGAGGTATAGCAAACCAATAAACCACACCACACTAGTGTATGTAGTCCAGATTAAATCCCAACAACAATCAGACTTTGGTTTGGTGCCACTTCACAAATGTTAGCATACTATCTGACTAAACTAAGACGGCTGATATGGAAAACCATAAACCTGCTAAACATCAGCTTGTCAGCCTTGTCACTGCCAGGAAGTCAGCACAGCTGGCCAAGGGATACCCCACCAAACCTTTGGGCCCAGTAAGTCAACCATGTATGTGTTACATACTGTACTGTATTGAATTAGTATGTGGCATGGAGTGTGACACTTTTCATAAATTTCCAGCTCTACACTCAGATAAATGAGAAGATCTAAAACTAAGATTTTATAATAACCAGAGGCAGTCAATAGGCTGTGCTCTCTGTTTTCTGAGATGATGTAGGAGTTTTCTCCTCCATCATTAGAAGCTCAGGACTGTAACTCTCACGTTTGTACAATGAAACGTGCATTTTTTGGCTTCCTTTTCCACTAAATAGATTTTTATTTGAATGCTTATGTTTGTAATAAACACTGTTTATATTAACTCCCGCTGTAGCACTGCAGCCTTACATGCGTATTTATGCTCCTCAGCTCAGTGATTTTTAAAAAACTGTGCAAGCAGTATCATAAATTCCTTCTGTGCATGCAGTATGAAGCATACTTAATTAACACACTACGCACTTTATTCTCCACAGTGTAAAAAGAATCACAGCCTGGTTGTGCACAAACAAAGAAGACGTGCTATTAAGAAGCTGTTTTATTAAAGTCATATTGATGAGCTTAGCCTTTGCTGAGGAGTCCTGCCGATCAATTTCCAGATGAATGTGATATCAACCCTCTGACTCTGATGCACAAATTAACAGGATTTGTTATCACAGCAGCACTGTGAATAATGTTAATATTGTCCACACAGGACAGGATGAAGCAATTACCTATAACCCTTCAGGTCTGAATGTTTTCATTATGAACACACATTTGTGCTGCCTCAATGTTTTTAAGCTGAATGTCTGCTCTCTGTGAACCAAAAAAAAAACAAAAAACTTCCTTGTAAGCAAGGAAATGCAACATACTGAAGACTACAGGCATCGATTAGAGGCACTGACTCAAAGGAAAGGCCAAGTAGGATGGGGCCTTCCTTCCTTCCTTTCAACTGCATACTCATCCATGTCTGGGTCTGAGGCACCACAGGCCCTCTCTCTGAGATGCAACTAGATTTTTCCATGAAAACAGTGGCCAGGTTGGGGCACAAACTCAGGGAGGGGTGGCCCCTTTGAAATGCATGTAAAAACTAAATTAAACCCCTAGTTCTATGAAATAATAGGCCACACATTGTTAAGAATCAAATTGTTTATTTTGTGTAAACACAAAGTGCTTTTTTAGCACTGCTGCACAGTCCCCACCCATTTACTAAGCTCCAGAAAAAATGTTAGCTTTATTGCAGGCAAGAATTTTTCATCACATCACATTCTGACTCTGGCAGGGGCAGCACCAGGGCTGGCCACTCAGATTCGAGGGGTGGATGGTGCCACCCCTGACCACCTCTTGGTTCTGACCGTGAAGCGATCTATATGCAGGGCTATTTACAATCTGTATGTAATTTTGGATAATCATGGATTTTCCAAACTGAGTGTTGACCAAACATTCATCTTTCATTGAATTGCTAATTATCATTGACAGATTTCAAATACAACCTCTCCAGAGTCATAGTTTGGCATAATAAAACACGCACTTTGGCATTGGTTTTCAGAATGGACTGTAAAAGAATGATTCTCACTGAAACCCACTCTCCTGAAAACAGCACAGGAGGCTGTGTTGGTGGCTGCAAGTTTGTAAGAGGCTTATAAAACTCACAAACAACAATGAAACATTTTTATAGCTGCAATTATTTTATGTTTTGTTTTGAGGTTTGTGAGGTAAACAGTAAAGCTACAGCTTGGCCAACTCAACACACTGACATTATGTTGTGTTGTGTAATATTCATTCTCTGGAAACCTTAAACATTTGCACAGAATTTCATGACAATCCACATAATAGCTGTTGAGATATTTCAGTCTCAAGAGCAGGGCTTGGACAGACAACCATGACTGACAGTGCTGTGCTGCTAGCATGGCTAACAAAGTGCAAGAATCGATTGTGGATGGTGAAGAGCTGACAAGGAGCAGACACAACAAAGGAGGGAGAATGTAAAAAAGGGAGAGATGTAACTTTATAACATTTACTAATTCAATTGCTGTGAAGTGTTTATCAGTTTATGAGTATGCGGTGAGGTGAGAGACGAGGCTCCATAGTAGAGAAACAAAGCACAGTTTTGTTTCATTTTAAATTTCCAAAGTGTTTTTTGTGTTTTAGAAAGTTGGCACGGAGTCAAATCTAATCTCCAGTTTCAGGGCGCTGTTGGGAGGTGGGTCTGCCTGAGTAAATACAACTCTTCAATGTCATTCTAGAGACCACTAACCTTCAGCAGCCTCATAAAACAGTGAAAAGCATTTCATGAATGCAGTTTTGGCTGAAGGCTGCAGGCATTTTGCCAAATAGTCACTGTGACAGCCCACTGTGAAAGTGAAATTCATTCATCCATTGATCTGGAGGATGATCCGGTTGACTGGAGTGTACCAGATGATGATAAGTTTCTGATTCAAATGTTAATGGAGCAACTGAAGTTGTGTAATTGACTTTAATGTCTGCTAGTCACATTTGTAATCAGATGAAAATTTTACAATGGTAATTTTGAGGAAAGATCTAGGGCTTTTGGGAAAGGGCACAGGAAATAGGGTGAGAGAAGAGGAAAGGCAAAGCTCGCTACAGCAACAAGAGGAGGGAGAGAAAACAGAGGCCAAAAGTGAAGCAAGGACAATGCTAAGTAGCTCCGACACAAGAGCTGGAAAATGAGCCTGGAGAACAGTCCTTAATGAGAGTGAACGTTACACAGAGAAATGTATCTGAACACTGTAAAATGCATGCACCTCAGCATGCTACACAACCACTGCCGTAATGGTGATTCAGTAGCATTACATGACATTTACTGATTCATTCATGGTCTGGGTTAATCTTTATGCTCAAATTAGGTTTGAAAATATGTACTTTTGTCACCTGCACTGTTTGCCATTTGTGTGCTGGAATTACTGAAAGTGTACGATGTGTTTGGGGTCCCAAGGAGTCACACAATACTGTAATGAAATGCTAAAATACACAGAACCTTTAGTAATGTGACAAGTGCAACAGTCTGACTCCAGCTTCCAGAGAAACTAAGGTCCAAATTTAGATGACAATGCCAAATTTTTAACCTTCGGTAGAATTCCAGTTTATAAAGATAAACTGAGCAGTTTCAAATCATTTAACTTCAAGCATCAAGATGTCCTGCAGATTTATCTATTTCTAAACAAATCATTTTAACCAGAGCAGTATTTACACATACATACATTACAATTTGCATACACTTTATAATGCAGTTCACCACTGTTCAAGGTGTAGAGCATCATTATGCTTCCCAGCTAAAGGGGTGGGACCTCCACAGTGGGTCACACTATGATTAATGCTGTAATTCATTTCAGCCCTGGTTGATATGGTGACATTTGTGGTTACTAGAATAACAACACATTAATACTACAGTTAACATTAGTTGAGCAGCTATTTTGTCATCAGGAGCACAACAGAGAAGAACCTGGTGCATCTTTTTACAGAACAACAGGTGGGGGGGGGGTATAAAAAGTAGTTCTATGAGATAATAAACCATATTTTGTGAAGCAATTAGACACATATAGTACTTTCTTTAGATAATTTTGGCTGCGCTCCTTATTTACTCCTGGCCAGGGACATCACAGCTGTACATGGCCTGGGCCACCCCTGGCCACCCCCTGGCTCCGTCCATAAGTACAACCAAACAAACTTGTTGCTTTACAGTTATAAGAAAAGGTTTTCCTTTTTTCCATCATGATATGAGGAACCTCAATTTGATTTTGTGCTGTGCACAGCACAAGTACAGCAGGAAGCAGCGAAGCTGGGTACCTCGCAGAATCAAATCAAAACTGGGATGTGATCTCATAAAAATCTTATAACTTTAGCTATGGAGAAATACACAGAAACTTTCTGGATACACAAAGCTAGCTTTTATTTTTTAAAATCTTCTCTAATCTTTGTTTTTTCTTGTAAATTATTGATTCATTTGACTTCTTCACAACTATTCAAATAAAATGCATGCAGCAAGATTACAAGGGGTCATGGATACATTAAATTGTTTCCAGGTATCTCAAGGTTAAAACCTGAGAATATTTAGATTATTTGATGTGCTATTCTCATTAGTATTCAGGTAGCTGCTTTCCAGTCATTTCTGTGCTGTATATGAACATCTATTTTTAGAAATCTGTTGTTTTCAATTCATTGCCACTGTAATTTATGTCCTAAGATGTACAGCTTGTCATAAGTACAGGTGGTTCTGTTTGGCACTGGAGTACAGAATAATAGCTCGCTGATACTTCCACTACATTAATTGTTGCATAGTGATTCAAATAGTTAATTATTTTTCGTAATTCTTTATGTAGTTAACAGAACAAATGGTACAAAAGGCTCTTGAAAATGTTGTGACTGATTTTATAGACAAACATAGGGTAAAACATGAAAACCATAATAATTCTTTTGTCAAAACTTTGCTGTGTTTTCCTTCCACACATCATCATCTACTCAAACCCTACATTTCTCATCAGCTGTCCTATTAATTAAAGCCCAGGGGCTTCAAAAACAAGAGAGATTAATGTGCTTTCAGTTTCATAAAGCGACCTAAATGATGGACTTACTCTACTTAGTTTTAGTGTCAGCGCTATTAAAATATCCAGGAGAATGACCACAGAGGGTAAAATGCAGGTGTAGCAGATCCTCCCCGATATATTTTCATTACAGTAATAAGCATTATAAAAAGTAGCTGCTCATAAGAAACGGTTAAACACACATACAGCACATTTGCCCACTGAATAACTTCTGATAAAGCCATAAAAACAGCAGTAAGATAAATATTATGGTCACATATTTCACCGCTGATTTCACCACTTGTTTGGAACACTGAGGAGGAATCAGGCAAAGAAGTACGAAGTTAAAGCAGCAGCGCGTGTGACCTGCTGCGTCCCAAGATCAGTCAGTGAATCTGCAACAGGTTGTGGTGACAGTAGCAGCTCTCTCTGGACTCACAGTCACTTCCTCTCTTCTTATCCTGGTTTTCTGTATCACATAGCTCCTACATTTTTGAAGCACTGGTGCTGCATTTTAGTGTCAAGCATCTGCTCAGTTTGGAGTTTATAGCTGGCCCCAGGGCCTTTTGTGATTGTTTGTCCTTGCTGGGGGTGGGGAGTTACTTTCAAGCTTTCATGCAGTATTTTTCCCAATATTTATTTCAGCAATGACCTTAGCAAACAACTAAAAAAGAAAATCACTCAGATGGAACAGATTGAAATGGCTCTGCTGCCGCCATTACATTGATTTGTTGTTAAGATTTGTTTTGATAAATGTTAATTTTCTTAAGGGACCACGCAACAGAAATACCCTTTGTTCTTCACCAGCAATCACAGAAATACAGAATAACAGAGTCTCTAATCAGAGTTTACAAGGAAGTCAAACATGCTTGAATTACTAGCAGAGGTCTACGCTACCAGAATCCTGCTCTCAGGATTTTAGATTTGTTTAAAGGAATAATTTGACATTTTGGCAGAGTTGACAAGTATTGAACTACATGTATTTAAACTAGTACTTTACATTTTGCAGTAGCTCGCTACTGGTAGTTAAACCACATTTGTATTTAGATAGTGAATCAAGTAGTTCATTTTTTTTTTTTTTATAATTTGGTTTTATTTTTGCAATTTTTTGTGTAGTTAACTCTGCAACTACAAATTGTTTAGGGTCATAAATGAAAAGGAATTATTTTATTTTATTTTATCATGCTGCATGTGAGCAGGTTGTCAGAGTTGGCTCAGATATTTTCTGTGGCAAACGCCACCACCTGTTTGATAAGAACTTTGACAGATGCCTCGTGTGTTGTATGACCATGAGATTTTGCTCTATCAAATAAACAGGTACGCCTGTTATTTAGACCAGTGTTCAAGTTGGTCATATTATCTGAAAAGTTATAAGTTGAAGACTGTTTACTTGTTAAGACTGGGCAATTCAGACGTTACAAAACTGATCAGTAACAAAACAGGACTACTGTAATTCCACAGTACGGCATTTAATCATCTGGTGATCATTCACACCGAGTCATCCGATGGAAGGAAGGATCTAGTTTAATCCTTCCGCTTTCACACCATCTGTCTTCCCTGTGTACATCCCTGTCTTCAATCAAATATCCCCTGTAAAACTGCTGAAGAGTAAACTGAGGAGCTGGGGGGCATGCTGTTATTCCAGTGTTTTTCTCATGACAGATTTCTGCATTCCCTGAATGTTTTAACATTGCATCTGTTGCTGTTTGAAAAATTAATTGCATATGTCTTGAGGCAGACTTTATTTTAATCACATAATCCTCTCAATCGTTAACCTCATTAACCTCATGTGGACTCTTTTACACTGAGCTAAAATCCATCTAGAATCCAAAATATCCAGAGCTCTAATGTGTTGATTTTAAAACCATCATTTATACTAGTTCCCTCACAAATTATCTGTAGTGCATTTCATCCACTATCTACGTATACTGCTTGTTCCTGAACAGGGCCGCGGGGGCTGGAGCCAATCCCAGCTGACATCGGGCAAGAGGCGGGGTACACCTTGGACAGGTCGCCGGTCTATCATAGAGCTGACGTGTAGACAACCAACCACACACATTCATACGAGCAATTTAGAGTCACCAGTCAACCTAAGCTGCATGTCTTTGGACTGTGGG
Organism: Monopterus albus; assembly: GCF_001952655.1. Taxonomy (NCBI): domain Eukaryota; kingdom Metazoa; phylum Chordata; class Actinopteri; order Synbranchiformes; family Synbranchidae; genus Monopterus; species Monopterus albus. The sequence continues at coordinate 1,479,667 of NW_018127969.1, read as the reverse complement.
AGGAAGCCGGAGCACCCAGAGAGAACCCACATAGGCACAGGGAGAACATGCAGACTCAGCCCCAGCCAGAACTCAAGCCTGGAACCTTCTTGCTGTGAGGTAATAGCATTAACCACTGCTCCACTGTGCCACCCTATAGTGCATTTGTCATTGGCAAATCAGAACAGAAACTATGTATTCATCTAATTCCTTGTCACTTTATAGTGACTTTTAAATGCACCAGATTTTTGTGTGTATTATATAACAGTACGTGAGCTTATGTGCACACTGCTATATGTAGCTCTACTCTGTTTGACTATCCCACAGTATCAGAGCAAATCTCAGACTGAACAGCTGCCTGTCTTATCCTTGTAAACATACACACACACAAGCATCTGACTGAAGCAATAAAGCGACAGGTAGACGACTGAGGAGGATAAGACACGCTCAGCAGTAACTCTGCCTCATATTCCTGTCGGAGGCAGGAACACACAGTGTTTTTATACGGATTAGAAAAAATGTACAGTAAATTATCATCTCTGCCTCCGGTCGCCTTTCATGTGCTGCATATCATTTACAGGTTTGCTTTCAAAGATGTGTGAAGGATAACAATTACGCTCATGGGGAAAAACTAATTTCTTGTCCGAGCTCTGCATTAATTAAATCCATTTTCATTTTAAAAAAATACATTCAAAGCTTATATCAGCCTGTTTGTCACATATGTTTGACTTTGTGGGGTAACACATTTAAAGGGTTGTTATCAACTCTCTTTTAGTTGCCAGGTGAAACAAGAAGGAATTTTATTCCCTGACCTTTAGACCTTTGGCGTAAGTCAAGGTCCAAAAACAACATACACTGCACTCCCTGTCATCTCATCTTCATATGTAAAATCAGTAAAGTCCTCCTTTCATTAATTTTGCTAAAAAATAATAATGCCTTGTGTTAGAAATCACTGGTGAACCCACATCAAGCGACTCCAGATGAGGCCACATCTTGAAAGATTGGGAACCTCTGCCCTGTTATAAACCTGCCTCAGCCTTCCCTTCCCAATGCCACAGCTTTGAATCTTTAGTATGCAGTCTGTTTGTCAGGTTCATTATTATTCAGCTCCTACATCACTGGGTCCGTGAGGAGTACTTACTGACTTACAGCACTCATCACTGTGCAGCCCCTGAATGCATCACGCTGTCAGTTGTTTACAGGACTCAGAGCTGTGCTGCCTTCACTGCCAGTGTCCAATCAATGTTACACCTGGGACACCAGCTGGCTCAAATCAGTCGTGATTAACATGTGAGTGTATGTCAGTTTCGGTCCCCAAAATGTGAGCAATACTAAGTGCGCACACACACACACACACTGCTGGCAGAGGTGCTGCAGAAGCAGGTAGACTGACGAGGACAATGAAAGTTGTCAGTCAGTGGGATTCCTGGAACATCGGCCTGAGGGGGAAACACACAGAGAAAAGTGAAGATGCCTTCTTATGTTTTGGCTGTGCAGAGCTTTTCTCCATGTGCGTGCCTGTGGGAGTAAACTTCGAAAGTGATTTTGGTTCAGGGCATGTTCCTGCACGATAATGTGTTGCTGGCTTGAAATATGCCACACAAACTCATTAATGTAACCTGATTAATGTCAATCTGTCATGGGCCATACAAAGAGTATAATTACCCTAATAACTTTAAACCCCCCCCAAAAACACACACTTTTAAATGTCATAGTTCATTCTCATCCATTCAGTGACTCAGCCACTTAACCTGTACACTTCTACTTGTCCTCTGCCAGACTGTCTGTGCCATCCCAGCTTATTCTTCTGCACCCTATCTGCCCATTTCTTTTGGACTTTTGTCTGATCTCTGCCTACCTCTTGACTTCCCCCCAGGCCAGTCCCTTTTTACTTGCTCACTGTACAGTATCTAAACAGCACTTTCTTACCACCCAGCTGTTATATTCCAGACAAAAGAAGCCCTGAGTTGGTAGAAATGGTGGTCATCCAGTTTGTCCTCAGATGATACAATGATTTCACCACAAGAAATGTTGTGTCTGTCTGCACTTCTACACTGCCAGTGTTCCTTGTGCTGAACAGAAGTCAAAAAATGCATCAGCATTTTCCTTGTGCTGAACAGAAGTCAAAAAAATGCATCATCCACAACCTTCAGCATACTGAAGTGGTTGTCCAATTTAAAAACTACTTCCCTCTTCCTGGTGTAAACATCAGTGGGCAATCGTGTCATAAAAGTTTAGCCCAGTCAAATTGGAGGATTTGTTAATGTGTCAGTTCTAAAGCCAAGTGCCTTATAGCGTTAACAGTTAACTCATAATAATACAAGTCATAAGGAATAAGCTTTTCAGTTTCTGTAATTGCATTTTTTTCCACTAGTTTTCATTTTTATGTCATTCAGAATCTACATATAACATTTCTTTTCATTAGTTAGACCTCTAGCTAAAATCCATTATCCATCTGTAGTCTTCGTCTGCACAGGCTTTAGAGGCTCTGTCCACATACAGACAGGAAAATGACTGGGATCCCAGAGGTACCTAATCTCACAGCAGCAGCTTTGTTCTTCTGTCAGCGCAGGAATGTGCATGCATGTCTCAGTGTGAAACTACACAAAGAAACCATGGCCTCTGAGCCTTCAGGTTATCATCCACTGTCAATCATATCCTGAGATTCAGAAGGGAAAAATCTTACTTAATCATCAAGGATGTCGCTGTGTAACCAGTGATACAGTAGCACACTGTATCTGTTATCATGACCGGTGATGGTGCTAGATGAACAGTCACAAAATCAGATGAACAGCAAGCCATTCAATAGTGGTCAATATACTGTATTTCATTTAAGAACTGGTGCAAAATGAAAAGTCTGAAAATACCCAAAGTCAGTACTCATTCTCTGTGAGCTGGGAGATATTTGTACAGAATTTCATAGTAATCCTATATTGGTTTAGCTGGAGGGCTGTGTGGCAGCGCAATATCCAGCTCCCAAAATACACCCATGATTGTAAATAAGCAGTTTTTATGTTGTAATTTGACCGACACAAAATGACATTATTGTTCTTGTACATGTGGTAAATTAGATCCTCAACAATGTTCACACATGCCTGATTGTGTTACCAGAGTGAAAACACACCCGGTGCACAGCAGCTATCATTCAGTTAATACTCCCATCTGTGCTTTTATGCTCACAGTGGGCACACAGAGATTTTTTTTTTTTTTAGCTCTGTGATATATGAGTTGTGCCATGTTTCACTGCCATGAGGTGCAGTGAAATCCGCTCCTGACTGCTGCAGGTCTCTTACAGAGGAGGGAATTTAGTGCTCAAGCCTTTGTTGATTCCTCTTTTTATCCAGAAGCCACAGGAGATGGGCGATAAGCTGTAAAGACGCAAGAGTGGAACGATGGAAAATGGATTTTAATTTTCTAAGAATAGGAAGAGGACGAGGGAGGACAGCAGCGTTCAGTAAAGACCCAAACTATTAATCCGTAAACTGAAAGGAAACTAATGAGAAAAAAATATGGTGATGGGGGGGAAAGTTAATGTGTAAATATGGGAGCTATCTTCTTCTCCCAGGTGGAGGGTAATGAGAGACACACTGTGGCAAAGACTGTTGTGTTCGTGGATTAATTTTACACAATCTAGGGAACAGTACAGCTGTCTGACTGGCAGGTTTTAGAACGATTAAACAAGACCTAAGGCCAGTGTACACCTTTGTTTGTTCTTTTCAGAGGGTAACGTTGTTTATAGCTGTTCTGAACAACTACACTTGAAAGCAAAGTGAAAACCTGTCCAGGGCAGTGAGATGTGATAATCACTTGAATATGGCGATAATGGCACACATTTTCAGAGTCTCTCCTGAGAGGCCTTTATACTGTTGCATTCAGTTGTTCACATGAAAAGAGACTGAAACAATCGAGTAAAGAAAGATAAAAGAAACCTTGAAAAAGAAATCCAGACCCTGCTATCATTCTCATCTCCACACAGCCACCTGCAGTCACATCTTAGAGCTTTTGCATGCAGAACCACAGCAGGAGTACAACTTCAGCTGGGAAAGTATAATGGCATAATGGTGGACACAGGTAAGTAGACAACACCACGAGTTCAGGTAAACAATACACCACATGAAAAGGCAGACACTAATGAGCAATGTTTTCCAAGGGAACCCAGATACAGTTATGTAGATGATTCAGGCGTCAACAGGTGTTTAGTATGCAGGGGAGCACAAACAAACAGTATAGGAAAGTTCTGGTCAAAGGGCAAAAACAAATGAGACAAAGAGGCGGGTAAATGATCAGTTCTGGGGAAAGACAGTGTCCATACACTGATGAGACAAACAGTATAAACAAGAGGCAGATAACACGAGAGTCCAACTGTTCAAATGTGGCAAAGCTGGAGTCCAATGGGAGAAGCAGGTCGACAGCCAAAACAGGATAACATGCAGGAAAGACACTAAAGATGTTTCTCTGTGGACAATCTGGCAGAGAATGAATGTTGGCTGCTGCCTTAAATACTGAATCAGTGACTGCACAGACAGGAAGCAGGTGATTATGCCTGGAGCAGGTAGGAGTGGGTAAAAATGTTAGGGTGCGCTCGAACACAGTGAGCGAGCAGATAAAAAGCGGACCCAGGTGGCTGGCTTCGGTGCAAACAGTGAGGTTTATTTACAGTGATGGTAGTGACATATATACAGGAGGAGTAATGAGGTAGATGACTGGGTGTCGATCAGCAGCAGCAGAAAAACAGTCAGTGGTATGGTGGATGATGATGTACCGGGCTGCGGACGCAGAGGTCAGTCCTGGGCTGGTTGAGGTGGAGGTGATGATGGCTGTAGACAGAGGAGCAGGGATACACTGGTGTGCATCAACCTGGGAGACAGTGGCTGGGGGGGTAGATTAAATCCAGGGGGTTCCAGAGGAGAGGGCTGAAGAGGAAGAAGACACTAGAGACGGCAGGGCAGGATAACGACTAGGGTGCTAACAAGGACTAGAGAGAACAAAGACAATCTTAACATAATCTTGACAAAACAACATAACAACCACTGGCCTGAAGACAGAGAAAGAACTGGCAGGGGAGTGACTGGTGAACAGTGTATAAGTATGGAGGAGACTAATGAGGTGCAGCTGGTGAGTAATCAGGGAAGCGGGGCAGGTGTGTTGAATAGTGTAATCAGTGCAAGGGCTAGGCTAGTGTGAGGAAGAAGAAGAGAGGAAGGTGGAGCTGGGCAAACCTGACAAAAAAGGTAAAAGGCATAGAACTGGGTCAGAAATGACAGGGGAAGTAGAGCAAAGACAGGACCAGGACTAAGACTTTGTGACAGGCTGTAAGAAATAGGCTTGTTGGACTGTCTAGTCTCTGTGAAGCTGTTCTTGGGCACAGTGTTTCTTTTAGCTTAAATGCTAACATTGGCACGCTAACAGCCTCACAATGCCAACACAAACATGCTGATGTTTAGTAGGTATAATAATTACAATATGTACAATCTTAGTTTAGTATCTTAGCATGTCAGCAGGTGCTAATTAATACTAAACAGAACAGAACTGAGATCAGTGACTGTCAGTTTTCCAGGAATTGTATGCAAAGTATTGGACAATGTCAAGTTTTCACATTAAAATAGCATTAGATGAAATGTAAAGAGATCAATAAAATAATTACAATTTATCCTGAAACTGAAAGGAGCATGAATACCTGTGGTTCATGACAATCCACCAGTTAATTCTTTCACATTAACTGGTTACACATCAAACAACTACTGTTAACTTCAAGGTAGACAAATAGTCAGGGGATCACCAAAGCATAAATGGTTTCTGAATGTGTAAAATTTTGTGGCTATCAATCATACAGAGAAGATGTTTCACAGCAACTTTGCCCTGAATCATCAAACATGCATAGGTGTACAAAATGCCGTAATTGTTGAGCTATTTTGGTCCAAACCAAAGTGGTGGATTATCAGTGGACATTGCCAACCAACCCTAGAGCCACATAGGGGTAAAAACCTGCTGATGTTAAAAAGAGGAAAGGAAGGAAGCCAAAAGAATTTGGAAAGACTGAGGTAAGTGATTGAAGAAAAAAACACTGTGTGCATGGAGCAGCAATAAAGAAACAAGAAGCAGATGAAAATGTATTCTTCTTTAAAAATAGACTTGTAAAAATATGAGAAACAAAAGGACAAAATGTGGAGGACAGAGAGGCATAGAAAGAAATATTATAGTATATGTGATGGTAAATACTAGGAGAGCTATAATTCTCTGTTGCAGAGAAGTGAGAGTAAAGAGGGTGGGTGTGCTTGAGAGAGAGAGAGACGGGGTGGAGTACAAAAGTGGAAAATGGACTGCGAGAGCCAGTTGTAAATGACACACAGGATAGAGTAATTTTCACAAGAGTGAGTGCTTCAGCAATCAGCAGAGAAAGAGACCAAAAGAGAAAGGTAGAGGAAAGATGTGGCAAAAATCACAGTGACAGCATGAAATCACATTTGTGTGTTTTTTAAATATTATTACTTCTGTGTTATTTTTTGAGACTAGTGATTTAAAATGTAAAGTTTCTTCTCTTTCAGACAACCATGTTCATATTTTCTACAGCCAGTCCGAACTTCACACAGCAGCTAGAGAAGGAAAGATGAGGGTTATTACACCAGCAGGTGCTGTGAATACTCTATCATGATTACCTTTGATTGTGAGCATAATCTGTGACACACAATACACTAAATTTTAGCCTTGAGCAGGATTAGTGTTGCCCGTAATAATCAAAGTTGAGGAACTGTCATTATAAAGTAACCCACAGCAAGACCTTGTATTCTACAACCCTCTGCTGAAAATCACACAGGCTCAGTGTTAGACCCCCCCAGCCAGGAGCAGGAACTCTGGAGGAAATGAAATTGTCACTGACACCACACTCAGTCAAGGGCTGAAGTTCCATTGACATCTGTAAGGACTTTATCTGTCATCCTGCAACACAAGAGTATTACACCAGGAATTATAATGAGTGCAATAAACCCAGGGGGAACATGCATAACTCTTCAATTTTAATGACATAAGACATTTTACTAAAAGCCAAAAATGGCAACCTCATGGTGATGTCAGGGTGCCAGGCTATGCAGACAAGTATAATGACAAGCTTGGTTAGTAGTAAGCTGGTCACAGCAAAACTAAATTACAAAATCAAAATCAACAATGATCACAAAACCTTTATAATAAAAGAAGCACCTATAGATAATGCTCCAACCAGAACATGTTTGAAGAAGATTCACAGCTGCTTCCTATCCAATCTCATGGAGCTTGACAGGATCTGCCAGGAAGAACGAGCTAAACTGCACAAATTCAAATATGCAAAGCTTGCAGAGATTCACCCAAGAAGACTGGAAGCTCTTATTGCTGCCAAAGGAACATTGATAAAGTATTGAATTGGGCTCTGAATATTTTTGTAAATAGGAGATTTCAGTTTTAAATAAGTAAATAAATAAGTAAAAGTTTAATTTAATTAAAACTAATGCAACGATGTGTTTTCACTTTGTTGCTATCAGTTACTGAGTTGGGCAAAAATGTTTTATCCATTTAAAATTAAATCTGCAATGTGGCAGTGTCTGTATACTTTCTGAAGCCAGTGCATTCCTTTTAGCTCTGAACAAATTGAAACACTGCACAAATTCCAAAGCTGTGAAAAGTGGAGCGCCATATAATGAATTAGAATTTTATCTTTCTTCTTTTTGTTTATCACTAACATCACTACCTCGAGCACATAAATCCTTGTTGCTATCTACAACCTGCTACTGCTAGAAACATTGCATCTTCCTGTCTTGTTAATAATAGGGGCTGGCTGGTCAGTTCAGCTTCAATACTACTGTCTCCAGCTCCTTACACCACCCATTTCTCCTCCAGAACCTTGGAGGATTTCTAAACCTCCTACATGGCAGCAGATAATTGGATGAATGTGTATAAATTAGCCCTGTATGGCAAAAGGGTCATGATACCACATCTCTCCCCGCTCCCATCCTGCCCTGGACGTGTCACCTCCTCCGACAGCCTGCTGTAGCCACTGTGCCTCTCTGCCTGTTGTTAATCATCTTCTTGTATTTCTGTGCTCTATCACGAGCAGTTGGCCGCCACAGGATGAGTGCAGAAGATACGGAATCTGAATCTGCTTGCTTGTTTTTTGCCAGTGAACATCTGTGTACTAATGCAGTTATTTGCTTGGGCACTCATTAAACACACACACAGAATTGTATTATACAGTTCTGTATACACAGTGTGGTCACAAAAACAAACACAGTACATCACAGTAACACCTTCAGCAGAGTACTGAACAAGGACACCACCTACTAATACACATTGAACACACGTACCACAATACACCTGCTGCAATAGAGACAGATCTCGCAGCCACTTGCAATATGGTTTTTACTTTAGCCTTCTTTAAAAAGAAATCATGATAGTTTAGTTCTAACAAATGTTTATAGGTTGAAGCATTATTGATAAGAAAATAAACCAGGGAGGAGGGTCACAAACAAACTCATTACTTAAATACACACACTGCTCACAGCCAACATTATCACTGGCTGATCCCGCTGTGTGCTGAAGATGAAGATTATTTAATTTTACTGTGTGTTCTCAGTGTTCCTTTGTCTTGGACTGAATTTGGAAACCTACTTTGGTTGCTGATAATTTGATTGTTGAACCTTAGTGGTACAGTGATTATTAATTTGAGGTATATTTTGCAATACGTAATTCAAAATGTTCCCCATTTATGTGATTATTAAACAGCATTTTGATGAAGATCAGATGTGTCAACCACCAACTCTTCAGTCAAAACATACGGGGTCATGCAATATAGTAGCAAGCTAATGCTAGGTTTTCCAATTGGTTCACTTGGATACATATTAAAACTCCTGGGCTGCTTTATTTGTATATTCAGAATTATTATCCTTCTGCATTCTTTTAAAAGTGCCTTTGAGTCCTTCACTCAGTATAGATATGAAAACCCTTAAAGCAGAGAGTCATTATTGCTTTTCAAACCCACTGAGCATACAGAATCAAAACAATGAAAATCATAACGCTGTCCGATTGTAACACTTTTGGACAAACTGTTGCAGCGCATTGTTTACGAAAGGCGATGTGGTCTTTGGGCAGAGTAGCCTGGGGCAAAGTTATAAAAAAGCTGCTCCTCACTTGTTTGTAAGCCTGCAGTCCACAGTGGCATCTTTATTACTTAATGGCCTTGGTCCTCTTTGCCACAGGAAGCTGAAATACTTTGATAACAACAGCAAACACATTTATGTTCGTACTTCTATCTCTGTGAGAACACCCATTGCCTTAATGCATTCCCTAGCCTCTTACCCTAACATCAACCGGCACAGTTAAAAGCCTAACCTTAATCCGCACTCTAATCTAAGCCCTGAAACCAAGTCTTAACCTCCAAAAAGCACTTTAAAGTTGTGAGGGCTGACTAAAATGTCCTCATGATGATGATACAGAAAGAAAATTGGTCCACATAATGTAATAAAGACATGCGCACGCACACATACATACTGTTGCTTTCAAAGCTACAAATGATACTCTATATAATCAGCATGCCCCAAACATAATTTGGTTGCCATGGAAAATACCTGAAAAAACATGTTGTTATGGAGACAAATCAGTGAAGGTCTATACAGTGTAAAATATATATTAAAATAATAATCAAAACCCAGAGGACGGTGTTTACTACAACTGTGACCAAAGTGATGAATAAAAAGAATGTCTCAGCTGCTGGTTATCAGGATCACCATAAAACCAGAAGAATAACCTGCACATATTTGCTTCATTTTGTTTTAGAGGCAGCTGAAAATTACCTGGCTGAAAATCAATGCAGTCAGTACTTTACAAGCGTTCTCCTCATGGATATGGCTGTTTGAATTATTGTCTAATAGACACCCTTTTTAAAAGTGGGTCTCAGGCGGACAGAAGCATCCATTACAAAGTCCACTTTAAACAGAACGGCAAAATCCCACACTTTCACTGCTCTGGTTAAAATGTGTGGGATTGGTGAAAGCAGAATGAAGGACCCCTTGACTAATGGGTTCAAGTTGTCGTAAAGGTATTAATTGAAAGTTTTTACCAGACCACTTTAGTAGAGAGTGAAATTTTATGGTTTGCTATGAAACTTCATATTCTCATCAAGATAAATTGCAATCACTGTGGTCTTCCTCTTCACTTTGTCCGATATGGGAAAATACCTGCAAAACTAATTACATTCCCATGAGCCTCTACTGTAGCCTACTTTGTGATTCCGCTGTGACTATGTTAGCATACAGACATTAGCATTTAGCTCAAAGCATCGCTGTGCCCAAGTACATCATCACAGTACTGTTAGCAGAGATCATAATTTTCATGGCTTTGTCACCCAAACTACACTAAATATTTCCATTTTAACAGTACACTTGTCCTAAAACTGTTATAAGAAATGTATCAATGTACTGATGTTTCAAATAGAAGCTAGAAAGGTTTTGTGTTTGTGCTTGTGCACAGGGAAGACATGGAAATACTCCAAGGTTTAAATACTGAATAACTGAACGACTCTTAAAATGTTTTTTGTTGTGCAAACCAATGAGTAATTATGAACTGGCAACATGAATGAAATTTAAATGTGGAGTATTTTTAAGAGAAAATACGGGGATTTTATAACCTGTAATTATATTTTCAGGGGTGTTATTCCAATGCAGTTGTAAGGGCATCAGCAGTGACCCGCTGCTCTACCATTTGCTAAAATTTCTGGCTTTCAGAGCTCATCGTCTAGTCCATCCTGCTGCAATTTTCCTGCCCATAGTCTGCATCTAATTGTCAACCATTAACAACAGAGAACACTTACAAGTGATGGGCCTGCTTTAAAACACAATTTTCCTTTTTAGCTGAAAGATACATTTTGGTCTCCCTCAGAAATGTGCATAAAGCTCAGTCACATATATTCAGCCACTTTGCGGTAATCATGACTTCAAAGTTTGGTGAGTCACCCAGTGAGGAGACATGACAAATACAGCTTATACTGACCATAAATATTGCACATTGGGATGGCAAATCCTATAACCAAATTGTAGGATATCTGCTCCAGCTGCCCATGGTCACTGAACTATCTCAGATATCAATTCAGATAAAGATCTGTTGTGTGTCACAACACATGGCTTGAAATGTCTTTCAGACTGCAGAGATAACATGTATGATAAGACTGACCTTGGAAACGGCATTTAACACAAACTATCTCACCCTGTGATCCACCCACTCACTGATCTGTACCTTTCAATCTCTCTGTTTTTTTTTTTTATGGAATGGCATTTAACAGTGTGCCACACCGAAAAACCCATTCACTTCCCCTTCCCCTACTGCACACTGGCCATTATGTTTCTTTAGTATACATACATGCTGTGCCTGATGTTGAGCTGCATACTGTTCATATTATAACTTATTGCTTTTTATTGTTTGCTTGTTTGTTTTAGATTTTAGTGCAGATACAAAACCTATTTCTTTACCATTACCAAAATCATGCCAATATAATACAACATCTTTGTTTGATAAATATAAAATTAAATTTTTAAGAACCCTTTTAAAGGTCAAGATTGGTCCGGTGGTCTAGTGTTTTGGTCCATTAATTGCCTTAATTCCCCTTAGAACTAATTGTAAGAACTGAGGTGAATCCCAGTGACCTTGTCATGTTAAAATTTGAATATGTGGAATTTTTAAGTTAAGACCATGTCAGACTAGCTGTACTTTGTGTTTACTGCTAATTAACAAATGTTAGCATGCTAACAGGTTAAGCTGAGATAGTGAATCTGGTGAATACTTGCTAAATATCAACATGCTAGCACTGTAAGCGTGTTAGTGGTGGTCCAGTGTAATCCGAGGCACCATTTTCCTATATTTAGTTACTCATTTGTACTGCACAATTGTGACCAGCAAAACAGACACGTTCTTATATTTTGCTACTGTACACTGTGTATGATGAGAGACTGTTAAGTCATCACTGACTAGGCTCTAATCATCAAACCTTAATGTGCAGACCTCAACACAAAGTAAACAGGAAAAAATAAGGTCTTCATTTTATTGATGCAAGGCCTGAACATGTATTGCTGTTTTCATAACACCGAAAAGAAAAATATACATCACCCCTTTTTCTGTACAGTTCTTTCATACACTGAAACCAATAGGGATCAATTATGGTAAGCGAACGATTTACACACAGTGGAAGATCAATAACAGGAATGACATAAACTGACACAGTCAGAACACACAAATAGATAAGTTTAAATAAAAAGAGACAGATTTCAATATGACAACACTGGGACAGGACACATAATAACCGCCCCGCATAAATTGTAATTCAAGGCTTTCTTTGGAGAAATGCAACCTCAAATCTGAACGCTTAATTACAGAGCAAGGACACACTGATAAAAAGGAGTGCGTGTGTCACTGATGAATTTAAATGACCTGAAAGCATAGAGGCAGCAAAATGAGCTCCTGGTCTAATGATTCAAATCCCTTTTTAACAGTTGGTTCCCACTAAACAGCCATTATTTTATGGTACTATAAATGTGATTTCATAATGAAGGGTGTGATTTATATGGCACAGTGTGACCTAGAGGATTGACTTAAAATGAAATATGTTTGATACACTCCCTCCATCCCACAAGACAAGAAAGGATAATGATGCTACATCAGGTAAAGTGGTTCGAGGACAAACATATTTGTCCATTTAATTCATCTCACAAACAATACTGAAGTCCTTATAAGATGCATTTGTTCAAACATTTTTCTGAGTTGATGGAGCATTTGAGGGTCCCAGGGAACTGAGCCACACACAGGACCAAAATAAATCAAAAGCAGATCACTAAATCTTATGTTTGCAATTATGCTTTGACTTTTTGCTAGACTTCTAATGCGTAATCATAAATAACTGTTGGACATGCACTTCAGAGACAATCATCACATGTCAATCCAGTTAGCAAAAAGGCAATACAAAGTCACAAAAGTATAGATTTATAGACAAAATTGAACTAGTTCAACCTGCTCAAAAGGAAATGACAAATCCTTGAGTTTTATTTGTCTGAAAACCTACATTTATATTTTAACTTTCCCTCTATAGATACTATAGTTATTTTCTTCCAGACTGTCCTAAGATGCGTTCTGTGTGATAGGTTAAAGTACATAAACATACATCTATGAATCACAGAAAACAACAGCTTGTTCTACTTCAAAGCCAAATAAGACTGAGAATGAAATTGTTACAACAAACTTTAGCACAAGCTTATTTTAACTTGTAACAAATCACCATGTGACCCAAAATGTACTTCCAGTTCAACAACACTACAAACCTTGAGAATAAAAAAACAGTGCCATGTTTTGGGAAGGGAGATTATTAGTTAGATGAGAAGATCAATACCACTCCCACATAATTATAAAGCTAGAGACAAGATGCACTTACTGTAGCATAGCTTAATTGTTTTCCTCTGGTTCCAGCTTGACTCTGTCCAAAAGTAACAAAATTCAGCTGCCAGCTTCTCTGAAGCTCACTGATTATCTAATTACTTATCTTGTTGGTTTAATTCGTTCCAAAGCCCAAGTGTCATTGTGGGCCTGGTGAAGACACAGTCCCAGCTTAGCATTGTTACATTTCTGTTTATGTAAGCATGTGCAGATTGAACAAGTAGCATATAATATGTTAAATTATTAACTTTAGAGTTGCTGGTACGTGGCTTTTTGATCTTTGCACAGAACTAAGCTAGCTTTTTCACCTATTTCCATTTTTTATGCCAAGCTAACGTTATCATCTGCTTGTGCATTATCATTAACTGTGCCGAGAGTGGTATCAATCTTCACTTCCAGCGCTTGCCAAGCAAATACATGGATTTCCCAAAATGTCAAACTATTTCTAAACTGTTAGCTTTAACAGACGTGGTTTACTGTTTACTGTTATTGTTTATGTGTTGTTGTGATTGTTTGGTTTTGCGTTGGTGCTGCCTGGTGTCACAAGACAAACTTCAGATCTTATCTGACAATAAAGTGTTATTATATTGTATCATATTGTATTGTTAATTTTCTTAACTGTATTGTTATACTGAACTGAGTTTCATTTTAAGGTCTTCCTGATAATTTTGCTGCCCATTGTTCCTTTCTGGTTGACTCTAACATGCCCTGACTCTTATGTCTGACTCTCAGCACCTCTGTCCTGTCATGATTAGACCCAGGCATGGATGCTGCCTGCCCAGTCCAGCAGCCGCCCACGGTACCAGGCACGCGTGATGGGCTGAATGAGAAGCAGGAGGTGAAATCTTTGGAGCAGCCCACAGAAAACTGCAGCAGCCATGACCACGAGTGGTGACATCATCACAAAGCCCAAGATGATGAGGGCGGAGCAGCTGTTGTCATCAAGATAGCGGCAGATGGCGGAGGGGGCGTTGAGGACCTACGGGGAAAAACACAGAGGGGACCATCACAGGATGTGATAAACATTTTGGCTTCAGCCGGATTTGTCATTCACTACAGAAGCTATGATTAGTGTGTGGTAGAGTGTGTCTGCATATGTCAGGGTGCAGACGTGGGACTGTATGGGTAGTGGGGTGTGACAGAGTTTCTCCCAGTCTCCGTCTACAGTTCAGATAATAAAATCCCTCAGAGCAGTTGGTAACCCTGTTAGCTGTCAATCATTTGCGATGGTAGAATGAGAGGGAGGAAGAGGCTGGGGGGGAAGAATTACCATAGAAAGAGAGGCAGGAAATAGATAAAACAATGAATGGAAAACAGAAAGAGCGAGGGTGAGATCAGATCATGCCTTCAAGACTGCAACACAGGCTTACAAGCACAAATGAATTATCTCTTTTTCTCTGTCAAACACACTCAGAATGATTTGTTTGTGTCTGAAGCCCTTAACAATGTTCCATTGTAAGCTTTTTCAAAAGTAACTTTGCCACCTACAAATGTACCCTAGCAACCGTAGTGCTTAACGCACACAAGCACACAGACACAGAGACACAGAGACACAACCCCTGTCTAGTGCACACTGTGCTTACAGTGAGTACATTTTCCTCTTTGTCATCATGTTAGTGTGTCTGTGCACAGCTGGTGCTGGCACCAAGTCAGACATTTCTCTCAGTGGGTCCCTCTTTCCATGCTCAGGCTGTCACCACAGAAATCTCTGACTGACATTATCTGCAACTGTTTGCTCTGAGCTGCCATTTGCTCTGCCCTAATCATGATTATAGTCTCATCGCAGGCACACACTTTGCATGCTCTTAATTTGTCTGCTTTGTCATACATGGCTGCACCTTCAGAAACCACATTAACCAGGGTCTCTGTATACATTATGAGCTGTCAGGTGAGCCAAGGTCTGAGCTGTGAGTCTTCACAGCATGATTTGACACAATGCTAGACCCACCACCTAGTACTGATGATCTGCCAGCCTCCGACAAAAAAAATGAGCCTGTCTTTTTGCCTCATTAGAAGGAACAAGCTTCAACATTTAAGTTTAGTGATAATCTTTTTGGATGTTGTCCACAATTAAAGGCAAAAAGCACAGCTATGAAGAATAGGCCTGAACACCTTTGAGGAGAAGATGCCAGGTATAAGCCTAGGACTTAATGCTGCCAAGAGCACTTCCCCAGAAGCCTGTGATTGTCTGTTTCTTTCAACAGACTCCAAGTGCCGTGCTAGCCTTAATGAGACCTAATCATCCCACTCTACACAAAAAACATGGCCTTACTTGTCCAAACCATCAGTTAAGTTAAAAAAAAGGAGTAGTGGAGATTCCTTCTTGTATATGATTTACAAACATGTTATCATGTTGGGGCAGAATGCTATCCTCATAACCCTGTAATAACTGGATTTTTTTGGCCACTTGGGGGCAGTGGAAACATGTTGCAAACAGCACTGACATCACATTTAGCTTGAAATGGCAAACATGTTCGCAAACAACTGTCTACTTACACACCCCAGCAGATGCAGAGCAATATACAGTATAAGCAGACATAAATGTAGGATCAGTACTGACTCGCCTTTTAGCTCTGTTTTTGGTTAACTTCTGAGGGAAATATCTGGCTTTTTAGCAGCTAAACGCTCATCCGTGTTCACCAGCTAGTTGTTAAATTGTGCTGAGCAGGTTGTGTACAGTAGATTGGTATGTATTTTTGACCACTAGGCCACAGGGATGCCCCAGTTATCAAGCCTTTAAGAACATGTCCAACACACTGATTAGTTTTTCCCAGGGGATATCAATTCACTGCGATGGGCTGGCGACCTGTCCAGGGTGTACCCCGCCTTTCGCCCGCAGCTGGCTGGGATTGGCTCCAGCCCCCCGTGACCCCGTTTGGGACTAAGTGGTTTAGAAAATGGATGGATGGATATCAATTCAAGATTTTGATGATCAGTCTACTGAAAAGAATCAATGCAGAGAAATGCTGCTATATTTTGCAAAACAAATCTGTACGGTCATAGGGAAACCAAGTGTAGCCTTTATATTCTAGACTATTAACACTATTAACACAAAGACCTGCTGTACTGTATAGTTGTACAGTAATTTAACAGTCACACTTTACTCTATATGTTTGCTCCCAACAAATCAGGACAATGTAGAGGTTTATGTTTGCTTATGAAATGACTTGATTTGCAAGACGCATGGTTGTTCTTTTAGTCTACTTGAGAATCACATTTGCTACAAATTCAATGAGGGAAAACTAACATATTAAATAAAACAGACTGAAAATTCTCTTTGTACAGAATTTGCAGCAAAAATATAACTTGCACACATAACTTAGTCCACATAATGTACTAAAGGCCTATTGTTATGCCTACCTCTAGAAAAATAGCACCTTGTATCTAATATTATAATCTTGACCCTTTGCCAGGGAATCACTGGCTACGTCAGCCCACCGTTCTCTGACCAATCTTTATAGCTCAGATGCAACTTGACAACTTAAATTGAATTCTGAACCTCAAATTACATCAGTGGATCAGCTGTCAACTAGAATAACAGCAAACCTTTCCTCTCAGGCTGTCGCTGCTATAAAAAAGAGCAAAACAATAGAGTTAATATTTGTTAAGCCCAGCACACATTTCCGCTGACAACTCACCCTTGAATGGCAGAGGAAACCGGCGTAGAGTACCAGCACTGCAGGCAGCAGCACCACAAAGAACACTGCCGCCAGGAGAACGGCGCTGAGCAAGACGATGCACACATTCCAAAGGATGAGAACTGCTCCACAGGCCACGCATCCACACCTGCCCCTGCGGCTGCCCCATGCACTGCCCTCACTGTGGGCCACAGGTGGAGGCAGCATCTTCACCCCATCCCCAATCCAGAACTCCTCCTCCTTCTCCTCCTCCCCTGAACCACCATCATCCAGGTCCACGTCCATACCACACATCCTGAAAAATGTGCAAACAAGAAAAAGGAATGAGCATTAGGCAAATAAAAAATAAAATAAAATACTTATAAATATAAAATCTAACACATATGTGTGTATACACACATCTTAGATGGTGAATTATTCAGATTCAGACTCCATTCCTTACACAATCTTGGATTTGTTAGTGTTTTATTTTAATTAATGCAAAATAGATATAATAATTATAAGAGGAGGAGGAACAAAATGTTGCTGTGGGTCTGGAGCAAGCTTGTAAAACATCAGTTCCAGATGTGTATACATTGAAAATACTGTCACTGAATTATTCCATTTCTAAACCACAAAAATAAAATGTGTACTTCACTTTTGCTGCTTTCTGAATTTGGAAGCCTTAAATAAGAATAGTGAAGCGCTGTCCCCACTGCCCTCTTCCGCCCTCCAGTCAATAACTCATCAGTAACTCATTAGTCTATGTAAATAAAGAACCTATAGCCTTCTTTGACTTTGTATGCGCACAGGCGCACGCACACATATTGACACACTTTTTGTCTTCCCGTGGCCCCTCCGATCTATACAGTATCTCATCAATCAGGGCTTTGTCACTAAAGCCGGACTCCATGCCAATACGATCGGTTTTAAACAGAATCAGTCCGAAACCTTTTAACCTGAGGGACCTGCCGCTGAGCTGGAGACACAGACCAGGGCTGTTCAACATCACACTGGACTGGACACATGTCCTGGTCCTCTCAATGCGGTTTTGTTCAGTCTATATCATGATGTCGTTGCTTTTTTACGACTTTGTTCTTTTATATTTCATACATAAATTAATATAGCCTATATTGGGTTTCTAGTTATTTTTGGGATGGACACTCCGATTTTTGTACGTGAACACTGATCAAACAACATGCACACAGTGTCACAGCCCCATTAGAGCTATAGGCTGAAGAGGTCTTTAAACAAGCTGCCCGCAGTGAGAATTTTGTTCCCTACCTCCAAGTGCAAATCCCGTCAATCTCCCGGTTGTGTTTGTTGAATTCTTCACCCAGTGATCGATCTGGAGCTCTCAGTTTCTGTGCAGGTTAAAATTAAGACTTACAAACATACCAGCTTTAAAAAGCACATCAGCATAGAAAAGCACCTGCGCTGCTGAAGTGATGTGATGGAAGGAGCGAGCGAGAGAGCGCGCATTACCAGTTAAGTGCGCGCTCCCGCGGCAGCAAAACGTTTTACATTTTAGAAAAACCAACAACAAAAAGTTTTCTTTGAGAATAAAGTGTTTTTTGTTTCGCAGTTTTAACACAAGGGAACATCTCCACACACCCATACAAAGCAAAATTATGTTGAAGAATTAAGTCTCTACGTTAATGCCATACGTCTTCTAACAACACACAACCCATATAATAGTTTTAAAATATTTTCAGTCAATGGTTTCACTTACTGATGGTTTATGCATAAGATAAAAATACAGCATACACGTTCATAAGAACAGCTTTTGGGTTGCCAGGTTATGGCCCTCTTCAGTGGACTGTTGCTCCACTTGCTCCTGGGAAAGGGTAGCAGAAGAGCCCAAATCCATTTATTAACAACCATTAATCCTTTTAAAGTGCAGGCTTGATTAATTGATTCTTCAAAATACTTTAAAATGGATGCATTTACTGCTGGCTGCACTGGATCACCATGATTTATAAGTGATTTTTAACAACCTGGTATATAAATTGTCTTATAACTGCTATAGCATTTGCACATGGTGCTCAGTAAGCCATTAGTTACAATTTCTGTTTCATTAGTCAAAGGCGCTGCTGTTTCTATACATTTGATAGATTACACTAAATGGTTGTAAAAGCCATTTATGCGGCCAAATCTTTGGATCCAGTGGGAAAGTGTGGCTTACCAAGCTGTTATTGACACACTTTTGAAAAAGAGTAAGTTTAACTGGAGATAAAACCTTATTTTTGCTGATGTCCAGTGGCATGATTGGACTCCAGGTCAGTGCACTGTGGCAACACTTTTAGATGTTATGAATGATGACTTGAAACTTTTAAGCAAAGACAACAGTGAAAAAATGCATTTTAGCCTAATATTAAGTTACCCTTTAACAATAGTAACTAAATTATAGCTCATTTTTTGAGCCCGTTTGGTCGAGGTGCATTTTTATGTGTTTAAATAATGACTTGAATAGATTATGCTAAATTACTGTAAAAGCTGCTTGTACAGTAGACCTGTTTGTCTTGTTGTCTGCATATGCAAACATTTGTTTGGGGACAATAGATTAGGTTGCATATCAATCCATAGAAGTCACACACACTGTAAAGAGTGCAACTCTTGTACATCTGCCATGGGTCACACACCTAAAACGCTACCAGAAGATGTGCGGTATTATAAGGAAAGAAATTAAATGTGTTTTGTACCAGGCAAAGGATGATACATTTGAAAACAAAGCATAGATACAGTTTACAAAGGAACCAATAAATAAACCAAACAATAAATCAAAGCTTGATCAACAAATTTCAGTAATATAGGATAATAAGCTGTGATGTTCACAAATGTCCCTCCGAGTTTCTCCCTATGCAGACTGCTTTTCACTAACCACCGAGCTTCGTGAGCTGTGTGGTCGTGAGATAAGAGCATGATCGATGTGTTTTGCAGCACAGATAGACAGTCAACCTTTCACGGTTCAAATTTAATTACACAAAAGAAGAGCAAAAAGATGGGAGGATATGGAGCAGAGCTGACTGGAAATGGCAGAAAAGAGTTTGGATGTGGAGCTAGAGATGAGGGAGTGAGTGATGAAGGACAGGGAAAATGCTGTAGAGGGTCTGACAGGAAGATGTTTGACTTGTTGCCTGGAGAGGTTAAGAAGGAAGTTCAGTAAATATCATTTTTGTAGATTCTACCTGTATCTGCTGACATCTGCTGGGCCGGTAGTGAACTTCCATCCATCCATTATCTATACAACTTATTCCTGAATAGGGTCGCTGGAGCCAATCCCCTCTGACAGGTTGCCAGTCTATCCACAAGACTGACATATAGACAAACAACCACACACACTACGGGCAATTTAGAGTCACCAATTAACCTAAGCTGTATGTCTTTGGACTGTGGGAGGAAGCCGGAGTACCCAGAGACAACATGCAAAGTCCACACAGCGAGGCTCAGTGTCCACCCGGGCTTGAACCTGGAGCCTTCTTGCTGTGAGGTGACAGCGCTAACTGCCATACTCCTCAGCAGTCACTTCAAAGTGCTGTTCAGTAATAGTTATTTTTTTAAGCTTGGTTCACCGTGAACCAAACATGCTCTCTTTGTTTCCTTTTAAGCCCATCAAGCTTTGTGTGTCCACCTCTGATTCTGTCACTCTCAGCTTTGAGCCATGTAGGAGGTCACTCACCGTCCATTTACTAAACAGCCTCCGGCAGGTTGCCATGGTAATGCATCTTCCACTGGCACTTCAGATCAAAAAGCAGAACTGACTGTGAACCCTGTTAAAAGATTGATCAATCGCTCTATTTATCTATCTATCCATCTATCTATGAGATAATCAGGTACTTATTTGATCATTTATTTAGCAAAACAACATTGTAAATAACTGTACTATCATCAGTTACAACATCAGGTATGTGTTCTGTGTTCACAATATCTATCTGTTGTTACTGTAATGAGTTACACCATGTCAGCCTCCACAATACAACTTTTAAGGTCCCAGTTGCAAGACATGTAAAGTTATAAATGTTATTTTATTTACAAAAAAAGCTTTTATGCTTTTTCAATGCTTCTTGAGGTTTTACTTTCCCATTCAGGTAATTTTATATTCTCCTCCATTCTAATGTTTTAATTTCCTAAAGTTTTAAATGTCATTGTCTTCATCATATTCTATTTTTTGCATTTCCTGTGCCGCTATTTTCTTTTTCTGCTCTCTGAAAAGTACTTTTTAAAATCTTTGTTAAGAAAGGCACCTATAAAGTTTAATCACCAGCTGATTCTGTGTAAAATTTGAAACAGTTTTACCAAGACAACTGTTTCAGTGTTGGTGTTATATTTATTTTTATAGCACGAATATTTAAAATGTGATGTCTCTTATTATCCCATGGCCTAAATTCACAGAACACTCACATGATCATAAAGAAACAGCTTCACTTTTAGAAACAGTGAAATGAACAGGCAGTTATCACAACAACAGAATTTATTGTTTTCAAAACAGATTAAAAGTAATGAGACTACAGCTTCTTAGCAGACTATAGTCATGTCTGGATACCTAAATGCACACACATACATGTTAATCAGCAAACAAAGAGTGCACATGTCGGTATGTTTGTAAGAGTTTATATACAATAGAGTGTGATCTGATAGCATGATTGTGTGTGTGTGTTTGTGTGTGTGTGTGCCCGCGTCTTTAGAGAAACTTTTTTAACACAAAGTGAAGTCATATTTTCAAAGTGCCTTTACAACACTACGGATTGGTTCAAACGCTACAGTGTGGGGGCGAGTAGAGAGAGTGAAAGAGAGGAGCAAAGTGACAAGTGACAAACTTAGCCTCCATTGGACGTATGTGGTAGTGTGTGATGGTCTATGTGTGCGTGAGCATGCTTACTAGAGTGTGTATCTGAATGGGACAGGGGGCGAGACTGAGACCCGCTGAGGGTGTCAGATAAAGATGGAACGTCCAGGCCGTTGTCTGCTGGATACAGCTGCATCACCGCCCCCTCCTGGGCACCTTCCTTACTGCAGGACTGGCAGCTACAGTGGAAGATCCTCTCCACCAGTTTGTCCACATGGGGAGAGTCATCTCTGCCAGGGCACTCCAATGTCACCTGTGTACATACACGAGTACATATAAACACACACATATATACATATATATATAAAGGCAACAAGTTACAGTACAGGCTACTGGATTTTGTCAAACCATGTGAACTCTCTTTGGGCCAAACAGGAACTGATTTTCATCCGGCCTGAATGCTAGTACTGTTTCTGTTTTTTTCTTTATTTGGTTTATTATTATTATGTATATTTATTTTTTACAATAATATTCTATTTTTCCTCGTTATTTTTTCCAAGTCTGTTGTAGGGAACTGAAGATTGTCTTTTTCTCTTTGATTGTCACACACATACAGCCAGGGAACACACAACAGCAACCAGACACACTGAACAAGTCCACCAAGTCTGAACTATATACAACGCACCCAGAAGGGCATTATGGGGGATCCGCCAGATGTCTCTCCGCCCCCAATGCTACAATATATTTTATTTATGTCCTTGATTGTTAATTGTTGCTAATAACTGTCATCATTCTGTGCCTGTGTGTTTATTTCCTGTGTGCAAACTGAATTTCTGTTGGGATAAAATTAAAGCTGAAGATTTAGGGAAGAGAGTTCAGGCTGCTGTAAAAAACCCATTTGAGTTCTGACGTTTTTCTCAGAAGTTTGACTTTAAAAATGATTTTTAAACAGTCAGACTTCTGAGATTAAAGTCGGAACTAAAATGTTTTTACAGTGGCCTCAATCCCCATCCGTAAAGATGAAGTCTGTGCTGAATCATAACCATTTA
>NW_018127969.1:1436255-1456749 GCF_001952655.1 Monopterus albus | reverse complement strand
ATTTTCACTTTTAGAAATTAAAATTGAAAAATATTCAGAATAAATTATGATAACTGGCTCTGTAGCAAAGAGGGACTAGCAGAATATATTTTATTTTTGTGGTTGTTATCATTATGGTCTGTAAAGAGTCTTAGACATTTTTTTCTAACTCTGGTTCCAAGGTAATGTATGTGGATGGATTGATGTGTGTTTGTTTTGATTCCACCTACCATCAAATTCTTAATAAATATAAATCAAGCAGATACAACCATCCCCTGTAAATCTCGGTGTTGCACAAGCTCGTGTCGGCTCTCCAGACCTCACGCAGCTTCTTCTCAGTGTCTCCATTATCCACTGAAAGTGATCATTCAGTGGTTTTATCAAGATCTACCTCAAGTGCCAAACCAGCATGGAGCAGTGTCTTCTTTCAGGAGACCTGACTTTGTTTTGTTTCAAATTGAATTTTGTATAAAGTCTTGGAAAACCATCCACAGCCACAGGCATAAAAATCATTTTCCAGATAATCAAAATTGAGGAGAAACTGTAAATCTTTCTCAGGCCTTTTCTGTGCAGCAAAAATAGTAAGAAAAATCATTCATCTATCAAGTAACAGCTATGCACCATAAGAGATACAATGTTTTCCACTGAAACATGAAGTGACCTCACCTGTGCTCCCACCCGCCTAGCCTACTTGGCAGTTTTCCAAACTATATAAACCTAACCACAAAGCCTTTGTTGTCAAAAGACTAGGTTTCTCCTGGCTAAGAGGGACAATGAACTTTAGAAAATACAGGCTTAGGATTCACAGGGAACCGCAGAAATTATCAAAAGAAACCAGTTCAATACCCTCCGTTGATGTTCTTCTTCAGCTTCGTGTTTGGCAGAGTTCAGAACACACTTAACCATCTTTCATGCTGGAAACCTGTGGTTTGTGTGTGAGTTTAATGAGCGAGTGTCAGTGTGTGCTCGCCAGAAGAGCTAACATGCAATAACTCTTACCACTTCCCACTGTGACTGGGCAGGCATGCAGGAGTCACAGTGCACCAGAGACTCGGTTGACTGTGGGAATGTGTTGGGGACGCTGTAACTGAAACACTGGCCCAGACAAGCTCTGCAACGAGAACACAGCGTATTCATTTTGTTGTGCAGTCAGACACGAAATGTGCGATTCAACGGCGGAGCCAGAGCACTCCTGTCTGTGTGAGCAGGAAACAAAGAACCTGAAACCTGAACCAGTTTACCTAGCCTCAGGGTGTCTGGTACCCTCAGGCCACACGCACAATCACAAAATGGAGACTTGTTATTTGTAAATAGATGTCGTGGAAAGTAACTAAGTACATTTACTCAAGTACTGTACTTGAGTACAATTTTGAGGTATCTGTAGTTTACTTTAATATTTTCATTTTCTGCTACTTCATACTTTGCGGTCACTACATTTTAGAGGCAAAAATTGTACTTTTTACTCAACTGCATTTATCTTATAGCTTTAATTACTAGATACTTTTCAAAATCAGATTAATGAAACAAACCTTTGCGGTCACTACATTTTAGAGGCAAAAATTGTACTTTTTACTCAACTGCATTTATCTTATAGCTTTAATTACTAGATACTTTTCAAAATCAGATTAATGAAACAAACTACAGTATAATCATAAGACTTTACTGATCAGTGGAAAATTCATAGGCTACTCAGCCATAATTCAATTATAGGTAGGCTATGTAAGCTGGTTAAAACTAGTTCCACCTTTACCAGCTGCAACATTAAATGTGTGTCAGTAATTGCAATCCAATAGTGGGATATACATTAATGGTAAATAGTATTTTTACTTTACTTTTACTTTATGCTAATACTTTGGACTTTTACTTAAGTAATGCTTTGAAATCTGGACTTTTACTTGTAACAGAGTACTTCACACTGTGGTATTGCTACTTTTGCTTAAGTAAACAGTCTGTGTACTTCTTCCACCACTGGCAAATGTTAAGTGAATCACTAGCCAAGTTCTGATTAAAAGTAAAAACCCTGACCAAGATGACAGAATGTATTTCCTTCTCTGACATCTATCCTGTTAGATATGGGAAGCGGTCGGCAAAACTTGTGCTGATGTCAGTGTGGCGATCACAACGTTCTTTGACAAACCAGGGAATGGTACATATCATGTTTTCCTGAGTGAGCATTACTAGAATAAACGTTACCTTAACCTGTACATTTTCAATCATGTAACTTGAAGGCAGAAAAGTGTTTTGTCCACATATACTGATCTTCAATATTATTCTTATTGCCCCCTAATCCTATTAAAAGCCCTAAAGAACATCTTATTCTTCTGACACTGGGCCATAGACATCCATTGTCATCCAAAATCAAAATAAAATGCATATATGAGTCACACTGTTGCACTGAATGACATGTACTGTACCTTGATTGACATAGACAAGGGCGCTCTGATTTACTGAGTCAGTTTCACGTACATAATCCTGCTGCTGTAAATACTCACTAGTACACAAAATAGTAAAAACACAAAACATTTTAAAAAGAAAAACTATAGTATACAGCTGTTTTAGGGAAATTTTTTGTGTTTCTTTAAAATGTAAGTATATATTCATAAGCTCTTTAAATACTTATGACTCTGGGAGAACTCAGTGAGTTTGCTGAGAATAAGAAATACATGAATATTGCCAGCCATCACCTTTCATACTAATACTTGCAGTTTAAGAGCCCTTCTGGACGGTAAAACAACAGAATTTAACAGAAATGAAAGGTAAGGAATAGGAAAAGACAAAAATCTGAGATGCTGTTGTATGTTTGGGACTGTGGTTGGTAATGAAACAAAATACAAACAGCAAATTAGTTTCAGTTCCTTGATGTTTCTGTTGTACCAGCGCTTCCTCAGTGTGCCGCTCAAACTGAACTCTAAGAATGCAACTTACTGACAGATAGATATATCCACTTTATTTGCTCTTTTTTTCAGCTGCAATGAGACAGAGGGAGACAAAGAGACAGAGAAGGCCTCTACCTGACCTGTTTTGAATAGAGCGAGGCTGACATCCCGTGTGCCCAACTATCTGTGTGATGTTCTTGGCCTCGCACCAGGCGCTCTTGTCAGGGAACAGCGCCAGGCGGTTGATGTGTGCAGGCGGTGCGGCTGAATACAGTGCAAACAGTGCACAGCAAATCTGAATCCTCTGCCACATGACTGCACCTGAAGGGGTAGACAAAACATGTAACTGCTCTGTAAACCTTGTTCAAGACAAAAGCACGCACTCAAAGGAGTGCTGACAAAGTATCTTCATGTCTTCTGTATCTGCTGCTCAGATGCTGTCTGGTTTTAGAGAAATTTGAACTTTGCATATCCCTGCTGATGTGGATTGAAAATTTTCCAGTGATTATCAGCTTGAAATCCAGAGATCCCTGTGCATCACATTTGTCCAGTTAACAGAGTTATTCATTTGAATAATTAAAATAAGTTTTTAATCATCTGAGTCACCAGCTGCAGAGAGAACAACATATGTTTAACTGCTCAAAAAAGACTCTACGTCTACAGTGGGGGAGAGAGTCAAATGTCGGCTTCACATCACCTAACTCTAATACCAGGCTGTCCTCTGCCTTTCACTCTCTTCTTTAAAAATGCTTCAGTCACATCATTTACATTAAAAACAGTTGAATATGTTTAAACAAAGAGAAGCGGCTAATGGTCACCCACGTCAACTCATTTAGGTACTTTTCAGCATTACCACTCCCTCAGACATAACCTAGCCTTGTATATAAAGAATCAACAGAGCCATTATTGAGTGAGAATAACACCACTGACAATGGGAAGCACTTGGTTTAATAAATATCTTTCTGTCTATTTTTTTGACAAACCTCAAAAGCTTGGATTAGATGTTTTTCACCGTGGTGATAATGTTAAGCATGAATTTCTTACTCTACTGACTGAACATCCTATGACACGACTTTTGTTGTGATTTGGCGCTATACAAATACAATTGACTTGAACTGAGCTGCTTGGTAACGCGTTACAATAACCAATCAGTTACTGCTTCAAATATAATAGCAGCGTGTGACTAAAGATTCGTGGTTGGATGCTTTACTTCGAAGATTGAATTTGAATTGGAATAGTTTTACATTCTATCGCAGTCTCTCGTATTTCCAGTCGCGTAACGTAACGTTACGTTACGTTATGTAACGTAAGGTAACGTCAGTTAGTTCTTCCCACTTCAATTTAAATATTTATACGAGCTACATGGATCTCGGTAAGTCTTATTTAACAGTTTGCCGCTGATTTTTGCCATTAATACAGAGGCAAATGTGATAGTCCTGTTTTTTTCACCGGCAAGTTCTCTGTTTTCTTCGAGTTAGCGTTACCGAAGGTGGGAGAAGTTGTAGTCTTCTTTCCAACAAGTGCTACTGAGGAAAAGTAACCTATAGGTTGGTGAGGGAAGTACCGTAAAATGCTGAATAGCAGCTGTCATAGGGTCGTTAGCTCACAAGTATACCAATAACCTTACTTTTCAAATTAGCAACGAGTAGTGAAGTACTTTCTCAGTAACGAGCCCGAACAGTGGTGGTAACTGAGACACTTACCAGCGCTCAGCGACCCCGGGGAACAGCCACTTGATCACTGCGCAACGTCCCGCTGAGCTGAGTCCCCTCACCCAAAACGGGCTCCTGAAACCAGAGGATGCGGCTGTCGGATATCACGGCGTGCTGATAGTCTAATTAGAGGGGAATAAAGTGAGCAGCTTGTGCGCGTCGAGAATACATCCGAGCTCCGTCTGTCATAAAACAGTTACATCACCCGGAAAGAACAAGAACCGTCCGGCCGCGATGGGGGAAGGATGGGGAGACGGGGTAGGTTGTGAGCGCTCTCACATCTCGGAGACCATAAGCCCGGACCGTTCCTCCCCTTTGTTCTCTTCCCGGCCACTGCTAAATTCCCATGTAACTCCACTGAAACACGCTTTCCAACTTATTGTCTGTTGCTGTTAAACTCCCAAGCAGGGGTTATAGGCGCGGCTGAGCCCTCAGACAGGGGTCCTGCTGTGCCGATTCTGGACGAAAGAAAACGGGGAGGGAGGGAAACTGCTGGGAAGGTTTCAAATGTTTCCCTAAGTAGGAGAGAGGCGAGACCGCAGATCAGATTTACTGGATAAATATGCAAATATAACAGATTGCTCAAATATGGCATATATGCAGTTAAGCTTTTCAAATAACCTGGCATTGCTTTACTAAAATATTCCATTGCAAACATTAATAACAGTATAATAATCCTATACAGTTGGAAAGGGGGGGATAATTTCTGCTTTGATCCATTTTCTTTAACACTTTCTTGCAATGGGGACATTAAGGATGTTGATAGCAGAGCAGGCTACTTAACAAGAAGCTCATGACAACTTGATCTAATTAAGGCCCTTTAATATGGTTGGAGTGAAACCACTGACAGGCTCATGAGCAGGAGCTGCTGAAAGGCATTATGTACCCCTGGTTCTGCTGACCCGTGAGTCCGGTGCTTTCACATCCAATTTAAACAGAAATATTGGGAACATACTGTACCTGCCTTTGGGCCTTTTCTGGTACAAAACTGAAGTCTAAAGGGGCAGAAGAAGGGGTGGTGGAAAGTAGTAGCTAGGTACATTTACTTACTTTTGAGGGTTTGTACTGTATGTAATGTAGTATAAAAACATGATAGTATGTAAAGTAGCAGGTTAAAATTCTACATACATATTAATGCATCAGTGATAATAAAATATAATAGTACAACTCTCACAGGGCCCCTTACTACGCACTGTGCACATTTACTGTCGATACCTTTAAGTACATTTTGCTAATAATACTTTAGGTAACATTGTCACTGCAGGACTTTTAACTATATTTTACAGTGTAGTTGTGCAACAGTAAGTAAAAGATCTGCGTACATGCTTTACCACTGGTGGTGCCAAGATTAACTACAGCATTGTATCATATTTCAGTGTTGTTTTAAAAAAGAAAGTAATAACTGCAGCTGTAAATGTAGTGGAGCAAAGTACAACATTTCCATTCTGGTAAAATGGGAGTAAAATTACTGCACCAAGGGAAAAAGTACATACACTTTAAAAATTGCCTTGAAGTATAGTACATCAGTAAATCTGCTTATTTACTTTCCATCTCAGGTAGCACCAGGATAAGTAGCTTGTTGAAGTTACGACAGCAGCATCAGCTACAGAAGCATAGTCATGCAGCAGCACACATGCCTGGTCCTATATTTTACACAATGACTGAGCAGTTTTAGCCATTAGGTGATCAAATGTGATTAGGTAGTATTATTAGACTGGTAATTATGATTCTTCATGGAGATTTTCCCAGACAGGCGCTAACAAGTACAGCCATGGGCTTTGGCTGTCCTATTACACCTCAGCTGTGTCACTAGTCCGCCTCACCCTCCCACACACGCCTACATCCTGTTCCTGCACTTCATCCAACCAGTGTAGCCTTGCTTGCAGGTGTTCAGTCTGGCTTATTTCTGTTTCACGCTTCACTTGCAAACAAATATTTTAATGGACAAGGGAAGAGTGACATGGCTTAATTTCTGACAGGGTTACTGTGTGTCTGATACATCGCAGTACACCAGTGTTGAAGAAACAGGCCTTTGAAGATGCTGGAAAGACTTTAATTCTATTGTGTGCAGGAATGTATGTGCTTACTCTGAGGAGACAACTGTTACTGTGACGGAGAGGAAAAACGTGTGTGCAATGGAGAGAGCGTGCACAGAGCAGTGTTTTCTTTGATGTGAAACCGTACAGCATATGTTATGTTCAGACGTGCAAAGTGCAGAACTCACCTGTTAGTAATAAGACTGAGCACCAGTCCAGAAAATGTATTCCTCTGCATTCCATGGATTCTGCTTCACCAGGGGGCTGCATAAACATGCGCACGTGCACACGCTCACACAAACAATTGTTCTTCCCTCCTAGACCCATGCAACTACACTTAAATGATCAATCACACTCCAAGTAATTTCAGCAATCACATAGCCAATAAATACAGATTCCTTCTCATATGAATCTGTGCTTTTCAACTCCCTCTGTCAGTCACAATAAATACTCATGAGGCTTAAAACAGTATAGCACTGCATACTGTTTGATGCCATGTTGATTTTCTTTGCCTCGATATGACAAATCTACCTCCCTATAGTATTCAAAGAAATCTATATCTATAAATAGCAAATAATGTATGAAAACCTAAACTTGCTTCTCTTTTGAACTAGCATTGTACCTCCATTGACTGTATTCTCTTTATTCCATCATTCTGTGCAACTTTTCATCCTCCCACTCTTGAGCAGGGCTGCAGATGCTGAACCTGGCTCTCATTCCAAAACAGCAGGAGTTCCACTCCCAGCTCATTAACACACAAAATTACCTCCCACCTTCAAAACCACATTTCATTCTTTTCAAACATGCACACATAGAAACAAAGAGGGATTTTTCACAATGACTTTATTAAATATAAATAGACTACCCTTTGAGCATAATGTGGATTGGAATTGGTATCAGGACAGAAATGAGCAGCAGAATAGCAAGGACAGCACAAAGACAGATGAGCAGCTCCTCAGAAAATCCTCCTCATCTTTAGTCCTTCATTACTGGTCCTGAAAATGAACATGCATAGAAGGCATGTGTCATGATGTGTTAGTGTGCCATAAAACCCCAACAAATAACACATTTTTCTCTGTGTGCTCACCTTAACCCTGCGGCCATGAATCAGGTACAGTGACCTTAAGTCATGCTGGCAGTTGGCGTAGCCCATACCCAGTCCCAAACCTGAACCAAATGACATGGGCCACATGCGACCTAGGGAAGAAATATTCATCTACACATGATATCTGAAAGTAAAGTGGCAATTACAAAAAAAGGTTTAACTTAATAAAAAAAACAAACAACTTACGTTTAAAGAAAAGAAGGGAGCAAACAATGCCCACACCAAGGCCAGTTACTGCAAAGAGGAAGAGAAGATAAAGTATGAGTGGCTTGATTAAAATACAAAAACAAATTATATGCCTTTAGTATTTTAGATAATGTAATCATGCCTGATCCAGTGTGAAAACTGGCTGGCACAGTCATAAATCTGTTGTAATGAGGTCAGCAGGGGTGACTCTATATGTTTGATGCAAAAGTTAGGTAAACAGCACAAGTTAGGATGACACTTCTCATTAGGAAGAGAGAAAAAAGGCAGCAAGAGCACAAACATCCAAGAAAGGAACAAAATAGCAAAAGGGGTGCAAAAGAGGGGGAACTGTGTCTAAAGCAGTACAGACAGTGTGTGAGGCAGAGGGCAGGAGAGGTTACAGCCCAGATAGTGTACATATATGCAGGTAAATGATGTCAGCGACACAAAAGTCGACTACATTGTTAGACCTATTCCGACCAGTGTGGGATCTTCAGGAAGAATGTGCTCAACTTCACCTCGCCACAGGCCACGCCACACCCAACAGCAGGCCAGCCAGCCACAGAAAACACATAAAAACAACCATTTGGGCCCCTCCGACTCTTAATTGGATTCAGAGAACTATGCAGCATGACCGATTTGCCTGAACCAGAGCCTTCAGACTGTTCCCTATTACACAACTTACAAATGTCAAACAAGACCACGATAGATTCCACATATCCCCATTATCAGTGCAGATCAACAATAAATCATTGTCCTCCGCATCCATTTCAAGTAAAGATTCACTTAAATTTAAGATCTTCCGTCTGTTGGAACCTCAGTACTCTCTTTGCTCTTCAGCCAGAGCATTTCTGATTTTCCACTGACTGTAATACAGGAAAAGCTTTGGCAAAATATGAGCGTAGATCAACATCTCATTCTGGCGTCCTTTCTCTTTGTTTGAACATCTCTAAGGGGGATGGATTATAACAAAAATATTTGTTCTGGAGAAGAATGAAATGTATGACCCACAGGCCTGAAAATGCTCTGTAAGTTCTGTCAGCAAATAAAGGCCAGAGCTGGTTGATTGGATTGTTATTCACTTGTTCATTGTTTCAAGTACTTTCTGCAAATGGCATCAATAAGGCATTTCATCATGATTTATTCAATTTGGTTAAGCCAAGCTCTATAACAGGCGAATGCTCGTTGCTCAACTTTGCAGTTTTAATAAAAACAATCGTATAAGTACTTTTTTTGCAAAGCTAATGATGTTTGTGAGTTCGGAGGGGGCACTGTTTAGGAAACTGGTTAGTGCTGATTAAACTATCTCAGTTATTGGATAGATTGCCAAATTTTGTACAGGCAGTTATGGTGTCTAGAAGATGAATACTAATGAATTTGGTGCTAAAGAACAGCCTCGCAGAGCTGGTAGCATAACTGTAGGCTATTAGCCTTTGAATACACCGCATATGCAGAAGTGCAAACATCCTTTGTGTCATATGTGAGTTCCTGAAGAAGTTTTTCTTTCCCTTTACAAAGACAGGTTTGATTGCTCTCATGATGTTTTCACTTTCTTCAGTGTCCACTTGGCAATAGTTTAATATTTAGAGCTTTAAGTTTATAGTGCTAGTAAAGCAGCTCACTTTCTTTATGCGGTATCCTCTGTAGGATACCAACAGTTTTACCACAATCTGTGGCACTAAATATGAAAGGTAGGCTAGGGGAGTCATTAACTTAACTCGTGTAATTCTACACAAACAGGCTAAAGGACATTTTCCTAAATGATCATACAAGTCAGGGCTAACAAAAACATTTTTAAACAGCCCCCTGAGCAGAACATGTGTTGCAGAGTTTCTCTGGCTACCAGAGACACGCTGGCACAGCTGGTAGTTTGCTACACTGAGCTCAAAGAAATGCCACAATGCAGATGTTTTTACTTCCTAGCATGAAAAATATTTTACAGCACCAAACCCATCAGTGTCCTTTTGGACAGATTTTTTGCCAAAACTGAACTAAATACCACACATCAACTAGTAGACCAACATTTAGCTTAAAGGTATTTGCTATACCACACTGTGAGGATACATTAAGCTTGAAAAAAAGTTGAACAGGCATCTCTTTCTCATTGTGTCAGTCCACAGTCCAGCTTTTTTTCTCACCCCAAAGGTTTTTCAAAAACGGTCCCACCAGAGTGGATAAATCTGAAATCACTGGCTTTGCATTTTAGTGTTGGCAGGGAAAAATCTTTGGAAAGCAGTGAAATAAATGCGCCCAGAAAGGCCCAGGAAGTATGTGACAGCAAAGCAAAAAAGATGACTTTGTCACTTTTAATCTTCTAAGCAATCACTCATTTAAACATCAGCACAGCTGATGTCATTAGTTACATTTATTTTAAAGGAAAACTTTCTCAATTTTGTCAAACTTTGTCACCTCATCCTTAAATACGGAGGCAGCTGTGGCTTTGGCGGTAGAGCGGTTGTCCCCCAACTGGAAAGTTGGCGGTTCGATTCCCGTTTTCCCCAGTTGACATGTGTTGACACTGAACCCCAAGTTGCTCCTGATGACCAGAGCAGCACCTTGCAGGGACAGTGCCACCATTGATATATGTATGTGATGTGTGTTGGCGCGGCAGGTGGCTACCTCAGTTCTGTTACCAGAGATAAACTCCTTGTGTGTATAACATACTTGGCCAATAGAGGTGGATACATTTAAAAAGTGCAATAGTTATTCAATCAAAATCTAAAAGCAAAATATTGTTTGCTTGGAGGCATTTATAAAATATATTTCATACTCCACTGCAGAAAAGCATATTCACTCAATTCCTCTACTCCAGCATAGGTTTGAATGCAGGAATCCACTGCAGAAAAGCATATTCACTCAAGTCCTCTACTTAAGTATAGGTTTGAATGCAGGGGTTTTACTTGTAAGTTGAGCGTATATACACTGCTTAAGTAAAAGGACATACTGTACAGTAAGTAGCCTATTCCACATAGGTCTACTCTCTATAGCCTGTTAAC
This sequence comes from Monopterus albus, assembly GCF_001952655.1. NCBI lineage: Eukaryota > Metazoa > Chordata > Actinopteri > Synbranchiformes > Synbranchidae > Monopterus > Monopterus albus. Next base: position 1,445,859 of record NW_018127969.1, on the reverse strand, counting down.
GCTGATCAAAACACACATTCTAACGTGTAGTATTAACTAAACAAAGATTTTAGCCTTAAATCAAACACCAAGCTGTATTCATTCAACAAACAAGTTTCCAGTTGACATCAGTAAACTGTCCCATCATGGTTAGACAAATGTCCAGTCGGAAATCACCTCGCCTCTTGCTTTGACTGTAGCGCAGCTTATTTACCAGGTGAGATATTCAGCAAAATCCCTAAGGACAACTTTAAATAAATACGTTACATACATGAAAAGATATTAACCTGTTTTCACGGCAGTGTCAGCAAGACAGCGATCCCATTTCCGTCCGAGCTCGTCTGCCATGTTTCCTGCTGTCAGGAAGCTCCACAAAATATCGCGAGAGGTATAAGCATAAACCCTCCACAGCATTGTTGTCTTCAAGGAAACATTCCCATAAACAGCTAAACTAAATCAAACGGATTTTTTGAGTAAATGCTCGACAGGCGACGTTAATGTTAAATATAATAGGAATTAAAATAATAAGCAAAGCCACTATCATTTATAAGAGATGCTAGCTTCTCTGATTTGTGAAATCAGTTATGGTCCAACAGGTAAATTACCCAAGCATGATGGGGAACTTGAAGCATGCATTGCACGTACACTGAGAATGGCCTTTCAATTGAGGCATCAAATTTTTGTAATTAAATATATTTTCATGTTCACAAATTATGGATTTTTCACGGAGGGAGGAAGCATAAGAATTTCTAATAAAGTAATTGAACCTTTTATGGAAAACCACATCAGACAAGCTATTTTTCAGTGCAGGGCAGGTTCATATATCTTGGCTGTGTGAGGGGTTGGGTGAGCTGATGGATCAAACCAAAGCTAATTTTAATACTAATGAAAAATCTCTATTTATGTTGTAAAGCCCATTAATTATGGACAATAACAATATTAAATAAAATAAATAAACAAAAAGCTAACAATGACAGTGCACTAGTGTCATTTATAAAAGGTATTACCTGACACTGATGGATTTTTCTCTCTTTTCAAGATCAGAAATGAATTTGAAATGGTTTAAAAAATTATTCATATGTAATTAAAGGATCAAAAATAAAACTGACCACAAAAGGTCAGAAGATATAAATGTAAAAAAAAAGATAATAAATATTTTTTTTAAAGGAACCCATATAGAATAAATAAATAATTTTGATTGTTTACATGAAAAGTGTTTAGGAAGAAGCCTCGCAGGTTTTTGTTTCACATTTGTAGCTATTTTCAGGCATTGTTGGTAAACCAGTCATTTCATTCTAACTACACGGGTGCGTTTGTGTATCCACCGGCCTCTCTGACTGCAAAATTACCGCGCCACACCTCTCTTTCCATACTTGGCAATGCCTTTCTTGCTCCTTCGCTATTGGCTGCTGCGCAGAAAGCCCGGTGTGACCCGGACATGCAACCAGGGCCTGTTTTCTGACTGCAGCCTCCTTCCTGTAGCCCGGTTGAGGAAGTAAATTTCGCTGACAGGGCTGGGTTGAGTGAGGGAAAGGCGAGCAAAACATATTCAGTGGGGGACTAAAAAAAGCAATAGAACAACAAGAGGCGAGAGGAGTGATTTGTTAAAGCACAGTAAAGTGAAGGTGTACAGTCGTCGGTGAAATCGTGCTCCCCTGCCTCTCTGAGACCGCCACAGACATGGTAAGGGCCGCGATAGAGCTAATGGGAGAGACGGGAACGGGGCAAGCGGGTTTTGGTGGGGCAGCTGGCTACAGCTAACTAAGCGTTTACGGCTTGGAGTGCTAAGCTAGGGTAACGCTCGCTGGAGGTGCAGGGTGGTAACCTGAGAGGAGCCGTAGCAGAGGAGCCAAGTGTATAAATCATAGCCAACTTGCACTGTTTGCAAAACTTCCTCGTACCGGATACAAATGAATTAGCTTCGGGGCTAAGCTATAAGCTGGATGTTTTAGCTAGTTGGCTAGCTGTTAGTTAAGGTATGCATAAAGTTAGCACAGGATGTTTAGGATTCGAAACAAGTTGGTGGATAACGTTAGTATTGGCGAGTTCTAATGTAACACGCACACACGCAATCACCCAGGCGTGCACACACAGGCTAAAATAGTCAAGCGCCGGGTTGCCTGTAGCTAAAATAAGACTGCTTGCTCCTCCTATTCCAAATCATGACAAGCTGTCAGCCTAGTCAGTTTTCCTGCTTTGCAAGGTTGAACATGACTTTACCAACATTCCCTCTAGCAAATGTTGATGTCTTTCAGTACTTACAAATCATATCGTTTACTTATTACTTGGTTTTGATTATTTTGTACATCTTGAGCTTATATGACAGGAACATCACTGAAATAGGTCATGTATTTATGTTTGTTAAAAACTAATACTATACTTGAATTATACTAGCATCTCTTGCTTTCACACTGCTCTGTAGTACTTCCACGTAGCTTAAAATGTGTTATTCCTGAGTTTGGAAGAGCAGCTGTTTTTTTTCTGCAGTCACCCACTCCCTTTGGCCTCACCTCATCCATCCTGCTGGCTCTGCCTCACCGCTCTCCCCTGACCCCGGCGGTTGTTGGTCTGAGCTAGTGTTTACTCAGAGACAGGAACACTGATACACACAGTGTCAAACAGCGCAGGTGTCTGATGGAGCAGACTGATTCATCAGCTGGGAGAGATTTTAAGAGCAGAGGAAAAGGCACGTTAGACATTGCCTGGAAACCTCTTATAGGTTCAGGGGCACCCTCAAGCAAAATGTTTATGGAGAAAGGGGTTCTCCATTTATAACACGCCATTGTCCTGTGATCAGCTAGCAGCTGCATGAGTGCATTTTATTAGGCTTGAGCACTTAAGAGGAGTTACTTCATAGATAAGCCAAGGCAGAAGGCTTTCTGACATCTAAAAGAAATGTGAATTTATTAGGTATAACAAACAATGTGCCAGTGCAGAAAACTATTACTTTTGTGCTAGTGGTGATTTTGAGATTAACACAAGTGATACAGATTTATTCCATCCATCCATCCATTTTCCTCCGCTTATCCGGGACCGGGTCGCAGATTTATTATCAATACAAATTCATGCTCTTTGCACATTTCTGTTTGTAATGGTAGAGACAAGTATATGTATGTCGAGATGGATGTGTTTCTCTTGGCTCAGCATGTAATCTGGTGTAGATTGATAAAAGCAGTTACTTATTCAGATACTTTAAAATGTTGTAATTACTGGACTCATGATAAAAAATGTTGATGCTGGTGTCCTAGTAAGGTGTTTGGTAATGCCCAGTAGCCTGAAAGGATTAGTAGAAAATGTGTTATGTGACATACATTTTCCTACATGTTTCCAAGAGTTTCATGTTGTGGCTAGTCTGTCCTCCCCTGCCCACTCATTTCCTGTGGCCTACTGCATTTTTAAGGGAGAGAAACCCCTGGCGGAAAGACAAACTTTCTGTTGTTTCTTCTATGGCTGTCTTCATGAAAACATTCTTCATCTTAACTGAATGGCCTGCCAGTGTAAAAGTTTTCATATCTTACATTAATTTATCCTAAAACTACTGCACAAACAATAGACCTTCACAGTAGATGGGCCAACCTTTTTATACGGAACACTACAAGAATGTTGATCTAGCTGTCCCTGGTAGGCTAGTGGTTAAGGCGCAGCGCTCTCGCTGCGGTGCCCCGGGTTTGAATCAGGGTTGCATCAGGAAGGGCATCCGGCGTAAAACACGTGCCAAATGTCAACATGCGAGTCGTCAGTGTGACGGTTCGCTGTGGCGACCCCTAAAAAAATGGGAAAAGCCGAAAGTGACAACAACAACAACAACAACAAGAATGTTGATCAGCAATATTTAGCCTACTTGACTCTTGGACTTGACAAACTGTCATGTATATTGGGCATGGATCAGACTTGTGTTGAGTGACTGATTATACAACAAAACAAGTATCTGAATCAACATCTTTGTGTGTAAAGAAAACAAAACTGGTTCTAAGAATATGCTAAATATTGGTCCTGATAGCACATTTCTTTTACAGATCTTGTCATGGCTGATTCCAAATGAGAAAGGTCTTTAACTTTCTTAAAACCTCTTCAAAGATGAAATTAAAGTTTGGCCTGAATGATAGTTGTTTTACATCTGACATTTATTGGCAGCTCACCTCAGTACAACTTATTCTCATCTAAAATACTGCTATGTCACACTACTGGTTGTTCTCTGCAAAATATTCCCATGACAAATCATGGTACTGCTCAGTCTACTGAGCTGTAAATGTAATCTCATAGTGCAATCAGTTTTACTGCAAGGGTATGAATGCTTCCTGGTCCAATCATGCAGAATGTAGCAGGCCTTTAAGTGCTTGCCAGTACTGATCCAGGACTTGCATTTATTTCCTACGTAATGCAGATGCACATCATACACTTGAAGATAGCGCCTGCTTTAAACCTAGCAGAGCCAGTTAAGCCTTCTATATAACCTCCTATTAGCAAAACAGAGCATTCACTGGGTTTTAGGACTGTCCTAGAACAGTTGTCAGGCCTTCAGTGCTCATTCTGTGGAGAAAGTCTAAGATAATTAGAAAATTAAGAAAAATCAAATGTGTTGTCTTCTGGGGTTTCTTGGTGTAAAAGTTTGTTTTCCTGCACAGTGTGCTTGTTTTTTTGAGCTGCTGTACAGGGACTGTAACACAAAGAGGACATGTTTTAAAGAGACTAACTTCCCTTTAACTAAGTTGACTAACAGACTAAAAGCCTCCTATTCAGATAAAAAGTGAACTTTTCAATCAACAACACCAATATCGAGATGTGTCACGCCAGTGAAATCTTGCTACAGTAGAGGTGAGGCTTGTTGTCAGAGTATCGACGCTAAACTGCTGCTCTGCATTTCACCTGCTTGCAGCACTATGTTGGGCTCTAGCATTTCCATAGAGCACATAATCCTAGAAAATTCTCCTTGCATTGGAATTTTAGCAGTCTTAAAATACCACTACACCAGTGCTGATCAATTAAATGATGCTCTGATGACAAACCTTTGGCTCGATGTAGGAAATATAAAATACTACTGCATAGTTCAAATGAGCAGCTGTTTTCAGACACAATTCACTTAAATAATAGATTTTTTTTTTCCCGATAGGATGAATCTGGATATTGTGCATACTGTATATAGTTGGGTCTGTCAGTTTTTTACTTCAGCTGTAGTGACAAACAATGCATAGTAATACAGTTGTATTTTGCTTTCTTTTAAAAGGTATTTTTTGACAGTAAAAAAGCTGAGCCAAGTATTATCAGTAATATAGAAATCAGTATTTGACTTCAGCAAATTTGCCTATATTAAAGCTGCTCTACCTAATTTCAGCTGCTAGAGTGGTCTAGTGAGACTCTGAACAAACAGACACCATGGCTAAATCCCACTTCATTTAATTGCATCCATGTTTCTCTCACTTGCATCTCGTCCTTGTCTTAGTCCTGCCCTCATATGACACAAGGAAAGATATGCAGTATAAAAGTGAGGGCACAGAAATTGAGGAAATACATTTTTACAGTCATGAGCTGTCCTTTCCTCCAATCCTTCAGTTGAAGCGTGCAGTCACCGGCTGATTTCTGATAAAGGGGCCTGTTGATCCACAAGACTTTTGCAATGGACGGTCTTGCCTGTCGTCACTGAAAAAATTTTTTTTTTACAGAACTTTTGAGACAAAAACCAAACTTAGCAAAGTTGAACATCACTCACTTTGTGTCAGTATAGCAAACTGTTCAGGATGATATAAAGCTTTGAATTACTGTTCAGCTTTAATCTGATGGCAAAGTGTAATGAGTGTTGTCTCTGCTGGTTGTGTGTGTTTCAGAATGACCAGCAGCTGGACTGTGCTCTGGACCTGATGAGGCGTCTGCCTCCTCAGCAGATCGAGAAGAACCTCAGTGACCTCATTGACCTGGTGAGTGTTGGAGTCTCCTGTCAGAGTTCCTTACAGGCAAATCACACAACCATGGCAGGGGGTAGGTTGTGTTAAAATCTAAATACAGTGTTTTGTTTATTATAATTCATTGTAAGGATTACACTGACTCATCACAGCAGTAACAACTTATGAGAGTGAAGCTGTTCTGTTCTACAGTTTGCCTGTAGGACTGAGTGAGTCTGAAAATGGGTTTAGGAAAGGGAAAAAGCTAAATTGAATAGTCACATGTTTGGAGGTTTTCCAGGCATGTCCAACTGGTAGGTGACCCTGAGGTAGACCCAAAACATGCTGGAGAGATTATGTATCTCATCTGGCCTCAGAAACCCACCAGAGGAACAGGAACATGTTGCTGGAAAGAAGGACGTCTGAACTGTCTTGCTGAACCCGTTGTCACTGCGACCTGATCTCTGATAAGTAGATTAAAATTGGTGGATGGATGGATGTTAAACAACATCACATAAGAAATGTACAAAGCAACAAACCTAACTAAGACAGACCAATGAAAACAGTAGAAGATTAAAGTAAACATAAATAAACAATAATGGCAGTGCTGCAGGGATTAACAGAAACTGCAGATTCATTTGTCTGTAAATGAATCGTGGTTTCTTTCCACGATTTTGTGTTCACTGGTTATTTTGAGTTTTTTAACAGAGCAGTACCAACTGAATCTGACCTAAATCAGTCACAAATCACATCACACTTGTACCAGGGTTTGCATGGCAATGTGTTTTGTGAGTATATCCGTTCCTTTCTGGACAGACCCCCACCTGCTCACCTTCCTCTTCCCTCACCTTTAACCTCTCTCCTCCCAGGCATCAACTCTCTCCTCACCCATTTTGCTGTGTCCAGTTGTTGGTGATTATTATCACAGCTGCCAATCACCTCCACTGCCAGGCACTTTTAGGATCCAGCATCCCTGTTCAGACTCTTCCTGGCATTTCAGAATCTGAGATCACTTCTTTTTTCTTTCTCTCCCACATGTCTTTTCCTCTCTGATCTCCATGTTCTCTACCCCACTCTTCCCACTGGGTTTTGTTCTTACCTTGTCTCACCTAGTCTGGGCTGCCAGGTGTGTGGGGGCTATATCTTAGGAAAACAGGGCCTCCTTTGTGTGTATGGTCTGATGCAGGGGGGGTCCATGTCAGTCTGCGAGAAGTAATTTGTACCCCCTTATCTTATTATGTTTCCCTGTGATATTTTCTTCCTGCTCCACTCGGTAACCTTTGCTTATTGAGTGACGCTGGAATTTGAGAGAAACACAAGAATGTTAAATCATTTTTGCCCTAACAGGAGAATATCACATGCCAGGATCTGCATGTTTTGCTGTCTACTCTTTTCCTCTGCAGACCTGGGAGGTTGATTTATAAGCAGGCACCAGCTTGTAATGAGGTGGCTCAGGAATCCAGGTGTACAGTAGAAAATGTTATTTCTGGATTGTGTGTCCAGGTACCCAGTCTGTGTGAGGACCTCCTCTCCTCTGTTGACCAGCCCCTGAAGATTGCCCGGGACAAGGTGGTGGGGAAAGACTACCTGCTCTGTGACTATAATCGAGACGGCGACTCCTACAGGTCGGGTTTCTAACAGCACTGTATTTGCAGACAAGGAACATTAACTACATGTTGATCAGTTAATCAGTCATGGGAAAGTAAGCTGCAGGCACTCACAGAAATGGAAGTGGCTTTTTTTTATAGCACGGTAGCTCAGGTGTGTAATATAGTTCACTGCAATTAGGTGAATCAGCATTTTGAACCATAGTGATGCACTTTGACATATAGTATTAGTTCTTGAAAAATGGCTAACATGCAGCAGAGGAACTGATGGGATGGTTTGCGTAAAGCCAGAGTAACAAGCAGCGTGCGTGATAAGGAATCGTGACAAGTGTGGTGGCCAGTCTGGAAACAGACAAGTCCAATGTAGGTTTAAAACTGAGGACTTCAAATTTTATGTCAAGGTTACCAGCCAGTGCATAGGCTAACACTACACGAGATTACTTGTAAAAGAAGGAATGCCACATTTGTTGTTAATTTAAATTCATAAGTTAAATGGTTGGTTGAGTATTTAATAAGTATGGTGATAACCGATTTATCATTAAAACTTTTTTTGTTAAAAACACCTGTTGTCAGTGCAGCTTCACCACTGTGATGAGCATTTTCACTTTCTGAGGCTCTACAGACTAAACGGTTGGTTGGCTAATCATTTAAATATACGGTTGATTAATCGCTAATGAAAGACAGCTGAAGCCCTAATTTAAAATACTCAGGGTTTTTTCTGCAACAGCCTTATTTGGTCTGGCATGGCCAGTAGTTTCTGGTGGCTATTGTTAGTGAACTTTACATGTATAATGTTGGGTAATTAAGTCTGTTTGCTGACTTTGACTTTTCTCATCTGTGGCTATTATCTTATGGGTTAGCATGTTGCACATAAACATTTCACTGTCTGTATCACAAAGGTAAAGACAGCATACCACGGCAGGAAACCTGTATGATGTTTCCCATTTGTGGTCATTTTTATTCACATTTCATACATTTGTTCGAATATGGTAAAAAATTGCTTTTCGAATACAACAATGTACGGTGTGTTAAGCGCAACAGGCAGTTTCATGTCATTTGTCGTGCGATCCAACAGATGACGTTCTTAAAATTCACTATCGGCTTGACCGGTTACAGGTCCTGTTGACCTCTCAGTAAAGTAAGCTTGTAATATTATGTTTGAAAGGACAAAATGTGGGATAGTAGCAAGCACAGTTGTGCTGATCAGACAATAACTACACTGGAGCGGTGTTGAGGTAAACGATTTGCCGACTGCAAAAAAACACAACAGCATACAACAACATATCCGAGGACTTGCCTGAAATCTCGCTACCCAAGTGAGGCACAGAAGTTAACATTGCCACAGACAGTGGAGCAGTGTTTGTTCTATAGTTTGATTTGATTTATTTATTTATTCTTTCAAGCATGTAAAGACAGTTGATATATCAACACACATAATTTTACACACATCCAACAAATGCTAATCCAATATCAATTTGCTTATACCTAGTACATGCTTGAATGGAGTAGGAAGAAGTCAGACTTATCCAGTCCTACCCCCTGACATCATCTTACCATCATTGGTTTGCAAGCAGTATCTCTACATAGATAATTCTCTTCTACACCACACAAGTAATATACTAAAGAATTATTACATAGTGTTAACATTCATACACCACACCCACAATGTTCCATCTAATTAATCATTAAGCCTGTTCTTGCATATATCTTGATTGACACATACCTTTATATTTATGTTTAAACTCATCAATTCTATTACTATTTTTTATGTCCACACTTAAATTATTCCATAGTTTTACCCCACTTATAGAAATACAGAATCTTTTTTTGGTTGTACGTATAGCATGAATTTTTAAATTTAACTGACCCCTTAAATTGTATCCCCCTTCCCTTTCATTAAATAGTTTTTGAATTCCACCAGGTAATAAATTGTTCCTGGCTTTATACAAAAACACAGCAGTCTTATATCCCACTAAATCAAAAAACTTTAACAATTTAGACTGTATGAAAGCTACATTGGTGTGATCCCTATACCCCAACTTATGCACAATTCTTATCGCTCTTTTTTGTAATATATACAATGGTTGAAGTGAGCTTTTGTATGTATTTCCCAATGGTAAAATCAATGAAGAATACAAAATG
>NW_018127969.1:1422741-1434330 GCF_001952655.1 Monopterus albus | reverse complement strand
TTGTTAAAAAAGTTTGAAATATCCAATACATTTCGTTCCACTTCATGATTGTGTCCCACTTGTTGTTGATGCTTCACAAAAAAATTATAGTTTTATATCTTTATGTTTGAAGCCTGAAATGTGGCAAAAGGTTGCAAAGTTCAAGGGGGCCGAATACTTTCGCAAGGCACTGTATCATCTGTACAAATGCTTCTTGCTAAACTAGGACCAACATTCACAAAGAACCTATTAAACTTATCAACTACATCCTCCATTCTGTTGACCGGTGTATCATTGTCCATGAAATATTGAGGGTAGTTACTCTTGCTGGAACTGTTTCTTATCAATTTATTTAATATATTCCAAGTACCTCTCATGTTATTTTTATTATCCTCTAATACTTTAGAGTAATATAGTTTCTTACATCTCCTCAAAATCTCATTTAATTTGTTCTTATATGACTTATATTTTTCTTCCGCCTTCTTTGATCTGTCCTTTATGAATTCCTTATATAACACATTCTTTTTTTTACATGCATTCTGTAATCCCTTACTCATCCATGGTTTCCCACTGTAATTCCTTTTGTTTTTATACTGCTTACGAGGACAGTTCCTGTCATATACTTTCTTAAATATATTTAAAAATTGCTCATATGCTTTATCTAAGTCTTCCTCTCTGTAAACTGATTCCCAGTTTTGCCCCATAAAATCCTCTTTTAGCCTCCTTACAGCATGTTCATTCGTCACCCTCCTATAGAAAAGATTTGTTTTTGGCCTCTCTTTTCTATACTGGCCCTCATAAACCACAAATACTGGTAGATGATCACTAATATCATTTATAAGTAATCCACTTGTCATTTTGCTGTCAATAACATTGGTAAATATATTATCTATTAGTGTTGCATGCTGGGTTGTTACTCTACTTGGTTTTGTAATTTTTGGGTATAAACTGCATCTATATATTGTGTTAATAAACTCCTCAGTTGCTGTGTGCTTGTTAGGATTTAACAAATCTATATTGAAGTCACCACATATGAACATTAATTTATGACTTATTGTCAAGTAATTTTCTTCCATCCAGTCATTAAATTTTTCTATGCTGGCTCCAGGTGCTCTATAAATACAGCTTATTACAACATTTTTCTTTTTTTTCTACGAGTATTTCTACAGTCACACACTCCATTAAAATTATCCACCACCCTTGACATTTTGTCTACTTTCTTATAACAAAAGTTTTTATCTATGTACGAGGCCACACCACCTCCCATCTTATTTTCTCTGTTTGTGCATACCAAGTTATAGCCATCAAGGTCAAAATCCATTCCCCTTACATTATTAATCTATGTTTCAGAAATGGCAATTATATTAAAAGAATGTGTCTCGTCTGACTGTCCTACCCCTGCAGCTTACTTGCCCTGAAGAAGACATCTTATAAGCTTTTGAACATTGTTTGATTGTGATTTTTGGAAAAAAATGACGCCCTTGTGGTCCCATTCAGTTCACGCTCACTAGGGTTATGTTGTCTATTTCAAAAGACTCTTAAGACCTTTAGGGATCATTGACCACTAGGTCAGTGGTAGGTGATGTCAGACTGTTGTCTCATGTAAACTGCCACAACAGCTGAACATGTAGTTATATTCACACTACATTCTGTCATACTCTTTCATTCATCAGATCCCCATGGAGTAATAAGTATGAACCTCCCATTGAGGATGGTGCAATGCCTTCAGCTCGCCTGAGGAAACTTGAGGTCGAAGCCAATAATGCCTTCGACCAGTACAGAGACCTGTGAGTACCAGCGAAGTAATCTCATGGAGAGGTTTTAATAAACGATCAGTGTTGCTCTCTCGTTACTTTGGATGTCTGTGTGTTTTGAGGTACTTTGAGGGTGGTGTGTCCTCCGTGTACCTCTGGGACTTGGATCATGGCTTCGCTGGAGTTATTCTCATCAAGAAGGCTGGGGATGGATCCAAAAAGATCAAAGGGTGCTGGGACTCCATCCATGTGGTGGAGGTGCAGGTGAGAGTCAGTGGATACTGATAAGTGACAAGTGATGCACCAACATAAATCCGAGACAGTGGTCCAGTGTCAAACATTGGAGTTTACTTCAGATTGTTTGGAGCATTATGTGATTTGTTGGTCTGTCTCTGTGTGAGCAGGAGAAGTCCAGCGGTCGCACTGCTCACTACAAACTCACCTCTACTGTCATGCTGTGGCTCCAGACAACCAAGACCGGCTCTGGTACCATGAACCTGGGTGGCAGCCTTACAAGACAGGTATGCTGCTGAGCTAATCAGAGAACCGCTGCTGACGCTTCCAGCTGTGCTTCAGTTCTTTCAACTCGGTTTGTTTCATCCTTCCACAGATGGAAAAAGATGAGACAGTTGGAGAATCCTCCCCCCACATCGCCAACATTGGCCGTCTTGTCGAAGTCAGTGTGACTCCTAGCGTCCTGTTTGTTTGCCTTCTCCACTGCCTTCCTAGATCAGTGATTTTACTCCTCTGCAGTGAAATTACTGACTTGTATAGTATTGCATATATACCATTAAATGAGACAGTCTGTTTGCTCAGCCACACTCACTGTGAATCATGTTTAGGACACTTCAGAGCCTCCAAATCCAAAAATGTTGCACTTAATAAATTGAAACTAGAGGGAGGACTCTTGCTAAAAGCTGTGCTCTTATTATAGGATATGGAGAACAAGATTCGCTCCACACTGAATGAAATCTACTTTGGGAAGACCAAGGACATCGTCAACGGCCTAAGGTAATGCTACATACATTGTCTAGATAACTTGGACCACCTCCTTTTAGAGCAGCGTTCCAGAGTCAGTCGACCACTGTCTCTCTATCTGTGGACCTGCTCAGCAGATATTTTCTTACTATTTTTGTCAATCTCGGTCATTCCTCGTCTGATACTGTATTTTATATTTTACATCAACCTACTTTTACTGTTCCTCTTTTCAGTGTTTTCTTGTGTATTGTCACTTTCTCCGTCCCCTGTTCCTTTCTCCAACCTCTCCTGTTGATCTTACTGTTTTAGTTGCCTTGTTATCTCATATTTCCGCTACCATTCTTATCACTATCTGTCCCCTGTGTTGTCTCCTCTGTCACCTCTCCTCCCCTGCTGCCTCCACTCTGTGCTCCAGATCTATTGAGTCTTTGCCTGATAACCAAAAGTACCGGCAGCTCCAGAGGGAGCTGTCGCAGGTCCTCACCCAGCGTCAGATCTTCATTGACTAGGGTCAGAGGTACAGCCTGGCATGGAGAACTGTGTGTGCGTGTGTGTATTATGTAGAAAATGAACAAGGTGAAATGTAGCTGGACTGCTCTGTCCACTGTCTCCTCTCTCTTGTTTACTCCAACAAACACTTTTAGGAACAAAGCAGCTAAAAGTCAGCATTGAAATAATAAGCAAATCTTTGTTCTAATTTAGCCTGTTTCACTACAGGAATGTGTGTGGTATGCCATGATAGTAGTTTTTTAAGGATGAAACATCGCAACATAGTTTTTCATTATATTCTGTCATTATATTACAGCAAGTATTGCTACAGAGACTTTCCTTTAAAATAAGTTTAATTTGAAAAACAGCATGGTAGGAGTCAAACAGTGGATTAATCACTCATTAGATGATTTATTGTCAACAATTTTGATATTATATCAAGACATTTTTTGCTGTTGTCTGCTTTTCCAAATGTGCCACTTTTTACAGTTTCATACCAGTGTAACCTGAATATCTTTATTTTTGACTTTTTTGGCATCTCTCACTATTTTCCTACATTTTCTAGACTAAATTAATCAATTAGTTGTACAAATACAGTGACAGGTTGAGTGACCATTAGTTGCAGCCCAATAGTATAGTTCAGTTTCCTTGTTGTTCTTGTTTTGCACATTTAATTTTCTGTGCCAACATATTTGTAAGACCGGCGAGACAGATGTGTAATATAAACGGTTTCATAAAACACTTTTGGACACTTTATATAGGGCAGTTAAAACCGATCAGGCATAACATTACGACCACCTGTCTAAGACTGTGCACGTACACAGGGGTCAATGCTGCAGTTGGTTGGCGCTCCTGTCACTCACAGCGCATCTTATGTGAATCTGTTTGCTTCCATAGTTCTACTTTCTGAAACAGCACAAATTTCTCTACTATTCTATGATAAAAATATGTGAAAGGAGTGAAAGCTGTGGTCGTGAGGACAAGTTAGAGATCGTTTAGACACATTCAACAGCCTTCTCACTCTAGGTGTGATATCACCACTACAGCCGCTGAATGTTTCTCTTCATAGAGACCAAAGTACAGTATTTCTCATTTTCAACAATTTTAACAAAGACTCAAACAAAATGTAACCTTTTTAAAAGGCTGAATTAAATGTAAAAGCTTAATCTACAGTAGGTCAGCCTCATCATTGGGGGTGGCTGTGGCTCACGAGGTAGGACAAGTCGTCTTCTGACCAGCAAGTTGGGTGTTCGACTCCTGGTCTCCCCACATGCCTAAGTGTCCCGGAGCAAGACACTGAACCCCAAATTGCTCCCGGTGGCTTGACTAGCGCCGGTGTGTGGCAGCCTTGTCGTCATTGGTGTGTGAATGTGTGTGTGAATGGTGTATAATCTCCCTGTAAAGCGCTTTGGCCAGTGCATAAAAGCGCTATATAAATACAGTCCATTTACCATCATCCGTGAGCCTTGTTCCTGGTTGACTGTCAGATCCTTACGTTTGGCCGTTGTTCCTGCTTCCAACACACCAACTTCGAGGACTGAATGTTCACTTGCTGTATAATATACCCCACACACTGACACTGACAGGTGCCACTGTAATGAGGTAATGCTATTCACTTCACCTGTCAGTGGTCATAATGTTATGGCTGATCGGTGTATATGTTCACATACAGATCCAGCTGACAACAACAAACCAAAGCTAAAAATAAAGTAGAAAATGACACAAATCAAACGGACCTACTTAAATGGTTTTCAAATGCTTGTCAGGGCCCAGGTTCACAGGTGACTGTGTGCTGTATGGACATAATGCATGCTCCCCAGAGTGTAAATATGCAGCAGCTGTGTTAGCATGTTGTGTGGGCGTTAATGCACAGTCTGTGTGAGGGAGGAACACACTAACCGTGTCTGAGCATTCAAAGCCGCCTCCACCCCTGATGTTTTGCAGTTCGTTGCCCTTATAAGGTTTCCTTAGATGCTGTTTATTCAGTGTGTAGCACTTTGTCCTATCGAAGCAAAAACACTTTTGTACAAATGTGTGTGAAAGCACAGCATTGAAATATAAATATTTTAGCTGGACAAAATTGTTTAGAAATGCTCATTAGGATCAAAATATACAATTAAAGCAAACAGATTTCTTGTTTAAATTATATTTGCACGTAAAAGCTCGTAATTTTGTTCCCAGTAATGCATCTTAAAATAGCTCAGCACGGTGCAAAATGTAAAGGATGATGAATACTCCTCTACAGGACACTAAACAGGTAAAGCACATGATTTAACTGCATGACAACAAATGGCGGTTTACTTTGCGTGTTATTAAAGATCCACGTGTGCAGTGTATATATGTTTAATGTGTGATAAGTTGTGGCACTGTGTTGTTCTCTCCACAGAGGAGGAGAATCGGACTGTGCCGTCTGTTTGACTAACACCTTTGAGGAGCTTACAGACCGTGTGTTTCCAGTCTCTCTTGCTGTTTTCTTATCTGATCTAGCACACACTGACTGCCTCTCCTCTGTCTGTGTCTCCCCGCCGAACAGGAGTGTTCAGACTCTGGCCGACAAGTCAAAGCAGGAGGCTCTGAAGGTCGACCTGATGGAGGCGCTCAAACGCAAACAGAACAGCTAGAGATGCTGGTGTTGTCTTCTCTTCTCTCTATCTCTCTGCCTCATCTCTTTCATCTGTCCTCTCTTTCTTTATGTTTCCATGCCTGTTTCAGTGTTGCACTCTTGTTTGTGTAAAAAAAACAAAAAAGGAGAAAATGCTTAGCTACTGTTTTTTTTTTTTCCTGTTGTATTTTGTTTTCACACATGTCATCTGCCATAAAGCCATTCACTCCTGCTCTATCTCTCATGTCATGAATATAATGATAGTATTACCATGGTTAATGCTAATCTTACAGTGTGAGGGTCATTGTAGTGATAATCCCCGACATTCTCACAGCTGACGTGTCCTTGAACAGTTTGAAATGTGGGACTTTGGTGGCCCTACTCTTCCTCCGTGATGAGGAAACGGACACAGACTGTGCTGTAGGTGGTGTAGGCTTGGCAGGGCTGTTGTTGTTACATACATCAAACTTAGTTCTCGCACCTACTTTTGTCTACGACACCACCCTGATATATTTGTATGAAACTATAACTGTCACTGTATAACTGTCATTCTTCTGGCCAATGGAAACAGTGCGAACACGAAGGCAGCCTTCATTTTCTGCTAGAAGGATTTTACTTTTTATTCCACTGTGTCCACATGCATGTGAGCCTGTGTGAGCACGGGCCTGCAGTCAGTGGAAACATAAACCTATCAAACAAGGGGATGGACTGTTATAATCACACACTGTATAACATGACAGTTTACTTCCCCTCAGTTTAGCTTATTCAACTCTTCTCTCACCTACTACGTCTTTGTTGGGAGTCACTGTTTGTCTTTGTGTCTCAGTCGAAACTTTTGACTGTTTCCATTTTGGAGGGGAATCTTTTGTTGAATTTGTTTTGTTTTTATTTTGTAAAGCTTATTCATATTGTATTAGAGCCTCCAGCAACAATAAAAACAGTAAAAAGCTACTTATATTTTTTAATTGATTTATTATTTATGTGCTGCACTGTACTGGTAAAGGACAAAGAAACACTTCCTGAACATGGTCAGGAGTGCATTACAGCTGCAAACACTGCTACCCAGGTGGGCTACATTTTACCTTAAGTCTCCTGTTAAACATTTATAAGCAGCAAATAAAGATTTAAGAAATGTTTTTGTGGACTGTATTGTAGTTGTAAGCACATATTTGTGTTTGTCAGCTACTTTAACCATAGGTGGACTGTTAGTCATGGCCATCTGCATTTCTGTCAGATAATGAACCACTTCTCCTAGAAAATTGTTGCAATCACAAATTCTTTGGTGTTCTCATGTTTATTTCTTTGCATTAGAACAACATGAAAAAAGCCAAATCTGATCCATTCCACACAGGACTCCAAAAATGGACTGGACAGAATTATTGACACCCACAACTTAATGTTTGGTAGCACACCCTTTGGACAAAATAACTGAAATCAGTTGCTTCGTGTAACCATCACTGAGTTTCTTACACCTCTCTACTGGAATTTTGGACCACTCTCCTTTTGACAACTGCTCCAGGTCTTAGATTTGAAGGGTTCCTTCTTCCAACCACCGTTTTGAGATCCCTCCACAGGTGCTCTATGGGCTATAGATCTGGACTCCTTGTTGGCCACTTCAGAGTTCTCCAGCACATTGTCTCAAACCATTTATGGTGTGTTTTGAAATCTGCTTTGGGTTATTGTCCTGCTGGAAGACCCATGACCTCTGATGGAGACCTGACTTTGGGCCCTCCATTGTACCCCAGAATTCGTTGGTAGGCTTCAGATTTCATAAAGCCATACACACAGTCAAGACATCCAGTGCCTGAAGCAGCAGAGCAACCCTAAAACATCAGTGAACCTACACGTGTTTGACTGTAGAGACCGTGTTCTTTTCTTTGAAGGTGTCATTTCATTTTCAGAAAACAGCAGAATGATGTGCTCGACCAAAAAGCTCTATTGTAGTCTAAATGTCCACAGGACATTCTTCCAGAAAGATTGTGGCTTCCTCAGGTAAGTTTGTGCAAACTCCAATCTGTCTTTATGATTTTTTTGTTAGCAGTGAGGTCCCCCTGGGTCTCCTACCATGGCGTCCCTTGTCATTGAGATGGTGATGGATAGTGCAAGTTGTCATTGTTGCACCGTGTGCCTGCAGGTCGGCTTGAATTTGTCTGGAAGTTGATCGAGGTTCTTTATCCACCACTTGAATAATCCTTTGTTGCACTCTGTCATCTATTGTTCTCTTTGGTCCACATCCAGGGAGATCAGCTACAACCATGGGCTGTAAACTTTTTGACAATGTTGCGCACAATGGACACAGGAACAGCCGGATCTCTGGAGATGGACTCGTAGCCTTGAGATTGTCCAGGCTTTTCCACTATTGTGTTTCACGAATCCTCAGACAATTCTTTGCTCTTCTTTAGTTTCTTCATGCTCAGTGAGGTCCACATGACACAAAGGTTGTCAACTTTTTTCCATTTCACTGGTTGCAAGTGTGATTTCTATGTTGCCAGCACCTGCTGATTGCTACAGGTGAGTTTCATTACAAATTAAAGCAGCATCACATGCTTGAAATAAAACTATTTCTGATGATTTTGAAAAGGTGTCAATAATTGTGTCCAGTCCATTTTTGGAGTTCTATGTGGAATCTATCAGATTTGGGGGTTTTTCCCAGTGTTTTTGTGTTGTTTCAATGCAAGCAAAAGAAATAAACATGAGAATACTCAAGAATCTGTATATTCTTGTATATATAAACTATGCTTTCATGGGAGAAGTTATAATGGTTGACAATTATGTTAAACAATTCTTACATCAGCTTCCAACTACATCATAGTGTGATAAAACCATTTATCCTGTAATTCTGAATGCAGGGCTTTAACTTGTGTCGGAGTATTTGTGCACTGTGGTATTGCTACTCTTACTTACCACCACTGGTAATAGAGATAAGATATAGTGTCTAATGTATTTGACCAGCTGTAGGATGTTTTAATGTGTGATTTTTTAGGCTCTTCCTCGTAAAATATTTAAATAATTTTTGCATTTTCTTCACCAAAACACCTGCAATTGGTAGCAAATATGATGTCATCTTTGAAGCTGTTACTTTTCTTTAAAACTGGAAACTGACCTTCAATCTAAAATGACTCATCTGATCTTCTATCAGTCACAGTTACTTCAGGAATGAAGTTTGAATTGCAGAAATTATACACTTGGATGACAACTAGTCAAAATCTGTCTACTAATGAAGATCAGTTACTAAAAGGTGAGCTGTGGTGAGATGATTTTATTTATTTAATCATTTTTATTATTATATTAAGACTGCAGTGTGTGAAGACAGTTCATTACATTTATGAGTTGAAGAAGATCCCCATTCAAAAACGTGCTCATCGCCTGTATTGCAGCACAGAAACTTTTAGGCGTGTGATTGCACTTTGTCCACTAGGTGGCAGTGACACTCCGCATATCAGCTAGAGTTTTCCCATCTGTTTCGCACTTTTTAGTCAAGGGCTGGTCTCTTATCTCTTTTCTTTGGTGTTTATCTTTCTATAACCCTGATGTTACTAATAGATTTGAATAGAGCCCGACTTCCTGTAAGTACAGGCTAAAATGTCTTTGATTACTTCTGTAGAATATTACTTTTATTTTATACCGCTTCAATTTTGAAATGGGATTTGGACAAACTCGTTGGAAAACAGCTGATGAACATAATTAAAATTGGTTTGATTTTAGACGGACTATCCTTTTTGGGGAGGTTTTGAAAATGGACGACTGCTGAAAGCAACACGTTGAAACAGTCATTCAAAACCTAACATTTGGGGAGCGGCGATTAAATTAAGATTAAACATGTATGCATTTATGTTTCTGTTAATAACCATCCTTTAGGAAGTCACCACTTATTTCTAGAGGCGAGGTTTTTGTCCTGTCAGAGAGGAGGAGAATCGGACTGTGCCGTCTGTTTGACTAACACCTTTGAGGAGCTTACAGACCGTGTGTTTCCAGTCTCTCTTGCTGTTTTCTTATCTGATCTAGCACACACTGACTGCCTCTCCTCTGTCTGTGTCTCCCCGCCGAACAGGAGTGTTCAGACTCTGGCCGACAAGTCAAAGCAGGAGGCTCTGAAGGTCGACCTGATGGAGGCGCTCAAACGCAAACAGAACAGCTAGAGATGCTGGTGTTGTCTTCTCTTCTCTCTATCTCTCTGCCTCATCTCTTTCATCTGTCCTCTCTTTCTTTATGTTTCCATGCCTGTTTCAGTGTTGCACTCTTGTTTGTGTAAAAAAAACAAAAAAGGAGAAAATGCTTAGCTACTGTTTTTTTTTTTTCCTGTTGTATTTTGTTTTCACACATGTCATCTGCCATAAAGCCATTCACTCCTGCTCTATCTCTCATGTCATGAATATAATGATAGTATTACCATGGTTAATGCTAATCTTACAGTGTGAGGGTCATTGTAGTGATAATCCCCGACATTCTCACAGCTGACGTGTCCTTGAACAGTTTGAAATGTGGGACTTTGGTGGCCCTACTCTTCCTCCGTGATGAGGAAACGGACACAGACTGTGCTGTAGGTGGTGTAGGCTTGGCAGGGCTGTTGTTGTTACATACATCAAACTTAGTTCTCGCACCTACTTTTGTCTACGACACCACCCTGATATATTTGTATGAAACTATAACTGTCACTGTATAACTGTCATTCTTCTGGCCAATGGAAACAGTGCGAACACGAAGGCAGCCTTCATTTTCTGCTAGAAGGATTTTACTTTTTATTCCACTGTGTCCACATGCATGTGAGCCTGTGTGAGCACGGGCCTGCAGTCAGTGGAAACATAAACCTATCAAACAAGGGGATGGACTGTTATAATCACACACTGTATAACATGACAGTTTACTTCCCCTCAGTTTAGCTTATTCAACTCTTCTCTCACCTACTACGTCTTTGTTGGGAGTCACTGTTTGTCTTTGTGTCTCAGTCGAAACTTTTGACTGTTTCCATTTTGGAGGGGAATCTTTTGTTGAATTTGTTTTGTTTTTATTTTGTAAAGCTTATTCATATTGTATTAGAGCCTCCAGCAACAATAAAAACAGTAAAAAGCTACTTATATTTTTTAATTGATTTATTATTTATGTGCTGCACTGTACTGGTAAAGGACAAAGAAACACTTCCTGAACATGGTCAGGAGTGCATTACAGCTGCAAACACTGCTACCCAGGTGGGCTACATTTTACCTTAAGTCTCCTGTTAAACATTTATAAGCAGCAAATAAAGATTTAAGAAATGTTTTTGTGGACTGTATTGTAGTTGTAAGCACATATTTGTGTTTGTCAGCTACTTTAACCATAGGTGGACTCTTAGTCATGGCCATCTGCATTTCTGTCAGATAATGAACCACTTCTCCTAGAAAATTGTTGCAATCACAAATTCTTTGGTGTTCTCATGTTTATTTCTTTGCATTAGAACAACACAACAGAAACAACAGAGAGAAGTCTAATCTGATCCATTTCAAACAGAACTCCAAAAATAGACTGGACACAATTATTGACACCATTTCAAAATCATTGAAAATCACTGTATTTCCATCATAATTTTTTAAAGAAACTCTGAAGTGGCCAGCAATGAATTGAGGTCTAGATCTAGAGCTCCTGTGGAGAGATCTCAAACCAGCAGCTGGGAGAAGGAACCCTTCAAATATGAGAGACCTGGAGCAGCTGGCAAAAGAAGAGGGGTCTAAAACTCCAGTAGAGAGGTGGAAGAAACTCACTGATGGTTACAGGAAGCGATTGGTTTCAGTTATTTTGTCCAAAGGGGTGGCT
>NW_018127969.1:1360975-1422158 GCF_001952655.1 Monopterus albus | reverse complement strand
TTTTCTTGTCACACACCCACCAGAGCGCCCTCTCTCTCTCTCTCTCTCTCTCTCTCTCTCTCTCTCCCTCTCCCAGGTTTATGATAATGAGCCTCAAGGCGCAGGGGGAACCGGAGCCATTTTTTTTTTAAACCATTCATGCGAAGCTGCGCGGACGGAGTGGAGGTGCTAATGTTGTTGGGTGTGTGATCAGCCCGGACAAGGTTACTGCGGTGTTACCTATCAAAACCAACCGGAGTGACAGGAGAGACGTGCGCCTGCCGAGAGCATGGCTCCTGTGCAACAAAGGAAAACTCATCAGCCGAAAGTTTAGAGGAATAAAACAAGCTGCAGAAACCACTCCGAGTCCCGAGCGCGCACACCGAGGAGCGATGCACTTCGTTAAATGGAATTTGTTGTTACTTTTTTGGTTGTGCAAACTGGTTTCGCCGGTGGATTGTTACGTCGTGCACATCAGTGAGGATGCGGGGCTAAGGACGGCTGTGGCCGGCGTGGAGCGCGGCGCACGGTGTACTTTGGATCAGGTACTCGCTCCCACATTCACGGAGCAGTTTCTGGAGACGGACGAGGCAGCGGGCATTGTGTTCGTTTCGGGCTCGATAAAGTGCTCCTCGCTGCACTCCAACCCCTTCACCGTGTACACTGTGGCGGACTGCACGGACTCCGGCTACAGGCACCTTCTCACCAGCCAATACGACGTGCATGTTCATGGTAGGAACTGTTCAAACAGGCGTAAAAGGAAATCACAGTGGGACGTGGAGGTCCTCAGTTTGTTTAGTTCCCACAGCCACCACCGCTCAGAGTGCCACCAAGCGCATTCCGCTTTATTTCCAGTGGGGGGTCTGCTACCTGGCTCCCTGATCCGCTGCAAGGTCACCAACACTCGGTACTTTTATTTCTTTGAGGAGCACTTGTTTGTGTCTGAGACTCTGTGCTGGAGGCAGGACACCCTCCTGGAGCTAGACCTGCTCTGTGAAGTATTCACAGGAAGCGGTTTGAATGCTAAAACCAGCCCCATCTCTATCCACTGGCGTGTGGGGCAGGGCCCCTTTAGGCAGGGCCACCTAGGGAAGCTGTTAGAAAAGGCAGCTCAGTCTGAATCAGGGATTGTGAGTAGGAGGAGGAGAAGCATCAACAGCAGCCCTCAGTTTCAGCCCCCAATGTACCAAGTGTCTGTGGCAGAGAATAAGCCGGCTGGGACTCCCGTTGTTGTTTTGAAAGCAGTGGATGTGGATGAGGGGGAGGCAGGCAGACTGGAGTATTTCATAGAGGCCCTCTTTGATAGTCGTTCCAACAATCTCTTTGCTGTGGACTCGGCCACTGGTGCCGTATCCACAGTTGAGGTGCTGGACCGGGAGACAAAAGACACCCATGTGTTTCGCGTGACTGCAGTTGACCACGGCACACCTCGACGTACAGCCATGGCTACCCTCACTATCACAGTCAGTGACACAAATGATCATGACCCTGTCTTTGAGCAGCAGGACTATAAGGAAAGCATCAGGGAGAACTTAGAAATAGGCTATGAGGTGTTGACTGTGAGGGCCACTGATGGAGATGCACCTGTTAATGGTAACATCCTGTATCACATTCTCAACAGTAATGGATCCAATGACGTGTTTGAGATAGATTCGAGGTCTGGCGTCATTCGTACTAAAGGCCTGGTAGACAGAGAGGAGGTAGAAGCTTACATGCTGTTAGTTGAAGCAAATGACCAAGGTCGTGACCCTGGGCCCCTCAGCTCCACAGCTACTCTTCACATAGTGGTAGAGGACGACAATGACAACACACCCCAGTTCAGTGAGAAACGCTATGTGGTCCAGGTACCTGAGGACATGGCCCCTAACACAGAGATCCTGCAGGTCACCGCCACAGATAAGGACAGAGGGAACAACGCTATTGTTCACTTCAGCATTATGAGCGGAAACACCAGAGGACAGTTTTATATCGATGCTCAGACAGGTAAAATGGACCTGGTGAGTCACTTGGATTACGAGGCAAATAAAGAATACACTCTGAGAATTAGAGCTCAGGATGGAGGACGCCCTCCGCTCTCCAACATCAGTGGCCTGGTGACAGTGCAGGTGTTGGACATCAACGACAACGCACCCATTTTTGTTAGCACTCCATTCCAGGCCACTGTGCTGGAGAATGTGCCCCTGGGCTACTCTATAATCCACATCCAAGCAGTGGATGCAGACTCGGGAGACAACTCCAGGCTGGAGTATTGCCTCACTGACACCACGCCAAACTTCCCCTTCACCATCAACAACAGCACAGGGTGGATCATAGTGGCAGCTGAGCTGGACAGGGAGAGTGTCGATTTTTACAACTTTGGAGTGGAGGCCCGCGATCACGGCTACCCGGTCATGTCCTCTTCAGCCAGCATTAGCATGACTATTCTAGATGTAAATGACAACAACCCGGAGTTCACTCAGAAGGCGTATTATATGCGCCTGAATGAGGATGCGGCCGTGGGGACCAGCGTGGTGACGGTGTCGGCTGTGGACCAGGACATTAACAGTGTGGTGACCTATCAGATATCCAGTGGAAACACCCGTAACAGATTCTCCATCACAAGTCAGAGTGGAGGGGGGCTCATCACACTGGCACTGCCTTTAGACTACAAACTGGAACGACAATATGTCCTCACTGTCACTGCCAGTGATGGTACCCGCTTTGACACTGCAAAAGTGTTTGTTAACGTAACAGATGCCAACACTCATCGACCTGTCTTTCAAAGCTCACATTACACCGTCAACATCAACGAGGACAAACCTGTGGGCACCACTGTTGTTGTAATAAGTGCCACAGATGAAGATACGGGTGAGAACGCACGCATCAGCTACTTCATGGATGACAGCATCCCTCAGTTTGACATCGACGCAGATACAGGAGCTGTCACCACACAGATGGAGCTGGATTACGAGGACCAGGTATCCTACACTCTTGCCATCACCGCTCGGGATAATGGCATCCCGCAGAAATCTGACACCACCTACCTGGAGATACTGGTGAATGACGTGAACGACAACTCCCCCCGTTTTCTCAGAGACCACTATGTGGGCTCTGTGATGGAAGACGTGCCAGTGTTCACCAGTGTGGTCCAGGTTTCGGCCACCGATCGAGATTCTGGCCTCAACAGCCGTGTCTTCTACACCTTCCAGGGCGGGGAGGATGGTGATGGCGATTTCATAATTGAATCTACCTCCGGTATTGTTCGCACGCTGCGAAGACTGGACAGGGAAAATGTGCCTGTTTACAGTCTGCAAGCCTTCGCTGTAGATAAAGGTGTTCCTGCTCTGAAAACACCAATAAACATTCAAGTAACAATTCTGGATGTGAATGACAACCCGCCTGTGTTTGAGGAAGATGAGTTTGACATTATGGTGGAAGAAAACAGCCCCATAGGTCTTGTGGTTGCACACATATCAGCCACAGATCCAGATGAAGGCAGTAATGCACAGATTATGTACCAGATAGTGGAGGGAAACATCCCAGAGGTGTTCCAGCTGGACATCTTCTCTGGAGAACTGACTTCATTAATAGACCTCGACTATGAGACGAGATCTGAGTATGTCATCGTGGTCCAGGCCACCTCTGCCCCTCTGGTCAGCCGCGCCACAGTCCACATCAAACTTGTCGACAAGAACGATAATGTGCCTGTACTCAAAAACTTCCAGATCATCTTCAACAACTATGTGACTGACAAAGCGAAGAGCTTCCCCACCGGAGTGATCGGCCGCATCCCCGCCCATGACCCCGACGTCTCGGATCAGCTCCACTACAGCTTCGAGGTGGGAAATGAGCTGAACCTAGTCCTCCTGAACCAAAGCACAGGGGAGATCCAGCTGAGCCAGGCCCTGGATAACAACCGGCCCCTGGAGGCCTCCATGAGGATCTCAGTGTCAGGTGAGACTGTTCTCTGTGATTTGCTAACTCCAGCCTCTCTGACATGTTTCCATTAACATGTAGTGTGTCTTCAGTTACATTTTCACCTCACCTCACAGGATAATGGCAGTGATGATGACTTTCTTGGCTTCATTGTTCTGGATTGGTTTTACTGTCATAGAAATATTAATAAAGCAGGATTAATATTCACTGCCAACCCCCCCACCCCCACCCCCCACTCACAGTGCCAAGTCACAAAGATAAGCTTTTCAATTCTGTAATTTTTGGGCCCTTCATTATGTAGCTGTCTTTTTTACACAGGACTGACTTGGCTCTGTCAGTTGCTGAGTTTTAAATAGCTGTTTGTCTGAGCGTGTCTGCATCCTGTGGGATCCACACTCCAGTGAGCAGACTGATCATGCTCCGTGATTGCCCATCATATCCTGCAGTGAAGATCCTAACTCAGTGTTGTATTGTTCGATCGGATTGTTGTTTTTTCTGACTGAATTTGACAGAAAGGTCAGTGTCCTAACTCAAGAGTGTTTAATGCTGATTAATCTGGTTTGAGAGCTGGTTGGTTGTAGTTCACTATAACTTACAGTCACATAGGTCTAAAACACGTCAGTCATTACTGTGCTCTGTTTCCTAACCCGTATGTTTTAAATCGCCCTTGTTCCCCTTTAATTTCACTAATTACAGAGTTTTATTTGCCTCAGTTATGTGACAGAATTTGAATTGCGCCCACAGAGAGTGGAGGGGGTGTTGTTACCCTCAGTTGGAGTTTATTTGATTCAGTGTGATCCGCTGTAAACCTTCCTTCTCTTTGAACTTGGCACAAGCCAAGAAAACAAAAACGGAACCGTGAATTTTATTAAGAGACTGAACCTCAAGTTTAAAGATGAATTCAGATCATTAATAATAAGAGCAGGGAGAATTAAAGCTGGCGGGGACCATGAGTTTTTGACAGTGGAAGTGTAGATTCAGTGACAGACAGTGTTAAGGTGAGCAGATACCGTGTAGTTAGTGTGGGTTGTTGTTATAATGGATTGGAGCTGTGCTTTGTCTCTCCAGAGAACAATAGTGAGGTCTTGATTTAGGGGTAGGCACTAGAGCTCATACCAGGCTGTGGCTGGGGGCAACAGCTGTTACTCCACCGAGGACCAATTAGAGGCCGTGTCTCCCCAGCACCTCCCGCACCTGCTGGGGTTTATGTGTCAGCACCCCTGCAGGAGGCAAAGGAGGGAGGAAGGAGGACAGAGGGGGGAAGCTGTGGAGGGTTAAGTTGTGGTTGTGTAAACTGCAGACATACTGGAACATACAGTCATACTGTAAGAGAGCAGGAGCAGCAGTAGACAGTTAAAGGAAGAGATGGGGTAAGAAGATGAGCTCCTATAGTTGCCGCTGACCCCAATTTTCAAAGGCTTCTCCCTTCAGGGACCTCCCAAGGCTTCCCATTATCTTCCCCTTTATGTTGCTGTTTAAAAGGCCCCGTATGATGAACGATTTTTGATGGGCTCTTTTGTATGTTGTTGGACTGTGATTAACATTTCGGAGCACTGTCCTTCACCCTGAAATAGATGTAATGGTTCAAATGTGGCTACACTTGGCTTTAAAGTGTCTTCTGTTAACTAGATTTGGGTATAGAAGTCACTGTTCAGATGAGACTCTCACTCAAACTGAGATGTAAAATCACTGACTTCAATCCCATCTGGATTTTCTTTCTATGTTAACTAGAAGACAGACAGCTGAGGGGATAAAGTCTAGGAATAGCAGTTCCATATATAGGTGCAGCCAAAACTCACTCAGTCTATTTCTATTAGGATTATGTCTGAATTTATCAATGTGATAAAACAGCTGGCTTCAGTGATTTGTTTAAGGCGAGTTTCTGTCGTGTTGAACGCAAAACTGATGATTATTTTCATCATATGTCACTTCTGGATTGTGAAGTAAATTCTGTTCACACTGCAGGATGACAGAGGTGGGATGTCATCAGTGGGATTAGATGTGCTGCATCTGTATCCTGGGATGTGTGAGACCAGTGTTGACACATTCAGTGGCTGATCTACTGTCACCAGGCAAGCATGAGCCTGCATAAATGGGTGTCTGCGTTAGATTTTCCTGCTTTTCTTTCATCTTTAAAGCCCTGTTCATGTTCTTATAGAATATATAACTAATCCTTCATCCTTTAAAACCTTTGAACATGTTATTCCTCTTAGTACTTTAAATGTCTGGTTCATCTGTAATTGTTTTTTTGTCACTATTACATGGATACATCGATTCTTGTGCCTGACTCTGTGGGACAGACACAGTTAGATTTGAGCTCTCGCTGTGGGAAGTAGACGGTGTATATGTTATCTCAGCTACGCCATCAGGGTACTTTGTCCTTGTTTTAATCAAATTCCCAGTCCAAGCCAATATCACTTTGAAAACACCAATGCAGAGATTTAACAGACCAACACGCCTCCGTGACTAATGATGGCAGTTTGATTCAGCTCACATCACACTGCAGGACGTACAGATGCTCAGATTACATGGTGGCCATCAGGTGTTTTCTCTCTCCGGTCACTGCTGGGAGAGGAGGATCTTTAAAAGTTTCAAGTGTGAGTCTAAATTGGCCAAGTGCTGTTAACCAAGTTAGACAAGCAGCCTAATCAACTGGGACAAAGGCAGACAATGAATATGCTTCTATGTATCAAGTTTTTTGTTTTCTCAAATGATTATTTGGGCCTTTATATAATGCGTTTTAAATATTTAGATAGTAGCAGATTAAGATGTAATTGTGAGATAGGTTTTTTTTTTTTCTGATCACATATAACCACGAAGTGAGGATTCTGTCTGGGTGAATGTGTTTTGAAGTTTTAGACTCTCGTCCTTCACCATCTTTGTGTAAGATAAAGCTACAGGACTGGAATTTTAATGCAGGTGACCCTCTGCTCCATCGCATACTGGATGATAAGAGAAGACTTTCATAGCAAGCATAATTTCATTATAATCTGTTGAACCTCCAGCTGTCTGTGGGGGGACTTTCTCAGGGTTTGGATTCTGTATCGCTGGCCCATCAAGATGCACAAATCTGATATATTTGAATGTGTGTGTGTGTGGCCTCCACCAGCTGGACTGCTCTGATTACTTTTCTTTTTACCATCATATAATTATTTCACTTAGCCGAAGTGTACTTTGGATTTCTCAGCTTTATGTCTGATGAATTTCTGTTTGCCTTACATTCGATTCATAAGATTCAAAGTCGCAGCTTGCAAATGCTCAGCCGTGTTATGTGTGACTAGAGTCATCCGCAGCGCTTACGTTTCATTCTTTGTGCCTCCCTCGCCCTCCTTGGATGGTGTTGGTCATGTCTGTAGCGCTGTTTCTCTTGTGTTGTGTGCCTTTAACATCACCTATCACCTTGATCCTGTTTCTCTTTCCTCTTTTTGTTTGCCTGTCACCATTCCCCATTTTTCTTCTATCTGCTCGGGTCTATGTCTCTCACCCCTGCAACCTCCACTGTTCCCTCCCATCATTTCAGGCTCCTCCACCCTCCTCCTTTACCCCCGTCCTCCCGCTCTCTCCCTGCCGCTCCCTTCTTTGACTACTGCCCCCTCCCTCTCTCCCCTGTGAAAGGAAGAATGCCTAAGAGAAATGCTTTGTTATGTACCCAGTTGTCATGGTGAACCCAGCAATGCCTGAGAAATTCCTTGTGGGTGGGGATGAGGGGTGACGTCCCTTTTGTGGAGCGAAGGTGGGAGGGGTGGGGCGCACATAAAGTTCTAAAGAGCAACTGTCCCCCTCTCGCTCTTTCCAGTGAAGCATGTTAGGCTTTCTTTTGACCTGTAATGCTCCGGGACACACTGACCTGTCCGGCTGGCTGCTTTTACTCTGCAAGTATTTTTACAGGACGTGCACTAAGTCAACCGGCACCTGACTGCACATGTAAACTTTCCATCTGCTGTGTTTTTGAAAGATAAAGTCTAGTCTTGCAAGTGACAGGCCTCAGAGGCCCCTCTGTTTTGAAAGTGTTCAAGTTTAAAGCTGGTGGTGATATGATAGGGTCATCTTTAAGCCCTTTGATTTGTGACACAGATGCAGTCAGAGGGTGTCCAGTTTCCTGCTGCCAGATTGTTTCTCAGCAGAATATTCTCCTGTGGGCCTCGTTCTTGTACGTTTGATTGCGTTAAGGTCCAGTGGGGTTGGGGTGTGGTGTGGTGGGGGGATGACATCATCTGTGTATAAGGAGTGGAAATCGTGTTTGGGATTAGGGCTGGCGCATCGCTGGGGTCAGGCCTTACGGTACTTGCATATATCTCAGTGTTGTCCTGCATTGTCCGCGGTATCCCAGCAGACAATGGGAGTGGGCTCTGTCTGGGGTTGCCCCCCCGTCTTTGTATCCACTTGTTTGCCCCGGTGCTGCTGAGTCTCCCAGGGGCTGTTATTCATCTGTGCATTACCCTGTGTACTGTACGGTCTGATGCAGACACCTTTTAAAATCACCCTTTGATTGAATCACCGATTGAGCACATGTAATAAAGCCTCAGCCCGAACACTGGGGGTACTTCAGGGGGTTGCATTTTCCATAGGGTTAAGGAAAGATTGTGCATAGCTCAACTGCCAAGAAAAAATAGAAATTAAAAATAAAAAAAAAAAAAAAAAAAAACAGTGCACACATACAGTAATAACCTGGGCTGGTTAACGGTCAGACAGAGATCCACCTGATGCTTTGTAAAGTTTACCTAGAAATATAGTTTAAACTGTTATTAAAGCAATATTTTCAGAGATTGGGGGGGGGTTTAATTTGAGGTGTGTGTATGGATCTAGTGACAAAAGAAAAAGGACATAAAATCTGTTCTTATGCCGTTTTCTTGGGATTGGGACATACAGGACAGATAAAGTAGTTCATGTAATATGTATTATATAAATATCATTATGGAAAGGACTTTATTTTTTGTTTTATTTTGATGTAATTGTTATATATTTTATAAGGAATTGTGTTAGATTTTGTAATATTTGGCTAATGTCATGTTAAGGCGACAGTTTGGTGCTTTTCTGTATGATTTGCTATGTTATTTGAGTGCTTAGTGTTATGTACTGTTTATGTGATTCTGCTCCGCTTTTCAGATAGTTGTCATGGTGAAAATTACAACAAATGAGAATGCAACAAAACTTACTGATCAAGCAGAATCAACTGAAAACCTCTGCCTGGTTAAAGAGGTCAGTCCTGCTCAAAACCTTTCAGAAGCTAATATCTCTGCACTGCTGCCAGAGCAGTTCAGTGAGTCTGGGTCACAGGCTTCGACAGCACCTCGCCACATTAGGACAAGTTCTGAAGCAGAGTTCTACTACAAACGTGGAAAAGTGGCATACTGTAGCTTTAAGCTGGTGTTAATGTGAATCTAAAGAAAGAAAAGTGGTTGCTAATAGAGAAGAGAAAGCAAAACATTTAGCTAAGAGGAATAAAAATATGGTTGAAATAGCTAAGTTTAAAAAGAGCCAAAAGTGATAAAAGGTGAAAAAGCTAAAAGAATAGTAAACAAATTGTTGAAACAGTTCAAAGTAATAGATACATATTTAAAGCATTCCTCTTTGCCTTGACCAAACTGCTCTAAACACTGAACATTGTTGTGTCAATGAAGCTGCAACAGGCAAAAAAAATGTTTGTAACCACTAGACAAATGTTTATATTTTGCTCTTTTCTTTAATCAGTTATAATTCCAGACCTCTGGTGGAGTATAGACATCATTACAGCTCCAGTCACACTGTGAATCTGACAGATTATGTTTAACAGGCCGTTACCTTCATGCTACGCTGAGCTTGTTTCGTATTGAACCAGACTGAGATCTCACAGTCACCTGGTTTCATATGCTTCAACTCTGGGCTGCAAAGGGTGTGAGACAGGAGGGTAAGTGGTGTGACTGGTAGAGGTGGTGCAGGAGCTGGAAATGTTTTATCACTGTCTAATTTATACTAACGGTGACAGGTGGGTGTCAGGCTAACAAAACAGATGGTTTCCTCATGAGCTATGACAGTGCTTTCACAGTTTGGTTGCATTGAATGAGTGGCGGTGACTATTTATACTGTTCACAGCGATTGCAGGTGGTTTGTTTTTGGCTTTTTCACTTTTAGGACATTAGTCGATCTGAACAGATGGGTTTCCAATTTGTTTCCAAAACGAATTTATCTGTGGCAGCTATCAAACTGTAAAGGAAATCTAATAACTCTTCTGTTTTTAAAGCATGTTAGTAAGTGACGGTCATTGTTGTGCTGCCAGGTGCTCAGTATGTAATATCTATCAACTGACTATTGGTAAGTTTGAATAACGGCCTCATGCGCGCTCCTGCCTCTGCATGCTAATGTCTCTTTACTATTGCGCTGACGGCACTTTTCCTTTGATATGCAAATGTTCTGATTGGAAGCGTTCAGGCCCCTTTCTGTGGCTGTAAAGCTGCTTCGCTATAGAGGAAGAATCTGTGGAATGTCCTCTTCTTGTGGTTTTCACATGCAGCAGTAAAGCATCATAAGGGGATGCTGTGGCAGGGTCAGTAAATGAGTACAAATGACCTCTCTCTGTCATAGTCAGCTTTCCTCCTGGATGGAGGAATTGCAGAGGATTGTGGATTTGCTCCGACTCCTCTGGATTGAAATCCTTGGGCTGACATTGAGCTACACAAGCAGTTTCTATTATTGACTTCACAGCCACTGCAGGAATTGGGCACTGTTGTGTTACAGCTGTTGTTGCAGCTGATCATTGTTCTTTTTTTTTCTAAGTGCCCAGGTTTAATTAGATACAAGTTCTACTGTATTGAAACCATTTTCTCACAAACGAGGTCAGAGACATATTAATATTTATTTACCCATTATTTCTCTGACACAAAGGCGCTCTCAAACAAACATAAACACACAGTGGAATTAATTACTGCAGTGTAATTTGTGTTGCTTCATGTAATGACCTCAACACTGCTCAGCTATAGATAACAGCAAATCTGCTGCGTAGGAGTTCGAGCATGCTGTCCACTCCCTCCTTTGAGGCTGAGATTTGCAAGTGGGTTTTCTGTTACACGAGCTGTTGCAGTTCAAAGGTGTTTAATTTTTGTAGTTCGCCTGTTTCCCAACAATGGAACCAACAAATCTGTTCTCAACCTGGTGGAGCCGAAGGGATTTTTAGCCCAAATCAGCCAAAAATCTACTTCGGTCTGGTGTCAGTGTGTCTTGAAAATTCCCCGAGGAAGAGTTATTCAAGGATGTTTGTGGTGATCAGAGCAGTTTTAAGATAGCTCAGCCCTTGTGGTGTGTGTTTTACCTCCAGGCTGCTAATTTCTCAAGCTTGACAAAATAGAACTCACCAAATGTGTTCAGCGTTTAAATTAGACTGGAGGATAATAGATGGTGCATTTTATATATGAGGAAATTATTTTAGTTGTTTTGTGTCTTTTCATAGTTTGTCTCATTTTCTTGTTTTTGGGATCATTTTTTGTCTCTTTTATCATTTTGTGTCTCTTTTCAGTGGCTTTTATATATGAGGAAATTATTTTAGTTTTGTGTCTTTTCATAGCTTGTCTCATTTTGCTGTTTTTGGGATTGTTTTTTCACTCTTATCATTTTGTGTCTCTTTTCAGTGGTCTTGTATGTCTTTATGGCTGTTTTGTATCTTTTTTTTTGCTCATTTTCTGGCTTTTTGTTGTCATTTTATGGAAATTTGATTGGCTTTCCAATGGAAAGGTTAACACCCATGTCACAGTTCTCTGGTCTTGGGGCCCCTGAACCTTTTGGCCCCTGGGCCTGTGCTGGGTAGGCCCCCTCAATACTGCACATATTACATGCTGTGTGACTCTGGACAAATTATCTTTAGGTCAAAAAATAACAAAAAAAAAAAAGTGATTTAGGGATTATACTTGATAATTTCATACTTATAGACAAGGCTTTGAAAATAAATTCAGATTAAAGAAAAAAAATATTCTGTGTGTGTTTGTGTTTTTGTCTCAAGAAACCGCTACCAAGTTTGGTTCATAGCTAATCAGTGAGTTGGCTTTTGTGGGGAGCTTTGGATCTCAGTATTTTTACAATCCTTGGACAAGCATGCTGTGGCAGTTCAGTCTGGGTCTTGATATCTGCAGTAGGTGGACGGCGACATGGCAGGAGTCATGGTGCTGAGGTGTCACCTTGAGCCGTTGCTTAGTGCATCAAGAAGAGGGGAGAAAGGGGTAGCGACATGAAAAACCTGTCCTTCCCTTTGAATGCACAGTCTCCACCCCCCCAACCAGCCATCAGGCTCCATTCATGCAGCAGTTGAGTGTTTCACCTTTCAGCCCTCTTAGTTCAAGCAGGTCACTCCCCGTCCACATTTTATTGCATCCCTTTTGATCGCCAGGACCTGAGAATCCGGCTTTTAGGTTAAATCGACACCAAACTGAGAGCCCCCAGTTTTAATGAAGGAAACATCTGATTAGCTTGATCTGACAGATTCTAGACTGTTTTAAACACTGCCAGAGCCCCAGCATTGTGATACATGTCTGCTCCTTTAGTCTTTAACTCACATCAGCCCTTGTTAGTGACTGTTTTTTGTCTTTCTTCTTTACTGCGGTGTTAATTGAACCTCAGCTTGCTGACTGGTATGAAGGCGAGGATTAACGCTAGTGTCTCGCTGTGTGCTTTCTGTTCTTCTTTGTCCCCCTGAGGTTCATTCCTCATAAAGATCTGAACACAACAGAGGCTAAAATGAAAAATATTCTATAAAAAAAAAGGATTTTGCTTCCATTTGGATTCATATTTGGCATTTTCCTCAATGGTCCTTGCACAAAAAAGCTCTTTATTTAGTGTTAATGTACACTGTGTTGGTACAGTTGCTTTCCTAGTCTTGTTTCAACCTTGACTGACTTCACTGTTGACCAGATTTACAATCTGTGTTGACGGGTCCCAGCACCTGTGAGGTTTAGTCTCAAACTGGCTGTAAATGTGTCAAAGTGAAGACACTTCTTAGCCGTGACCAAAGCTTCAGGAAGAACAAGTGAAATATTACACATTAGTCACGTGATGCGGCAGAGTCCCAGTTATGAATCTGTGTGATTTCAGGATGCAGAGTTTTTAATTCTAATTCATTTTTATCTGTGTCCTGCTCTTGGCCCCATGGGGACTGTACTCTCAGGTCATCACTCTGTGGTTTGTTTAAGTGGAGTGAGTGTGTGTGCCAGTTGTCTCTGGTTTCAGTGGTGTGGTGTTGATCAGCAGTGCACATGGCTGACAGTTTCACGCCTCGCAGCTCATTCACATTGTTGTGTGCTGTTCAAACCTTGTTTAAAGAGCAATTGTGTAAATGTGAGGATCTCACCGCTCGTATGGGGTATATGGATTTAAATGTTAAGCCAAATAAGCTGGACCTGTATGGTTTAAGGCTTCATAATAATAAAACCTTAAGAATAGATTCTAAGAGCTACAGGCAGCGTAGTGAGGCCAGATCTGGCTCAGTGTGGTCTCTATTCTTCTTTTTGAGTTAAAACCCTCATGGCAGAAATCTGAACCAGCTGCAGTCTGTTAATTAATATACTCTAGCAGGAGGATCTGTTAATAGGTCGTTGCAATAATCAAGTCTACTCATTATAAAAGCATGGATGAGATTCAGTGCATCATTTTGGTTTTAAAGGAGTACATCTTGGCAACATTTCTAAGCTAATAATAAGCAGTTTTAGTAGACTTTTTTTTAGGTGTAAGTGGGAAAACTTAGTTGAGGCTCTAGAATAAAGCCCAGACTAATTACTTCAGTTTTTACTTATCAAACCAGATTCCCAATTTTACTACTAATAATTTCTCTCAAAAGCAAAATTTCAGCTTTATTTTCATTTAACTTCAGAAAATGATTTCTCATCCATTCATTAATGACAAGCGGACAGAGAATTCAGTGAAATACACTTAAACTTAAACAGAGTGAGTAGATCCCACAGTAGGTGGCCGCACTACCTCCTGGGCTGTGTTGGAGCGATTGTACAAAATGCAGTTTGTCATAATGAGTAATACGTTACTAAAGCTGAAGCTATATGTATTTCAGAACAGGGTAGTTTTAGCTTCCTAGTGGCATTTGACATGATGTTACACCATGTTTTCTTTTTTTGCATCTCTCCAGGGTTAGGGTAGGGGGGCAATCCCAGCTGACATTGGGCGAGAGGCAGGGTACACCCTGGACAGGTCAGGGTATATTTTTTACACTCTTGAGTTCTTACTTTGATCAATCTTACAGTTCATAACCACCAAATAGAAAGTAACAGTCCCTGAGCAAACTTATTTTTAAAAGATAAACTCATTAAAAAATAAGGGCTGGAGCTGTAAGGGCTGTGAGCTGCAAAGACATCTAGAAGCCTTATGCCTCCAAAGTGATTTATAATTTATGGTCTTTCTATTAATCTCAGAATTGGGGTCCCAGCTCTTTGATGTAGAGAGTAGACCAAGTGCGTGCTGCACAAGCTGCAAACAGCGAAGACAGGATGTGCTCAACCTTGCTACCTTCTTACCCGGAGGTTCCCCCCGACATGACACACTTCTGCAGTGAAATCCTTAGCTGCCTCTGAGGGACTATCAGCCGCTCCACAGCACAGAATTAGCATGGTTTGGCTTGAGTGTGGCTTCTCAGCACAGCGCCATTAGACATGTGATGAATGGCTGTTTGAGAGAGCCGTTTGAGCGTGATTATTTATTGGCCCTCCACTGTCAGTATGATAAATGGTATATTTATTGTGGCTCTAATGTCTTTCTCCTTCTCACAGTAACTAAAGGTGTTTTCATTGGG
The DNA here is from genome assembly GCF_001952655.1 of Monopterus albus. Taxonomy (NCBI): domain Eukaryota; kingdom Metazoa; phylum Chordata; class Actinopteri; order Synbranchiformes; family Synbranchidae; genus Monopterus; species Monopterus albus. The sequence continues at coordinate 1,407,505 of NW_018127969.1, read as the reverse complement.
TCAGTGTTAAACCTACAGATTAGGGTGTGTGACTGGGAGCAGCTGCCCTGCTCATGTACCTCTGAGCAAGACCGTCACTGTCAGCTATTATGTTAATATAATGTGAATGTTTTTGTGAATTTTAACTTTTGAGAAAAGGTGAATTCGACACAGTTTTGCCTGACTTTAAACTGGCTGTTTGTGTATCACCTGAAGTTGGCTTGTGATTGGTCTACCGGGTTGCCATGTTTAAGGCATGCTCTGCAGGTTTCACTGCTTTTCCTTTTATGGCAACCATTTATAAACACATTGTAGTTAAAACCTCTGATTGTGGTATTATATGAATTTCATAACTGACCTGTTTGACTGCAGTTTTCTTCAGTTTGATTGATGTAAATCAACAATACTAACCGCTACATCAGCAGTAGGTGCATCAGTGCTTTGAGCTAAATGCTAACATCTGCATGCTATAATGCTTTCAGTGACGATGCTAACATGCTCTTATGGTACATAGCAGGTATAATGTTTTTCCTGTTCTCCTTAGTTTAATGTATTAGCATGCCAACATTTGCTGATTAGCACTAAAAACATGACAAATAGTGCATCTTCTGTCAACTACTGTAAATAAAAATGGTGGGAGTCGTGGGTTTTGCAGAGATTTGATTCAATTCAAGTACAGCCTCGTTCTCCTGTGTCTCTAGAGCAAATGTTTAATAAAAGATCAACAGTGTCTGAACCAAATCAGTTTTCTCTGAATTTAACCAAAAGTGGTCTTCCCATAGGATCCCACAGTCCATTGCACATTTGTTTGTGTGTTTTGACAGTCCTTGTCAGTGTGTAAAATAATAATTTGACTAATTATCACATGTTCATGCTCAGGTTGTCATCTGTCAAAGGTAACATAACTTTAAATCGTTAAACCGATAAGGAATTGCAAGGTTTAATAACAGAGGTAAGGCTAAACTCCAGAATTGTAAGTTATACTCATAGTGTTTACCATTAACCGGGCGCACAGCTTGTTGATTCTCCATCGTGTGTTAAAGTGGAACATCACCACTAAACGAGGTCATGGAACGTGATTTTCTCACTTTTTAAGTTGTCCTGGTTTTAGAGACAGGCAGCAGGAACCTGACACTGAGACTGTAGATTGTCTCTGCTTTGGAGGAGGTGCAGGTTCAGCCATCGACCTTCCTCTGAAGGTGACACGCTGTGTCCGATTCTCTAGGCGGCTTCTGGACTGGGACACAGCTAATGTGACCACACAGTGACTTGTCAACTCTTCTGTCTTCCCCCCATCTTCTTTTCACTTCTCTGGTTTTAGATATTTGTCATCTGTACACAGATGAAGCTAAAAAGTCCCAGATATTATCTTTAAACATAAAGAGTGTAAAATAACGGACAGTAATAACTGCTAATTGATTTCACCTGTGGCAGAACTGCTGCTGTGGGTGATGTCTCTGTCCTCAGTAATTTGGTCACAGAGTCTTTCTGATCTTTATCCACCATGACTTTGTTGACATTTGCTGTGATTCAGCTGGGAGATTTGATGGCAACTTTGTGGTCTAATTAGGCCAGTGTCACCAATTTGTTCTCTCTCTTTGTCTCTGTCTTTCTTTCAGCAGTTTAGTGTTCCCAGCCACTAGGACCCCAACTAGTCTTTAAACAGAAATCTCTATATCTTGTTTTGTTAATACTGTATGATTCTTTATAGCAAGCGCACCATGCTAAAGGCTGTTTGTGTTCACTCAGCGTGTTAGTGGAGTATTTGTTGTTCATAATTCTCAGATGAAACTGGGTTTCATTAATATCTTCTTGGAGCTCTTGCTATTGGCTCTGTTGACATGCTTGATTTTATATTAGGAAAATGAACAATAACTTTTACAATATTTTGTTTCGGTGCCGGATGATTTGAGTTTAGAAAGAGTCATTTGACTTTCAGGTGAAAATTCTCAGTTGTGTTTGTAGGTACAGCCTTGAAAAAGTGTATTTAGAAGCACAAAGCTCACCTAAATCAGCAAGTTATGATGTTTTTAAATGACAACAGTGATCACTTCCTCAAGACATCCACCACCCCCACACACACACACACACACACACCCACACACACACACACACACACACACACACACAATGCCGTACACAGTCTTGGCAGTCCTGCAGCCACAGTGCATTTAATCTTTTCCCTGGCGCCACTTCCTAGCTGAGAGCATTCCTGGCACCCAGAGCCCCTGGGTCGGGGGGGGGGTCGACCTCTGGGCTGGAAACTGTGTCACACTTCAGAGCTGGCACCTTGTCTCATTACCAACTAAACATCCCTCTTCTCCTTCTTTTTGGCCCAAAACGCTCCGCTTACCCTCGGCTCCTGAGCGGAGGATCCTTCCATGGAGAATGACCTCTTTGAAGGATGGTCTGGTTCCTTTCAGGGGAGATTCTCCTCGCACTCAGTTTCCCAGCGCTGCGTCTCTGTGTGGCACAGTGCCCAAGCTCCAAAACAAGAATGTGAATTGGCAGAGGATGTAATTAAGGCGATTTCTGTCCTTATACATGGCCTAACCTTTAAGAACCTCTGTTTACTGAGAACTGTGTGTTTCTGGCCACTTTTGCTGCAGAGTATCAGTTACAATATGAGCTGAATGGATGCAGAGGTAGAAAGCAGTGTAGGTCAACTGAGAAAGAATTTCAGTATGCATAATAAGTTAGATGTTACTTCAGCAAGCCTGTGAACATTAAATGCTTTACTTTGCTTTACTTATAGCACTTAATATTGTGTTTGTCTCCCATGAGGCTCAGCATCTGAAATACTCCTTTGTCTAGACCCTGTAATCATCAGTGAGGTTTTCACTGGCAGATTCTGAGTGGATGTAGAGCGCACCATCATTTCAACAAGCTGTGTGCGTGTTTTTTTTTTTATGACTGATGAAAACTGCAAGGAATATTTTTAAATGGAGATATAAACATCTAAAGCTTAAGTTTGTTGTGTCTGAATCTGCAAGGTTGTTCACAGATATAAAACCAAAATGCTATTTTTCCACAATATTAATGTTCTAGCAAGTTATTCGATTATTCATCCGTGGACAGAATCTTTTGATTGTAAATGGTTACTGATTTCTTTTAAGCTTTATATTAAACAGACTGTCTTTGGGTTTTGGACTGTTGGACAGAACTAAACATCTAAACATGTTGGCGTGGCCTCTGGGAAACTGAATTTTAAGAGCTTTTTTTTTTTCTTACACACTCAAATTTATCATGTGACTTGCACGCAGTGGTTCCCAACACCCCAGGCTGGGAACCACTGCCTTAAATCATCAAATAATAAATCTGACACTCAGCAGGTTCATTTATAATCAAAGAAATCACCCATTTTTCTCTGGTTGTAAGTTTTTCTTCTCTGAGAACGTGTAGAGCCTGATCTGCTCTGCCTTTGTGCTGTTTCCTCTCTTATATGCGAGTGTTTTCTTGTATACACAGGTGTGTGTGTTTACAGTACAGCGTGAATAAGAGGAGCGACCCTGCTGGTGTCTCTTCTTTGATTTTCCCCCACTTCCTCTGCTAAGGCCCTATATTATGACAGTGCTGGAAGCACTTGACTGAAACCAGAAGGATTAAAGCCGTGTCAAACAAGCTTCTCTGCCTCACTTCCTCTATGGACCCCCCGCTCCTCAGCGCTCTGTGTTTAAATCGCCCACTGCCAAACTGAGATGTGGTAACTTCAGGCAGTGCTGTTTGTTTGTGTGAGTTCTGGTCGCAGGTTCTGCTCCCTGGCCAGCGTCCAGGCGCCCAGACAGTGTCCCATTGATTGTTTTGGGGAGAGAGGCTGAAGCTTGTTTTAATGACTCATTTGATTTGATTGAAGCCTGTTTTGCGCTTGCTCCTGAAACTTTTTTTTGAAAAAAATAATGTTAGCAACATGACTGTGGGCTAAATATTGTTAGGTAACCAGAGTCGGTTGTCTTTAACTCTTCTTTATTTATGCTACTATTACATGATATTTTAGCTCATGCCATTTATTCAGATCAACTAATAATAATCAGACTCAAAAGAAATTCATGCCCAAACTGGTGACTGGTCAGAATGAAGAGTGATTCCGATTAAGTCGTACACTTGGTGATGACCTTCTCTGTCTGCTGCATTTAGAGCAGCTGTACCAGACACAGATCCATAGGTCTTGTGCTTGTTAGCAACGTACTGAACATCCCTCTGTGCGTTCTTTGTTCCTCATGATTGGACAGCTGAGGCTTTTTTCATCCTCGGTGAGCAGTGCTCCAAATGCTTCCGTCAGGGACTTTCAGCTGCTTTTGGATGATAAGCAGTTTTCATTTTATTGTAAATGTTGTTACACTAGAAAAATAATCAAGAATGTAAGCTTAGCAAAGTCATAAGTCAGAGGCTGTGGTAATGTGTATAATGTAAAATATTTACATTTTATTCACCAACAGCAATGTCTGACACGGTTAATAAAGGCCTAACACGCAAATTAATAAACATGAATACACTTAATGTCTACATCCAAAATGAAAGACAAGAGATCATTGGAGCTGAGAAATGCTTGTAGTGTTGAATTGGAGACTTCAGGATTTCAGCATGAAGTATGAAGTAGTGGCATAATGAAGTAGCTTCTCTGCTTCCAGGCAAAGAAAGGAACGAGTGAGCTGTGAATACTGGCATGAAATTGCTGATTTAGAAACATGGAATGAACTGATGAAAAACATACACTTGTTTTGTTTCAGTCTTGGCATACATCCGTTGTCTGTTCCTGGCACATTAGCAGCGGCTAGAAAAACACTCAACTATAAGTGTGAATATTTATTTATTGAAGCGTCAATTTATTCGCAGTCTTAGGTATTTTTTTGCTTTATGTCATCATTCTTAGCTATTTTTGCATTTCCAGTAACAGCTGTGCGATTACTTTGTTTACACATGGCTCATTGCAGACACCCAGGCCTGGTGGCACATCAGCAGCCGTGGCAGAAAACATCCACCATGCGTATACGTGCACTGGGTCGGTGCAGCTGCATAGGTGTTGTTGCTGCAGTTGTCAGTGACTTTGGTTTTCAAAGGACTCAAGTTTATTGATTTAATACAGTATCAGATGGGAATGTTTTAGAAGATGAAAACATCCGGATATTTAAAGAATGATATTCTACACTTTGTTTTTAATACGCTAACAAGTATTTCCTGTGTATCCAAAGTCTAATATACCTTATTTCTCCGTTTCATATACTTCAATTAGTGTCCAAATACAACACAAATAAATCCGTAACACCCTCTCATTAGGCATGCAAGCAGTTGTCAGATACATCAGTTTACAGAATTAATACAAATAAAATTAACAAATAAGTACTTGTTGAAACACTGAATCTGTGCAACAAAGCTTTAAATCTACCCAAGTAAACTAACCAGTGCAATTTTAGCAAGAGTTCCACATATGAGGAGCAGCATAAAAAAGGCTCGCTTGCCAAATTTTGGTTTAACCTATGGTACAGTGAGCATTATCAAATAGCATAGGAGCTCCCAACTTTCCTTTCCATGTGAGTGCACAAATAAGCTGGTAAAAGGCCAAAAATGGCTTTATAAATAAAATAACTCTGGTGGAGGAGTGTTTGAGAGCTCAGTGAGGTCCAGCCAACATGAACATTAGCAGGAACCAGTGGGGTTGGGCCTGAGAGCCACAGATAGAATAGGGAAGCAAGGACGTTAAAAGAAGAAGGAAAAGAAAGAAACATGAATGTGTTGTTGGTTTTGGTGTTTCCATGAGATTTGTTGACACTAACAGAAATGCAGAATATTCCCAGTTTTCATTCACTAACTTTTTCTAGAGTGGACAGCGTTCTTCACTTTCATTAGAAGATGGTGTTTGCTCAGCTGTTATGGCAATTGATCTGTTGACATCCGAGCTCAGCACTTTATCGACTAGCACTTCTCATAACAACCAACAGCTTTTGTTTGCCTTAATCATTCCTCATTTTCATACTAGCCCAAGTGTTTTGTTACCAAGTCAGTTTCAGTGTAAGAGATGCCCGACGGTTATTCCCTCTACAGTGTTTCCTCGCTGAGCTGTGGTGAAAGTACAGTGTAGCAAAGGGGGAATTTATTTACTGAAAAGACTGTAAAACTGGTAGAAATCCATTTTGATTTGTCTAACTCACATTGTAGCCTTGCAATGGATTGGCGACCTGTCCAGGGTGTACCCCGCCTTCGCCCGATTGCCGGCTGGGATTGGCTCCAGCACCCCCGTGACCCCGTTCAGGGACTAAGCTGTAGAAAATGAATGAATGAATGAATAACTCACATTGTTGAGGCCTCATTCACTTCAGATTGATTTGATGGATTTTGTCTCCCATCACTTACATTAGAAGCACTCTTGGAAAGAATCTGTAAAATATCTGTAAGAACAGGAAGAGTGATTACATCTAACAGTGAATCATTTTTGGTCACTAGCTGCCGGTGTAATGTGCTGTTAGTCTGATGTTAACTGCCTGTTTTCCTGTCGTGTTTGTCATTTTCAGATGGTATCCACTCAGTGTCGGCTCAGTGCCTTCTCCAAGTCACCATCATCACCGATGAAATGCTGTCCAACAGCATTACACTGAGGCTGGCCAACACCTCCCAGGAGCACTTCCTCTCTCTGCTGCTTGCCCAGTTTCTCGACGGCGTGGCCCGCGTCCTATCGGCCGCCCCTGAGGACGTTGTCATCTTTAACATCCAGGATGACACAGATGTCAGCGCTCACATCCTCAACGTCAGCCTGTCTGTGGCGGTGCCCGTGTTTGGGGAGGGACACCAGCGGCCTGGAGGACCGAGCGGTCACGAAGGTGACAGACATGGGAGAGGGGCTGAAAGTGGAGGTGGAGAGTTTTTCGCCTCAGAGGAACTCCAGGAGAGGCTGTACCTGAACCGCAGCCTTCTTGCCCAGATCTCTTCCCAGGAGGTTCTTCCCTTTGACGACAACATCTGCCTGCGCGAGCCATGTGAGAACTACATGAAGTGTGTGTCAGTGCTGAAGTTTGATAGCTTGGCGCCGTTTGTTGCTTCAGACACCATCCTATTCAGACCCATTCATCCCATTGCCGGGCTGCGCTGCCGCTGTCCCACCGGCTTCACAGGCGACTACTGTGAGACGGAGATTGATCTGTGCTACTCTAAACCCTGTGGAGCCCACGGTGTGTGTCGCAGCAGAGAGGGAGGCTACACCTGCGAGTGCTTCGAGGACTACACAGGTGAGAGCCCTCATTTTACATAAACCTAATTACTAATGAAGCAGTGTTTTTCAGTCTTATCTCATGGCTTCATTAACCTTTTGACCTTCCCTCATTACAGTTGCTATGCCTAAACTCTCTATTCTCACACAGCAAATATGCAGTTTACAGTTTGTAGTGATAATGGTGACAGATTTATGACTGAAATTTGTCCTAAGTTTTGAAAATATAAATCTGGTCTGGGGCAGCATGATGGTGCAGTGGTGCATGGTCACTTCACAACAAGAAGGTTCCAGGTTCAAACCTTGCTGCTGACCAGTTAAGTGGTGACTCTAAATTGGCCATAGGTGTAAATGTAACCGTGCGTGAGTGGTTGTCTGTCTCTATGTGTCAGCCCTGTGATAGACTGGCGACCTGTACCCTGCCTCTTGCACATTGTCAGCTCAGAGCCCCTAAGATAGAAGAGTCGTGACAATGAGGGGTTAAAAACAGTAGTGGGTCACATGACTCGTGTAGCTTCATATTGTACCAAACAGTCGATTCAGATTGGTTTTCAGTAGGGACCGGTGGGATCTATCAGTGACTTAAACAGCCTTCCAAACTCATTGTGTGTTGTCGTTTTGGATAGTTTGGCTAATTTAGCACAAGTATCTCTATAGATTTTAACCTCTTACTTTAGAAGTTAGCAGCCAAGTCAGCGTAACTCTATGGCACTGCTCCAAATGTTTGGGACTATTCCACTTCTTTATAGAGTCATTGGACAGCTCATCTCTCTCCTTAATCCACTATACAGTCTGTACATACCATCCCTCTATCCTTAGACCTTCAGTTTGAATAAGGAAAAATTCTTCCTAAAACATGACCTTGAAATGGGAAAAACGGCAGCATCCAGGTCTGGTTCACACACAGTGGTGGAACAGCATCTCAGTCATTCTTAAACTGATGTAATCTGTAGCCTCACAAAATGATGCAACCTCATTTGAAATAATGCTGCGTCAGCATTACTACTGCATATGCTGGTTAGCCAGACACACAAATGTTTGTAGCTTTCACTAGAGCTTAAAGGCACACAGTTAAATATGTTCCTGACATTTTTACTGTTGTGTTTCTTGGTTTATTAAGGTGGTTTAAAAACACAGTCCTAACCTCTTCAGAGAACCCACACACATCGTTCTTAGCTCTGATTAGACTGTTGTTTTTAGGTCATTTTCATACTCCACGAGTTCCCATTGAATAATAATCCTGAATTCAGTAGAAGGTGAAAGGGTATGACTTCTGCTAAGCTGTCCACATGTGGCTTGTCCAACATGTTAATTTCGCCTCCTTCACAAAGCTCCCATAGGAGCTGTAACGTTTACATCTGTCCCATTCACTCCCCTCTTCAGCTTTTTATTGAACCTGGCTCTTTATAGACACACACTGTCCTGTACACTGATGACATCAGCTCTGCAGACAAAGGCTGAGTGATGAGTTATTGATCTGATTATCCCTGTTGCAGTCAGCCACAGTGGAAGTAAACTCTAACACACAGCTTATAGACAGCCACTACAATATTCTGTACATTTAAGAAGTAGTAAAGAAGTAGTAACTGGGGGTTCATACGACGTCATATTCATTTGTTTTTCTTCACAGTGACAAAGTCTGTGTATCCCTCCTTCCTTTTTATTCAGAATCCATTTATGGGTGCGTATCTTAACCTGTATGCCTACATACTTATTCCCACCTACACTCAGCTGAGCTGTAGGAGTGGACTGCGTTTCAAAGCTCACATCCAAAGAGCAGGCGGAAAGGTGATATAACAAACTCTGCTTCCTAGCTGATGTGTGTTTTGTGGGCTGGGGACATTCAGAAAGATCTTTACACTGTGTTGAGAGTTTTGCAGAAAGAAAACAGCAGCAGTGTCTCTGTCCAGAGTAGCATCGCTGAGTGGAGGAAAGTAAGGAAATAGTTAATTATACCTGGCTACAGATGGAGAGTGTTCATGCCTGTGAAATACCCCATGGTAAAACAAACAAACAAAAAATAAAACTTAAAACAACTACATCACAAAGCACACAGTGTGCTGAGACAGAGAGATTCAGTTTCCAGCAAAAATGAAGAATTAATTTATTACTGTTGGCAGCAGAATTATGAACCACTTAAGGGCTGCCTACTCACAGAAAACAGAAAAAAGGGAGAAGTTGAAACACAGTTGAAAGTGGAAGAACATTTAAATATTCTAATTTATACAGTATGAATAGTAGGGTAATTGACCCATCTTTTTATTAGGAGGTTAACTGGGTCAAATCCTGACTTTTTAAGGTGATTTTAGTTTCATCTTCAGCTGGTGCAGAACCTTCTGCAAAATCTTATTTTCATAGGATGACATCAACAAAAAACTACCATCAGAATGTTTTGTTCCTGTTGAAAATTAGCTAAACTGGAGAGCAGAAAATCATGTCTTTGTGTTCTCAGTAGTGGCATCGCTTCCATTATTCCTTGTCAGACTTGTGCTGGTGCTGTTTTTAAAGCCTGAAATAGTGCCAGTATCTGAGTGTGTGGGCGCAGCCAGAGTCCAGGTTGAGTGGCACTCACAGTATGCTCAGTGGTGGGCGAAGGAGCTGAACACAGGTGCTTTTTAATGTGAATCAGCAGTGCTGCAGAATGAATGTAAAGTGGGCATCTTTTCACTCGTTTACATTGACAGCAGCGTCGACCAGTTAGCTTCCACTTAGCTCAGTCAGCTGGGGGTCCGGACCCATCTGCTGTTAGACGTGGTGTGCAGGGCTCATCGAGTTATCAGAGACTGAATGTGATTCTATAGTTGATGAGAACAGATGTGTGGATCACACTGTCAGACTGTTTGATCAGACAAGCTTGTTCAGGAAGGTTTTATTTGATGCATTTTCCTCTGTGATCCACTTTTCTGCTTCAGTGAGTGTTGAGTTCAGTCTTCACACTGTGGTGGGGTTCTCTGTGTGTGTGCGTGGGCAACTGTTGGATCGTAGGCGTTGCCAGATGGTAGCAGGAAAGAAAATGGAAAAAAATATATATATATATAACAGCTATCATCTTTGCTGTTGAAGAGTTTGTGTTTTGGCTCGGCTGAGTCATTCTGTAGACGCTGAACAACAAGACGTGTCTTCCTTTAGCTTTCACACATGCTTCCTTTAAACCACACCGCAGGAGCAACACTCATCTTTTAAAAGACTGTCTGTATGATATTAATGACTGAAACATATCCTGGGTGTGTTTGTGATGATCCATCACCAGCTAACTGCCAACCTCTTCCCATAATAGAGTCTGGGTTTGTTTGTTGTTTGTTTGTTTGTTGTTTGGGGGGGGGGCGATAATTGAGTTGAATGCATTTGTGAGGTTTAAAGTGCAAAGATGCTTTTGGAACAAAAACTGATGAATGTTCATCCTCCCATTTTCAAATCATCTCACACCAGTGTATGAAATTAGCACCTGCCAAGGATTGGAATCTACCACAGTTTGTCTCTGAGAGATGACATGAATACAAAAAATGTTGCCAGACACACAGGCCATGTTGAAAAGAAAGGAGAGAGTTTGAATGCCTTAATTACAACATGTGCTGTTCAGGCTTTGTCCTTTGCTTATCTTCAGAGTTTAGAACTATAGCAATAAAGGTTATGTTCAAAGGTGTGTGAAGAAGAAACCCCATTAGCCTAATGGATAAGGCGCATATCACATTAACAGTTTTACTCCCCACTGGAGGGCTGTTGTCATGCCTCTGTCCTTCCTCATATTTCCTGTCTCTCTATGCTGACAGTCAAATAAGAGCACCATAACAAACGAGACTAACAGCCATGCTACCTGTTCTCTGAGGTTCATATTGAGGTACTGCAGTTCATTGAGGTAAATCCTAATACCTCCACAGTGACAGTGCTAACATGCTGACAATAGAACTAGATCATCTGCAGAGTCGAGGTCGTCCGTCTGCTTCTAAGGATTTGATCACGTTTCTGAGCTGTGGACATCTGCATGATCCAGTCCATCAGCAACAGGAACAGGAACAGGGAGTGTTGTGTACCTCCTTTACTGTCAATTCGGACATATCCTGTGATCTGATGGTTTGGCTGGGAAGGACTGTTGATGTTAACTGGAAGGGTGTAAATTTCAAAGATTGGTGTCATATCTATCAGGCTAGAGTCAAACAGAAGGCAGCTTCCCTTACATAGTGAGTTTATTTATTATTATTATTAGATTTTAAGATTTATATTTTGTTCTTAGTGCTGGAGATAAATAATTCACGACAGTTTGGTGTGTTTATGCATATGTGGGATTGTCAGTTTTAATTGCTGTCTGTGAGTCAAATTGCCCCTTTTCTTCTATTCTACTCCTGTTGGACAGTTTTAGTGGTGCTACACTTTATGCTGCAGAGTCCATCACTATCTGTACCCAACGTTATGGCAGTGCATTCCAATATTTGATGAGATTTTTTTTTAGCCAGGCAAAATTGTGGATCAGCTGACAGACGGAACAACTGACATTGCCACTAGCATGTTTACAGAGATTTAATTTGGTGCATTTAAATGATTAGGCTTTGCTGCTTTGGACTGTTCTAGTCTAGTGAGAAGTGTCTGATCCTCAGCCCCTAGATGACCGGTACCTTTATTATAGTGTCCCATTCTTTACCTCCTAGTGGTTCCTGCTTCAGATGAAGTTCTTTGAATATCCTCACACTAACCTTGTCATCACAGGAATTAGATGTGTTTGAGCAAACATGAGTCTGAGCTGCTGTGAACATGTTCATCTTTTCTGAGCTCGGTGCTTCTGGTGCATCCGCAGGGATCCACCCACGCTGGTTCACTCAGGAGGAGCAGGGATGCTCGTCTGTTACTTAGCAGCCCAGGCGCACCTGTTCTGGTTTAGGGTCTCTGAGGAAACCTCCACTAAAGGAACAGTTTGCACACACTGGTGCTGCACATCGCACCTTTTGATGATTCTCTCATAAGGTTTAATTATCCATTACTGAACACTGATCTTAGACAAATAAGAGCTGGTGTGGATTTTCAGTGTGAATATCTGCAGCAATGGCTTGAATTTCATTAAATTGTCATTCACTGTAGTGTTATTTGTCACATTTGATCCATTTTGTGCAAATCCATTGAGATTCATTTATAATGAACTACAAAAGTGATGCTGCAAATCCAAGTAAATTGTCCCTTATTTTTTTATGTTGTTTATCAGAAAAACAATTATTTTAGCTCTTGTGTAGGCAAAGGTCTTAATGTTTTATTCATATTTCATGGTGTGATTTGCTTTTAACTCTGTTTTAAAGTGATGTTTGCCTATATTTTTGATCTAACCAAACATTTTGCTCATCTGCAGTGAATTCCAGTTTATAGGTTCAATCATATGTGTAGATTTTGACCATAAACAGATATTAAAGTGTCTGTTTATGTCTAGATAAAAACAGGATCTCTGAGGTGTCTGTGCAATTTGCTGCCTTAATGAGTCGTGCTGGCAGCAGGGTGTGGACACTGGGATGGACTTCTAGAGGGATGAAATTGAGCAGAGAAGATGTGAATTATTAATCAGGATGTTTTGTGACACTGGGACTGTGAGCCCGTCCCCGCCCCACGGCGCTGCTCACCTGGCAACGTAAAGCTGCTGTTCAGGAGCACCTGTGGTGGAGACGTCCCACAAGGAGAAACTGAACACCAGAAAGCATATATCAAGTACAAGTCTATCTAAACCTGTAGTTAAATTAACTTTTAAATATATCTGTGTTTGTGACTGAAGTCCCAGCACCCCGGCATCTCTGTTTAACACAGCTGTGTTTGCTTATGCTGTGTTTGACCACCACGGCAGCTTAAAGAAACACAAGTAATTTCCTGCCCACAGCAAGCTGCTGAATTAATTACGAGACAGACAGCACGGTAACAATGGGCTTTATTTTCCAGCCGGCTAGCCAACGGTGTTTGTGATCAGGAAGCATCAGTAGTAACATGACAGGCTGACAGGCTGGAGCGGCTAGGACTAAGATATAGTTTTTACTTTTCAGATTAAGCCTTTACATATTAATGTGATAATCTTTTATAATACTGTATATTATTAAAAATTAAAGCCGTGTTTTGTAGCTCACTGTCATATTTCTTACGCTAAAATGTTAGTGTAAGTTATCAGTTTCATTTCTCTAAACTTTTTACGGTTTATGGAAAATAATTCTTAAAGTTCAAAGGGGTCAAATGATCCAAAGTTTCAGAAAAGCAAACTAACTTCAGTATTAAAGTAGTCAAAAAAGTCCACTTCAACATCTTCGACAATGAAGTGATACTTATATTATGATGCACTGGTGTTATCAAGCTGTGCAGCCTTTTCCCAGATGTGGGCGGTCAAAAGCGCATCAGAACAGTGAATTTAACATCTGTCTTACCAGACAAAACAAACTGTGTTGGCAGAGGGTAAGAAGCAGCTAAACATGGGCTTACAACGTGGCAACAAGTTCACTAATGAATCATTACATTAAGTAACAAAAACCTTTTGTAAGTCTTGTGTTCTTTGTTGCAAACTGCAGCTGAAATCTTCACTGCTGCCTTCTGAATGAAGTTTATTTGTCTCCGAGGCCCCAGCCGATATTTGTAAATCAGTAAATGTTCAGTCATAATCAGCAAAGTTAGCATCTCATGTAGCATCTCTTATATTTAGTTTGAATAGTCGTACCCAATCAACAGCATTTGCAAATTTGCATTTAGTTGACTGTGAATGGTGTGATTATTAGTCACAGAGTAAATAAAGGCCTGCGTATCAGTGGTGCTGGATGACGGTGCGGTGTGTGTGTGTGTATATGTGTCAGTGTTACAGTAATGCTGCACACAGCCAAAGTCCTCCACACTGCTGACCGAGTAGCTTTGACACAGATTCCAGCTCATGCATGGCAGAGCAGGCCGGCTCGGTTGAGCGACTGCTGCAGCCTCTCGTCCTGAGTATCCAGACAAACGTGAGCTGGACTGCAGGGACACAGTCTCCCCGTGTGTCACTCTCTCGGTGTACCACCACTGTTCTCCTTCATAATCGCCACTGTTCGGTTTGTGCTTTGTTGGTCTGATGTGACCTGAAGTCCTGTGTCTCGCTCTGCTGATTATTTAACTGATTATTTTCACTGTAAACTGATGCACAGTTTTGTCTCTGTCTGAAAATAATTGTCTGATGAACTGTTTTTTCTGACAAAGAGTCCAAAAATATTCAGTTAGAAAAACAAAGTAAAAACTTCCCATTTGAGGCTGGAACATTTTTTATTTTTAAAAAATAAATATAGTTATTAGTTGATGGACAGAGAAAACTACTCAGCAACTATTTTGATAAATTAATTGATTAATTAACTAATCACTGAAGTAATTTTCCAAGCAGAAATAGCTAATTCTCCACTGTGAGATTCTGCTGTTTGTTAATCTTGCGTAATATTCAAATGAATGTCTGGGTTTTGGACTGTTGGTCGATCAAAGCAAGATATTTAAAGATGTCACTTTGGGTTTTAGGAAATTGTAATAGACATTTTTTTTTTTTTTTTACAATTTTCTGACAGTTTTGAACCAGTTAATTGGTTAATCATTAATGATTTATAAATTAATCAATTATTTAAATCATTCTTATTTATAGCCCTAGTTAATACTCAGTAACTTTCCTGTAAATCACATTGCCATAATTTGCAGTAACTCATAGGACTCAACTACTACTTTAGTGTTTTTTTATTTATTTCTAATTGACTTTGAAACTTAACAGTCGACTCACCAAATGTTTGTAAGGTGTGCAAAGGCTGAAAATAATCATCAGGAGCCACCACAGTCTGCAGAAGCTGCAGTAATTTAGTTTGACAGTTTTACTGTGTAAATGCATAAACACCTCCAACTCACTGCTTTGAGCCATGAAGTCACTGAATATGAATGCAGCACGAACTGCAGCCATAGGAGGAGGAGCAGGAGTCGTCGTGCTGGGTCTGACACAGAGACAAATATTGAAACTGCATACAGTTACAAATATTGAGGGAAAAAACAGTTTATAATTTAAAGCCCAGTTTCCTCTAATAGACTTTGTCATAACTTATCTTTCCTCCATCTGTGTATGTTTGAAATAGTATAGCTGTATATTTCATATTTCTTGGAATGTTACACTCTGTAATAGCACATATAGAACAGCTGCAGTGACCGAAAGAAAGACTATATTGGCCTGGAGTCTGACGAGGTGGAAGCCTCAGGGATGACTGAGGTGATGCTGCTTGTCACAAACAATATTAATCCTAATTTCTCTCCACCCATATCCATCCATCTCTCTGTGTCCAGGAGACCGCTGTGAGCTGTCGTCCCGCTCCGGACGCTGTGCTCCGGGCATCTGCAAGAACGGTGGCACCTGCGTCAACCTGCTGGTTGGTGGGTTTAAATGCGAGTGTCCACCAGGCGGCTACGAGAAGCCCTACTGTGAGATGACCACACGTAACTTTCCCCCGCACTCCTTCCTGACCTTCAAGGGCCTCCGCCAGCGCTTTCACTTCACACTCTCTCTCACGTAAGCCCCTCCACCTTCTTGCTTCTTGTGCTCTCCTGGTTCACCTGCCCTGCTCCATTACCTGTCACTAATCTGTGATTCACTATTCATCCACCCACCTCTGCATGTACGCTCTCCACTGAAGCATGCTACTCACCCACCACCACATTTATGCAACCATTATAGTGGGATCATTGAACAGTAGCCATCTTCAGCGGAGCCACTCTGGTATCAGATTTCAGCACCATAAACAGTGCTGTAAATACTGAACCAATTGTGTATATTACAGGTGTGAACACTGTACTGAAGTGCAGCTTGTCACATGAGCTGAAGGAGCTGTGTTTCCTGCAGAGGAGACTTGCATAACACGAGCCAAGAATGAGTTTGATCTTATTAGTCACTTTCAGCTGTGAGTCAAGCGTCCAGCCTCCTTCAGCATATCCTTTCTCACCAATCTCACTGTTGCACTGTCATTCCATCTCACTTAAGAAAGTGAATAAGTTTATTTTCCAAATTTTCAAACTATTCCTTTAATTACAGTAAAGGCAGCAGGTCTAAATAATGAGCACTTGTCAGTTCAGACTATTCAAATGTCATTGCTAACACTGGCACTTTCTCCCAGAGCTGGAGGTGTTATCCAAGGCCATAATTAGCATTTAGTAAAAGTAGCAAAGATCTGAGCCCAAGGATTCCTTCTTTTATTCTACACTGTACAAAAAGAAAAGGCCAACTCACAAATGTTTCAATACATTAATTTTGAAAACAGACAGGTCAGTGTCACTTTTTGCAAGAACACTTTTTTGTTTTTATTTCACTTCAAGGCAGCGCTAACGAACAAACATTACTGTAGTAATAAGAAACACATCTTCACCTTCCTTAGCTGTACATAAACACAATTTCCAGGAGATGAAGACTTAGTTCACCACATATGTAATTTTTCTTGCATCTGATGCATTTTAGTGTTTACGTTAGCTGTTATGGAGCAGGTGCAGCAGGTTGACATTGTGGAGCAGATGAACCCTGAGTCCTGAACACACACAAAAACAACAAGACCAACAGTGTGTATGAATGCTCCATGTGGTGAAATGTAATCAGTGATAAAAGTCATCCGTTCTGTTTAATATCTGTCACAACAAGTGACAACAAGTATCACCTCTTTTATTGTATCACACTAAATATGTCCTGCCATTTTGCTTCACTTATTGTGATTCGTGTTACCGTAGACGTGCTTGGCAGGGGCTGACACTCACAATGGCTGCCTGTGGAAATAATATCCCCTCTGTGAGCATTATGGACTCAGCCCTTCTAAGCGAAGGTCAGATGACAGTCTTTTTGATGGAGAACTGCTCAAACCAGTTTGTAAGGCAGTCACTGGCAGGTCAGAGAAGCTGTGAAGTGGAGCTGCTGTGTAAAAGGTGTTTCTAGTGAGAGCAGGAGCCAGGAGGGGTCAACAAGTGGCACTGTTACTTGAGCCTGCACGGGTCTGGTTTCTCCGGGAAAGAGAAATGGCTCAGGATGTGGATCTTGTTTACTTAGTCTCTTTCTACCACAGTTTTGGCTCTGTAGCTCTGCAATTAAGGATGAGATTTCACAGTAAAGTACATAGTGTGGTGGGATAAGATCTAATTAGATTAGAACAGATTATGGAGATGATATTTCTGTTGGGCTCTTTTACAAATCTACATCTCTAATATTGAACTGTGACTGAACTGATGTGTGGGTCATGACTCCACCCTGAGCAAGACTAAGAGCCTGCAGCCATACTAGCAGCTCTGTGGGAAGTAATGAAATGCAAATACTTTGTTACTGCACATAAGTAGATTTTTTTAGGTATCACAGAGATCCAGTGCGTGCACATTGAGTATTGCTTTACTTCAGAGGCTGTAAAAAGTCAGGGTCATTTGAAGCTTTTGGGGCAACATTTTTAACAAATATATAGGTCTTTTGTTTAAAACAACTGACATTGCCTCTTTAGAGTAAAAAAAAATAAACAAATGATGGCACCAACAATGCATCTCCTGCTTTTTCAACAGTTCATACAAAGTATTTAATTAATCTAACACAGATTAGTGTATCTTTACCTCACACAAATAGATTATAAAATCCATAGGGGACTATTTTTCCCTTCTCATGCAGCATAGAAGCATAGCATGTCACAGTTCCCTACATAAGGGCAAACTGGTTGTTATTTTTACTGATGGGCGCCTAATATGACACACACAGTCATTCTTTTGTTCCAGCTGATTACTCACAGTAGTCTTCGAGACGCCTTTTAAGTCGATAAGTCGACGACTGCTGAGGAGAAATGGACTCTGGATCATAATTCTGGGTGGCATTCTATATTCTTTACTGGTTGTATAGTAGCCATCTTATTCCTCTATCTGTGATTTGTCTCTGCCGTTACAATACGCTGCAGCGTTGGCATCCTTCTCCTCCGAGGTTGTGATTATCTCAGAAAGCAGGTCAGCAGTGCCGTGCCCTCTGGCTCATCTCCAGCTCAAGAATACTGCACAAACAGCATCATTTAGAGAATATCCTCAAACCGTGAAGACTGAAGGAGGGGGCAGGCTACTGCTCATGTTGTCTGAGAGCATGTGTAGACATCTGAATGAATGACATGACATCCTTCATCTATCTTATGCTGGATGGATATTACGGCTCCATTTGGGCTATGAAAACAGTCGTGGTTTAAAATGTTTCAGAGATACATTCTGGTGGAACTTACTAATTAGTCCTTTGCAGGAAAAGGAGGTTCTTTATTAATAGAGTAAACAGCAAGGAATTAGCCACTCATGCCTCTCAGCTGGCAGGTGTTGCGCAGGAGACTCGTTGTTGGGTCCCCAGTGGGATGGAGAATGAATAAATCAAGAAGTTAGTGCTGGGATTATGTTTTGTTTTTTGTCTTTCACACATCCCAGTGACCCATTTCCACAGGATCAGATTTACGACTGCAGACCACAGCTGACAGGTAAAAGCATGATATTTTTAACCCACGTGCTCCAACACATACTTCAATCCCAGTTAGAGAGCAAGGCACTATCGGCGATCTGGTCTCACAGTCGGATCTGTGTGTGTGTAGATATCTTGAAATGCACATTAATATGCAATATGATGGCCCCAGCAGCTCAGGTTTCATCATCAGGATGCAAAGAGAAATCTGAACCTGAGGCTGTGCTTACTGCAATGACAGCTGTCTGTGCTCTCCACCAGGAGAAAACACATGTTCAAGCAGTCCTTGTCATTACTCTGCATTGTGTTTTCTTGTGTGCTTCTTCCTTTCTTGCGGTAATGCATTCCTCCACCCTGCTACTTTGACATTGCCCTAGTTTTCTGCCTTTGTGTTGTAGTGTGTCATTTAATGTGGCTCTGTGATGTCTATTCATGGCATGCAGAGTCTGGATTCCTTGACTGCGTCTGTGCCTTTTTTTTTAAAATCTGATTTGGCTTTGTGCTCGCGATTAACCTCACTATCTCTTCAGTGATCTTTCATTTTCACAATAGCAAGTCGCATGTTCTCTTCACTGTGTGTGATAGGAGCACTCCAGTGTAAAAGGAAAGCAAGGTGAGGGGATAGCATGGATATTTCTAAATAGGTCAGACCACCGCCCCCTTTCTTTTACTCTTGTCTTTCTCTATGAATACACACGTGGAAATGCAAAGCATATGCTTTCATAGTACACCTTAGTAATCATGTCGTTTATATGCAAAGACTGGAGTTTACCATATTTTTATAATCGTCAACAAATCCTATTTAAGCCCATTTCTTCCTATTGAAGACATTTTTTTTAAATGTCTTACAAATATCTGGTTTCAGTTATTGAAATAATTTCCTAAAACAGCTGGGCTCTGTAGCTTTTGCCCAAAACAGCTGTATACAGTGAATTTATTGGGAACTATTTTCTGTTGTAGATTAATACACGTTTATTGCTGTAGTAATTTGAAATAGACAAAAAAAAAATAAACTATGCCCACGGAAATGAAAGAACATGTCAACAACAAAATAGTCATGAGGTTAGCCAGTGAGTACAACTGAATTAAATTGTCTGTTTTTCAGATTTGCTACCAAAGAGCCCAACGGTTTGTTACTCTACAATGGCCGCTTCAATGAGAAACACGATTTTATTGCCATGGAAATAATCAATGAACAGATACAGGTCACCTTCTCTGCAGGTAAAACAGTAATTAGTTTACTAGTTCATTAATGTTATGATTATCTGCATGTATTCTTGTGCAGTGGTTCACTTCTTTGCTTGCTTCCCAGGTGAGACCAAAACCACAGTGTCACCTTATGTCCTTGGAGGTGTCAGCAATGGCCAGTGGCACGTGGTGGAAGTTCACTACTACAATAAGGTATGAGTGAAAATTAGTTTGCAGAGTGTGGTTTATGAATAGGTTTTAAAATCTTGTAAAGTTCTAATGTGTAGTAGCCTAATATTTTTTTACACTGTAGAAAAATAAGTATAAATGTTTTGTGTGAAGTCTCCACACTGTCAAAAAGATAATGCAAAACAGGTTTTGTTGTTTGGTACACAGTGCAGCAAATAAATACACAACAAGTGGGTTCCCCAAAGATTTGCTACATCTTATTAGTTTAGACATGGCTGGTTTGCTGCTTTAATCACCCAGTAAATGAATATTTCATCATATAGGGAAAAATGCTTATTTGGTTTTGGTCAAGTGTTAAATGAGGAGATGAATTGATTTATTGATTTATTTATTTATCATTTAATTCACCAGGGAGGTCCCATTGAGATATGAGATCTCTTTTTCTATGGAGTCCTGGTCAGGATGGCTTCACAAACAGTTTCACATTAAAAAAACAGTGATAGATTGGACTGAGCCATGGTAGCTAAGCTAAGCTAACTAGCAGCTGGCTGTGGCTTTATATTTATATTCAGACGAGATGTATTGATTGTCTAATCTAACTTTGTGCAACAAAGCTGAGAGGTCCAGCCACAGATATACTGCAGAGCAAAAGAATAAGTATATTTCTCAAAAATTTCAAATTATCCCTTTAAACAAAAGTGAGCATGGTAAACCTTCACAGTGATTACTGTTGTCACAAGGGATGTGACACAGAAATTACATTTTACTTTAAGTTAATTTCCTTCTTTTAATTATTATCCAAAAGCTGATGTGGCTTCAGTTAAATCTGCAGCTGCTTTCCTCATCAGGTGTGGCAGCACAGTAGCAGACATCGCTACCTAAAATATTCAGATCTGAGGTTTGATCTGCTGCAGGTGACAGTGTAGTTTTCATGCAGTGATAAGTGGAAGCTGACATGCTTCATCTGTGGTCTTTAGGACATTCATAGACTAACTGTAATGGATGTAAACCAGAGATGCGACAGGAACACCTGAGCTGTGTATGTTCTATAGTGCTCCTGCTCTGTCAGAGGAAAGAATCACTGCTGACAGGCTGATGATCTGGAAGAGAGCCGGCATACCAACTAGACACTGACGAAGGGAGAGACGCAGACAAGACAGGACAGGGCGTGGTGAATGAATTAAAGTCACAGAGTGGAAATCCAGGGTGTTTTCAAGTATTCTCATACTGGACTAAACATGTTTTGCCTGCTACTTTTCTCTGTAAGAGCATCACAACAACTCAATCAGTGGAGGAGTGTATGGAGCTGTTGGTTCTGCTCTCTCAGTACTTTCCCACCCAGGATCAACACACAGGATGTCACATTTTAGTCTATTGAGGAAGTCACTTTGCATCATAAAGATGTTGCCAGGCAACACCCCCACTGTGCACATTTTCTATTCAGTGTCTATGATAACATGGCCATGTCAGATTTCAGCCAGCAGAAGTGATGAACGGGGCAATCTTGTCAGTTTTTGGGGGAAAAAAAACAAACTGTTTCAGTTCTTTGCAAACAAGAGATTGTAGTCTCGTTAATCACTTTGGTACAAAAAATACAAACACAAAATCAAACAACTCTTTTCTTGATTTTGTTTGTTGTTTCTTGCATTTGTTAGTGTGCTGCATGTTTGAGGATGACATGGTCCAGTTAGTGTCGGTTTTGCAGCTTTAAGGTAGTTGTCACAGGTGCAACATGTAGATGTTTCTATCGGACTGTCGGTTTGATAAAAACAGCCTTATATGTGCTGTTCTGAAACACCTTTTTATGTACCGGGATTGCAGATACTTTAGTGTCATATACTGTAAATTGGTGTATAAAGTAATTGCATTGCTACTTTCATTAACTGGTAATTCATTAAGTATTAACTGACTTAATTATATCATTAATGTGTGCAAAATGAATGTACTGTATTCCATTATACAAAGACAGGTTTCTGTTATTTAGCCAAATTAATAGAAACGTGTCAGTATAACACAGTACAGTTCAACAGTACCACAAACTGTAGCCTCCACAATGATCTTACACTTGAATCAGCACCGCTTTAAAACAAAAACATTATAACCGTCATGAAGGAGGATTTATTGCAGGACTGTGTGTCAAGTTAGATTGTTTTAGTTTTAATTATGCGTACCTAATAAACAGCCAACTGAGTGCCTTGTATGTATCCATTATGTTGAATAGACAGAATGCCAATAGTACTAAACATCCCAGAAGTGTCCAGATCCAGCTGCAGCCACTCTGCTCTAGCTGAACTAATCCTCTTCCTCATCCTGTGAGTCGCTGAGGTAGAAACACTGCTCCTCCCACTGGAGGTGTTGCACAGTGGCCTTCTCTGACCCGTCCCTGTCCACAGGGGGTGGGGCAGGGTGAGACAGGAAGGGGGCAGTTTAGATTGAAATGTGGCTTTCAGGACGGTGGGGGACTGTAGAGAATGGCAATGACCGCCGCCTTTGTGTTTGGCTCTGCTTCCTTTGGGATCATGGGCAGTGAATGATGCAGCCCAGGGGAAGGTGCCCCTCTCTCTCTGTTCTCCAGCGAGGACAGAAAACTGGAGCAAGAGAGGAGCAAAAGGAGGGAAAGAAAAGCCAAGAGAAGTATTGACTCAGGCTTTGAACGAGGACGCTGCGCTTCAGGGCCGAGCCATCTTGTTGCTATGGTTTTTCCAGTCAATCTTAGATCCCATATTTGTGTTGGTTTCTGCCGTGCTCCTCCTGCACAACCCCTGTCACCCTCTGTGACAGGGAACTCATATTCCCATAATCCCCTGTAGCGGCGGGTGAGAGCAGTGTTTGATGTGGCACTGGGCAAATATGTGCGTTCCAGTCAGCGCTGACAGGACGGGGTTTTGTGCCGCAGAAAGACGCCCTGACAGACACTCATTATTGGACAGTCAACAGCCGTGACTGATGACAGCGGAGGTCAGTGAAAGGAGCGTCCAATCTGGAGCGCTGCCTGCTTCAGAGCTTTCACAGCAAAGGGAAAACCGTGGAAAAAGAGCATGTCGGATGGTTTCACCTTTGGTAATTCACACGCTGTGTTTGTTTGTTTCATCATCAGCAAATTTGTAACAAATTGGCCTGAAGGAACTTGAACTGAAAAATAAAAGCCACCGTTAGTCTCAGCATCCATCTACTCAACATTTCAGTACTGAACAGTGAGGAGACTGAGTCAGAAATAAGTGTGGGAACTGTGCTCAATAACAGGGCGGCTGGACTCAATGGAAAGCTTGTTGAATTTGTTGAACATTTCAGATCTTTGTAGAGCTCAGAGATGACAATCGAGCTCCTCAGAAAATACTAAACATTTTTCAAGTTGTTCTTGCAAAATGTTTACTAAACTCTAATTTAGAGAGTTTTAACTTGACATCATGATTTGAACTGCAGCCTGAGGAGTAAGCCAGCCTGCACGGTTGGCATTGCCAACAAACTGATCATGATAATAAACCCACAAGTATCCTGACAGACAGTCTGCACCCTGGATTCTCTGGGTCTGTGAGTCTGAAGGAGTGGGGGAGATCATATTTAAGAAGTCTTCTGTCTCAAGTGTAATCTGTATTTCTAAATTGATTTTTACTGACCCACAAATCCACACTTTGTTTTAAGTACTTTGTAACTTTAGCCATGCTAGCAGCGTTGCTGTATAGGGACAGACCACATCATTCTGCTGGATTACTGGTGTGGGGCTCCAGGTTACGGCTTGTTAAATTCTACAGTATAGACATTTGTGCTCCATGGAGGAGGAGACCTACTGTCTTCGGTGATCCCTTAAATTGTACCAGCAGCAGATAAAAACACAAATTTAGGTGTGCTCTCTCTTTCGCTTTGAGTATAGTGGCATATTTGTTTTATACGTTAAATGTTCTTGTGCTGCTTTTCTGTTTATGCTAAAGCCAGTTCTCCGCCTTGGTGTACAACAACGCTGTCTCCTATTCTTCTATGTTGTGTAGCACATATGTCCATGGCCATATGCCACAGCACTGTTAGAATTGACATCTCCATTTCAAAGAGAGAACCAGGTGAGGTCTTGTAAGGAAACAGACACACGGTTTCAGTTACTATTGCTCTCGTTTCTTTTATATCACTCAGCACACTGTGATCACAAGGCGCAGAGGGAGTGCAGGCGGAAACACCGACAGCCTCGCAGTTACAGACTCATATTATTAGAGGCTCACAGAGGCTTAATTTAATCTACTCAGGAAGAAAATCATGTGAGAGAAATTATATTGTGGCAGCGCCTTGGGCTAAAATTCTATTTGCCATTCATGTATTGCATGATAAAGTGTTTTGTTTTAATAAACCTATGATAGGTTCAGTGCCACTAAAGATGCTGCACCAGCCAACAAAATCTGCAGTACAGTTTGTCTGTGGCTGAGCAAGCTTTGACATGCAGGGATCAGACAGCAAAGACTAGACTTCATAACAGCAGAGCAATCCGGAAATTTTAAATCCTAAAGCTTATCATGCCAGTGGCATGGGGGTGGATTTTAGTTTAACCTCATGAAGAACTAAATAGCCAGATAATATATACAGAAACCATATGTGTTTTCAAGCCATCAGCAATGAGCCAAATGCTCATATCATCTCTGATCTCGGGACAAGCTGAGAGCTCAGTGGCCTTTCCTGGTCAACGGGCTGCCGAGTCGGTCACATAGCAGTTGGTGCTGCTCGGTCACTGGAGCACCAGCTTGAACCCACATTTATGAGCTCTACGTGACCTCAGAGAAACTGGTTGGGTTGAAAAAAGGTCACAGCCTTTTATTGACAGGATCATCATTCTCTCCCCGACAGACCCCTCCTTCTTTTGTTGCTCCACCTATTGATTTGTCAGACAATAAAGAAGATCCTTTGTGAACAGGGACGGTGTCCTGGAGAGCGCAAGCCTTTCTGTGTGTGCGTGCGTGCGTTTGCTTGCCAGCCGCTGCCTCTGGCTCTAGCTGTTATGATATAAATTATTAAAATGCTCAACAACAGTGAACCGGAGCTGAGCCGGGATTGAACCAAGTGTGATGCAAAAGGTCAAGTGTTTGGTTGTTTTCTGATTTCAAAGATCCAATTTTAAAGTTACAGTATCTGCATCTTGACCCAGGCTGAGATTCCCAGAAGTGTCTCTACTGCTTTATGGTTTAATTTTTTATTATAAGCCGTTGTATAAGAAATGCTGAGTGACTAAATACTATTTTAAAAATAGCAGCATGGCGATACAGCATCTGCTTTTTTTCCCCCTGACAAATCTTAAGGGGCTTCTCAAAAAAAATTATCATATTATAGGACATAACACTCCATAATAACATTCTTTTATCTGCCTGTCTAAATCAGGCTCTACTGTTTCTGCTGTGCTAGACTGAGCTGCACTAATTCAAATCCTGATATTATTCTGTAATGAATACTCTTGAGGTAAAATTTAAACACCACAAAAAATAGATAGCATTGTTAAATCCTCAGTTGGATGGAAAAACAATTAGCTACAAACATTAGAAAGTTCTCTACACAGAAACTTGGTGTTTATAATACAGATAAAGCAACTTCTTCATGTTCTTCATCCTCATTGTTTGAATGGCCCCCTTGAAACATAAGGAAGACGCTCCATAATTTATCTTGATATTCATGAGTGTGTCTCTCTCTCCACAGCCAGTCTTAAACCAGGCCGGCCTCCCGCAGGGCCCCTCGGACCAGAAGGTCGTTGTAGTGACGGTGGACAACTGTGACACCTCTGTGGCCCTGAGGTTTGGGCACATGATTGGAAACTACACCTGCTCTGCTCAGGGCAGCCAGTCGGGATCCAAAAAGTAAGTACATCAGCAGAAGTAGGAGTTCTTTCGGTAAAGATCTTTTTTTGCAACATGAATTCCAAGAACAGGCCTTCTCTCTTTGCTTTATAGATTCTCTCATTACGTCTGTACTGACTTCAGTCATTTAATTTGCTCTTTAAGAAAGAAAGTAAACTTGTACTGAGATGAAGTTCTACATCTCCAGGGTGTTAGCTGGGATGTTTATCCTCTATCTGTTTTCATCTCTAGGAGGGAAATAACACTGCAAAACTATCTGTGATTAATCTTTCATGTGTTTTTTTTTCCCCTGTAATAATGTTGATTATGCATTGTGATGGCGACAGACCAAAAGTACGGGTGTGTAAATGCTGGGTTCTGTCTTGTCAGATCTCTGGACCTGACTGGCCCCCTGCTCCTTGGAGGAGTCCCCAAACTTCCAGAAGATTTTCCTGTTGGTAACCAGCAGTTTGTGGGCTGCATGAGGAACCTACATATTGACAATCAGCACATAGACATGGCCAGCTTCATAGCTAACAACGGCACTCTGCCAGGTATGCGCCGCTTTGTTTGTTTTGCTGTTTGGCTTCTAATCATTGTCCTTAACTTTACCTCTTAATTCTGTGACTGCTTTGCAGTCGGATAATGTTTGATCAGCCAAGCGAGAGACAAGAGAATAACTGACTATAATGAGCACAGCAGGGAAGTAGAGTCAATGGGAAACGATCATTGTACTTGCTATGAATAGTTAATTACTCTCTGACTGTTTGCTGCTTTGATGAAATAATGAGGGAGGCCTGATGAAATGGAGAGTTCAACCTCCTATTTTCTCACCCGTCAAGGATGCTCTGCCAAAAGACATTTCTGCAACAACAGCCCGTGTCTGAATGGAGGGACCTGTGCGAACCTGTGGGGCTCCTTCAGCTGTGACTGCCCACTTGGCTTTGGAGGACAAACCTGTGAAAGAGGTAAGTTAAGAAGAAAAGTGCAGGGCCTCAAAGGGGCCGCAGTCCCATGTAAAATGAGATCTGACAGATTTTTCTGACCTGATCCATTTTGATCCGTGTCCTGAGACCGTCATCAGTCAGCCTGAAATAAACTGGTGGAAACAGTAACAGAAACTTGTTAATGCAGACTGTTGCATTTAAGAATACCAGGTGGAAAATCAGCTGTGTACAGTGAGTTATGGTGATGGATGTACAGTAACAGGTGGGGAGTGTAGAGGTGTGACATAATGTCCTGTGATCTTAGTTTACTGATCTCCAAAGATGATTTAATGAGCTTTGATGCCTTGAATACATTATAACCAACTACAGTCTTGAGTGATCAACATCACCATTATAGGCACATTTTACAGTACAGTTGTTTATGTATGTGTGTGTATGTAAAACATCAATTTACAAGCAATGTAAATGTTTCTACACAACCTTTTAAAAATCTAACATGTAAATGGTTTGGTTTTATTGTGTCACAAACATCTTATGCAAACCAACCAGCTTGTCTAGTTAGTAACACAATAAGAAGTAAAATAACAAAAGACAAAAATTTAATCTGACATGTAACATGGACATGTAGAAGAAAAAACACTTAACAAAAATAACAAAGTCTAACCATAAAACTGCAGCGTTACACAGGATAAAAACACTCATTTCTATAGTATTCCTAATTTTCAGACATTTTGAATGAAAGTGAACCACTGGGTTCTCTTTGCACCTCGCTCCTCTCTCCTGCCGACAGCCGCAGTGCTTCAGGCTTATTTACCGTCATTAATCAATCATTTCGATCTGGGCGATTCAGGTTTTTCTTCACTTTGTACAGAGACAGCCTAATGAGAGGGAAACAGTTTTTCATCAGGCAGAGTGTCCTTATGTGTCCCTTTGTTGACATGTGAAAGTCAGACAGCTTCTCTTGGTCTGCGGAGTTGGTGCACGAGTGCACAAAGGTCACAACGGCCTCCTGATTCGTGAACTTCACAAGAAGAACTATATTTGAAAATGATGTAAATGACTTGAAACAAATCCAAACTGAAATTTTAATTTCACATCATTTCAAATAAAGTTTTTATCAGACCAAGAGAACTTTGAATCTAAATCTTAATCTAAATCTATATGCAAATAGTTTGTTTCTATTTTCAATCACTGTATGTGCACAGGAGGTTTAAGGTTTCCACATCACACTGTGCATACTGATTGGTTTTACACCAGCTCAAATCATGTGCGTATGTTCACTTCTTAAATTCAGTCTTAATTTGAGCAT
This sequence comes from Monopterus albus, assembly GCF_001952655.1. Taxonomy (NCBI): domain Eukaryota; kingdom Metazoa; phylum Chordata; class Actinopteri; order Synbranchiformes; family Synbranchidae; genus Monopterus; species Monopterus albus. The sequence continues at coordinate 1,379,457 of NW_018127969.1, read as the reverse complement.
CTTCAGCAGATGAAAGTGAAAACACCATTCTTGATCAATTCCTGCACAGTGAAGGTCAAATTCATCAACATGAAAACTGCTCAGAAACTTTGATCATATGCTGTTTAAATTTTTACCTCAATGTCTTTGTAACTTTTTGCCCTGAATTTCCAGCACAACATGTTTAAAAGGCTGCTGATCATTGCAATTACTGAGCTGTAAACCCAATGATAAGAGCTTTGTGTGAACACCTGGGTTGATATCAGCCACCAAAGCTTGCCGAGTATGAGTCTTTACACCTGATTGACTGAGAGAGTGAGAGTGGTTGAGCTGCAATAACTGGGATATGATCAGAGAACATGCTGGACCTGCTGGTTGACAGTAGTGATTCACTGTCCCATGTCACCTACTGTGAAACTGTGACTGTGCCTTCTTCCAGCCTCTTACTTTCTCCTTACATTTTATCTGCTTTTTGCTATCGTGTTGCTGTAGTCATGGCCAGCCCGCAGCATTTCCTGGGTGACAGCCTGTTGCAGTGGAACAACCTGGCGGTGGTGGAGGCCTCCGTCCCCTGGCATGTAGAGCTCATGTTCCGCACACGTCAGGCCAGCGCCACACTGCTGCACATCTCCTCCGGGCTGCAGCACAATCTCACACTGCAGGTGAGAGTAACATGCAGTTGCACCATTTCTTTATGCACATACAGTGGTGTGAAAAAGTGTTTGCCCCCTTACTGATTTCTTATCTTTTTGCATGTTTGTCACACTGTAATGTTTCAGATCATCAAACAAATTTAAATATTAGTCAAAGATAACACAAGTAAACACATCATGCAGTTTTTAAATGAAGGTTTTTATTATTAAGGGAAAACAAAATCCAAAACTACAAAACCCTGTGTGAATAAGTGTTTGCCCCCTAAACCTAATAACTGGTTGGGCCACCCTTAGCAGCAACAACTGCAATCAAGCGTTTTCGATAACTTGCCATGAGTCTGCCACAGCGCTGTGGAGGAATTTTGGCCCACTCATCTTGGCAGAATTGTTGTAAGTCAGCCACATTGGAAGGTTTTCGGGCATGAACTGCCTTTTTAAGGTCATGCCACAGCATCTCAATTGGATTCAGGTCAGGACTTTGACTAGGCCACTCCAAAGTCTTCATTTTGTTTTTCTTCAGCCATTCAGAAGTGGACTTGCTGGTGTGCTTTGGATCATTGTCCTGCTGCAGAACCCAAGTTCGCTTCAGCTTGAGGTCACAAACGGATGGCCGGACATTCTCCTTCAGGATATTTTGGTACACAGCAGAATTCATGGTTCCACTTATCACAGCATGTCTTCCAGGGCCTGAAGCAGCAAAACAGCCCCAGACCATCACACTACCACCACCATATTTTACTGTTGGTATGATGTTCTTTTTCTGAAATGCGGTGTTACTTTTACACCACACATAATGGGACACACACCTTCCAAAAAGTTCAACTTTTGTCTCGTCTGTCCACAGAGTATTATCCCAAAAGTCTTGGGGATCATCAAGATGTTTTCTGGCAAAACTGAGACGGCCCTTTATGTTCTTTTGGCTCAGCAGTGGTTTTCGTCTTGGAACTCTGCCATGCAAACCATTTTTGCCCAGTCTCTTTCTTATGGTGGAGTCATGAACACTCACCTTAACTGAGGCAAGTGAGGCCTGCAGTTCTTTGGATGTTGTTGTGGGGTCTTTTGTGACCTCTTGGATGAGTTGTCGCTGCGCTCTTGGGGTAATTTTGGTCGGCCGGCCACTCCTGGGAAGGTTCTCCACTGTTCCATGTTTTCGCCATTTGTGGATAATGGCTCTCACTGTGGTTCGCTGCAGTCCCAAAGCTTTAGAAATGGCTTTATAACCTTTTCCAAACTGATAGAGCTCAATTATTCTCTTTCTCATTTGGTTTTGAATTTCTTTGGATCTCGGCATGATGTCTAGCTTTTGAGGATCTTTTGGTCTACTTCACTTTGTCAGGCAGGTCCTATTTAAGTGATTTCTTGATTGCGAACAGGTGTGGCAGTAATCAGGCCTGGGTGTGGCTAGAGAAATTGAACTCAGGTGCGATAAACCAGTGTTTTGACAGGGGGGCAAACACTTGTTCACACAGGGCTATATAGTTTTGGATTTTGTTTTCCCTTAATAATAAAAACCTTCATTTAAAAACTGCATGATGTGTTTACTTGTGTTATCGTTGACTAATATTTAAATTTGTTTGATGATCTGAAAGCTTTGTAGTTTTGGATTTTGTTTTCCCTTAATAATAAAAACCTTCATTTAAAAACTGCATGATGTGTTTACTTGTGTTATCTTTGACTAATATTTAAATTTGTTTGATGATCTGAAACATTACAGTGTGACAAACATGCAAAAAGATAAGAAATCAGTAAGGGGGCAAATACTTTTTCACACCACTGTAGATACATGCAAACATACTTTGTGGCTACACTCTGGTCCCCTCCTGCTTGAGGCCAAGTTGGATCATGCATGATTTAACTCTGTGGACATTTCTTCATGGGTGTGGGGTCCAGTGAGGGCAGGACATCTATCCTCACCTGAAGTTTCAAGATGCAAAAAATGTGGAAAAGAGGCTCCACCTGTTGGCCATCGGACTTACAGCACAACACTGAATATCAGAGAACATTAAGACTAAACACAGCACACGAGAAGGAGCTTGTCTAGACCGATGCCTCTTTGAGGTTTCATAACTGTTCAGCAATCTATTTTCCAACCGAGCACACTCACAATGTGTAGCAAATCAAGGTTTGAACTCTGACTGCAGACGCGGCGCTGATTCTTGGTTGTCATTTTCCTCCTCTGTTACTGAACATCGGCTCAATCTCCCTCCTGCTGTTTCTTCTCCTTTCTTGACTCTCTTGCTGCCTCTGTAGCTACGCGGGGGGAGTGTGTTGATGGGGCTGCACAGAGGCGAAGACTTGACTCTCTCTCGCGTTGAGGAAGTGCTGGTGAATGATGGAGACTGGCATCATTTACAGCTGGATATCAGCAGTTTGGGAGGAGCGGCGAGCCACCATAAAGCTGTGCTGTCTTTAGATCATGGGCTCTACCTGGTGAGTGGGTATATTACAGCTGCTGCAAATTACTATGAAAAAAATCATTGTAGTTTTGCAACCATAAATTCTGTGATGTTGTGTACCTTTTCAGGCCAGTATGGAGGTCGACGGGAGGCTGCAGGACTCCAAGCTGAAGACTGTGAGCGTGGGTGGTTTGTCAAGGCCTGATGGAAAAATCCAGCATGGCTTCCGTGGTTGTATACAGGTGTGTCCCCTTTGTAGACCCTGTTCACATCAGTGTTTGTAATGATGTCTAAAAGTAGACAATATCCAGGTTATTTCAAAAGCGCAACCCGCACAGTGAGCTCTGGTTTGGTGTTTTCTAGCTCAGAAGACATCTGAGTTTTATATGTTTAGGCTGCATATAAATACTGTTTTATCTGCAGGTCCTAACTACGTTAATGTTGAGATATGGTCATTAAAATTTGTTCCAACAACAGTTCTGTGTAGCCTGGAAGTAAAAACAACAGCCACGTTTCAGCCATATAAGACCTACTCTATGATTAAATTCTTGAAAGCCACTTCTGTGGCATTTTATCAAATCTGCAACATGTGCAAATCCCTTATTTTGAACATTTCACTAATCACAACAAATGCCACACCCTATAAAATCTGTGAGTGTTGCCCTGCAGGGTCTGCGTGTTGGGGGGGCTCTGAGTGTCTCTCAGGCCAGGAAGGTGAACGTGGAGTCGGGCTGCACCCTGCCCGACCCTTGCAGCTCCAGCCCCTGTCCTGTCAACAGCTACTGCAGCGACGACTGGGACAGCTACTCCTGCACCTGTCTCCCTGGTCAGTTTGTGTGCACATTCAGAAGTCAGCAACAATGATCAATTTTACAGAGATGGAAGGTTATTTTTGGCACACAAACTGCATCACACCATATGAATTGTTTTCCTAGTGAGAAGCATAATTATTTGATTAACACTGTGAATATGTACAGTAGCCGTATAGGTACACCAATTTTTTAATTTGTTCAAATGTGACGATTACACATTTTGTTACGGTCTCACAGATGTGACTGCACAGCAGCTCATTTTTGTCCATTCCACTTTTTTGCAGGTTACTATGGCACCAACTGCACTGATGTCTGCTCATTAAACCCATGTGAACACGAGTCAGCCTGCACCAGGAAGCTTGGCCCCTCTCATGGTTACACCTGTGACTGTCCCAGCAACTACTTTGGCCATTACTGCGAAAAAAAGTACGTTTTTGCACATATATATTAAACAATGTGTGTTGATAGTCACAGTTCCTCTTGCACTCTACGTTCCATCACCCTGCAGGTAAAATTAACTAAGCAAATCATGTGAATCCCCACAGGACTGACTTGCCCTGTCCGAGAGGTTGGTGGGGTCACAAAACCTGCGGCCCGTGTAACTGTCACACCGATAAGGGCTTTGATTCTGATTGCAACAAGACCAGTGGAGAGTGTCGCTGTAAGGTGAGGTTACTGACCTGCAGTCTCGATTCATCAGTACGTGACTAAGCGGGAGGCATAGTACTAATAGCTTAGTATGTTGTATGGATATTTTTTACAAGCCTCTTCTTCCCCCGTTCAGTTTATTGGTTCTACAGTTATCAGCAGTTCCTGTATTAGCTCTGCACCTTGTACTGTATGAGACAATGTTATCAGTTTTCAGGGTGAACATACTCAAATCGTGCTTCGGGTCAGTTTGCACAGACATATGGACTGAGACACCTGCTGACTAGGAAAACATAGGGTGAGGAACATAACTGAGAACCTCGTCTGTCAACAGCCAGATGTTTTTGAACAAGCAGCTGCAGGTTGTTATAACTCTCAGGTAGAAATAGGCACAGATGTATGAAAATGATGAAGGCTGGTAATGAAGAATTTATTTAAAAAACTGTTAATCAGCACTTTGTGGCTCTGATCTTGTTTCCAGGACAACCACTACCGTCCTGAAGGCAGTGACACCTGCCTGCTGTGTGACTGCTACCCAGTCGGCTCCATCTCCAGAGCGTGTGACAGAGAGATCGGCCAGTGTCAGTGTAAACCTGGTGTGATCGGGCGCCAGTGTGACCGCTGTGACAACCCCTTTGCTGAGGTTTCTCCCAGTGGTTGTGAAGGTCAGAATATATCACCAGTCTTGATACTGTAATGCTTAACTTATAACCTCTGCTTCGTTATAGCAGCACATTAAATATCTCTCTCCCCTCCTTCTTGCTCTGTCTTTCTCAGTCATCTATGACAGCTGCCCTCAGGCCATCGAGGCTGGGATCTGGTGGCCCAGGACTAAGTTCGGTCTCCCTGCAGCAGTTCCCTGTCCCAAGGGAACACTTGGTATGATGGTTTTCTGGCAGCTCCTCAAATTACCATATAATAATGGAAATATATGAAACTTGTCTCAAACCCTATCTGAGCTGCAGTCTCTTCTTCACCTTTCATGTGATGTTCTCTCTCTCCCTCTCCCTGCTTCTCAGGCACAGCGATCCGACACTGTGATGAGCACAAGGGCTGGCTGCCTCCCAGTCTCTTCAACTGTACCTCCGTCACCTTCAGCAAGTTGAAAGACCTGGTGTGTAGTTTCTCTCCATGTCAGTTCTAAATGCAACCCTGCAAATTCCAAAATAACAGGAGGATATGGAGGTAGATAATGGTGTAAGCAAATCTAAAAGTCTCCAGCTGTGCCATGAGTGTGTCCACTGGAGCTTTGAGCTAAGTGCTAATGTCAGTATGCTAACATCCTGATTAGCAGGTAGAAAGTTTACCATGTTCACCACCTTAGCGTAGCATTTTACCATTCTAACCATTGCTAATTAGCACTAAATACAAAGTGCAGCTTAGGCTCATGGGAATGTCATTAGTTTAGTTTTCAGGTATTTGATCATAAAGCAATTCAAACATGAATATCTGTATCAAATTTTGTGGCAATCCATCCATCCAGTCCATGTTGAGATGTTTCTGTCTGAACCAACTAACAGACACTAGTTTGGCTAAAATATGTCTTAGTAATGAAGCATCTACAAGTTATTTAGTAGTTTTGTTTCCTTCCTCCAGTCTGAAAAGCTTTCCCGTAATGCATCGCTCCTGGACTCTGGACACATTCAGCAGACAGCAGCCATGTTGGCCAACGCCACCTTGCACACAGAGAAATACTATGGCAGCGATGTGAAAATAGCTTATCGTCTCACACAGAGACTGCTGCAGCACGAGAGCAGCCAGCAGGGCTTCAACCTCACAGCTACACAGGACGTCCACTTCACTGAGGTAACGGCCACATGCTACCTACTGTATACTGGAAACGCTCACAAACCCACATATACAGACATTCGGAACATAGCATGAAACAGAATAAAACCAATAGATTGTTTCAGTTGCTGCAGTAAACAAAAACTGGCATATAAATAGGAAGGCAGACGTGCCTGGTGGGACATCACGGCCCTTCATGTTGTGTCTGCAGGAATGAATCACACTTCATTTCACTCTGCTGTGGCACCCTGTCTCATTGAACTGTCGCTGTTTCCTGACAGAATCTGGTCCGTGTGGGCAGCGCCATCCTGTCTCCAGACATGCGGCCACACTGGGAGCTGATCCAGCACACAGAGGGCGGCACAGCAGCGCTGCTGCGCCACTACGAGGAATACGCAAACACACTGGCACAGAACATGAGGAAGACCTACCTCAGCCCCTTCACCATTGTCACACCACACATAGGTAAGGGTTTTATCAGAAGTGTTACTCAAGTACAGTTTGCAATTTACAGCGTATGTAAGCAAGAAAGCAAATCATTAAAGAATGGATAACGGAACCAATCTGAGCACATATAGCTAAAGTAAATAAAATAAGGCCAACCACATAAAAATACAAGTAAAAACCAACACAAATACAACAAAAATGGAGAAACACATGCTCACCATAAAAATACTGTAGCAGTAATACGTACTTCCTGCTACAAATCAGGCTTTGTGTGTCTCTTCTTACAATCCCAATAGTAAAACTAATTAGATGCTCCTCTCCAAAGTATAATGCTATGAAAACACTGATATTACAACTTTAATCCACAAGAGGTAAGCGCATCTCTTCTATTATTTGAAGGGAGACTGTGTTAAGCTTTTGACTCAGTGATACTGAGGCACCCTCTGACCTCAAGGGCCAATTTTCCCAGGTTAAATTTGAAATCTGGCTTCTTCTGACAAAATACATCCTTCTATCCATCTATCCGTTATCTATAGTGCTTATCATGTACACACACAAGACTGCAGCCAATCACTGCTGACAATGGGCGAGAGGCAGGGTACACCCTGGACAGATTGCCTGTCTAGCACAGGCCTGACACATAGAAACAACCATTCACACTCATATTCACACTGACAGGCAATTAAGAGTCACCAGTTAAACTAACATGCATGTCCGTTGGATGTGGGAGGAAGCCATAGAACACCCCCGCAGTCACGGAGAGAACATGCACACTCCACGCTGACAGGCTCCGGGTGGCCACGGGGTTTGAACCCGGGACCTTCTTTAAGCAACAAAACAAATAAAACTAAATTTTTACCTCTGCCAAGGACGTTATGCTTTAGTGTGTGTGGGTGTTCTGGTTAGCAGGATAACAGACAAACAGCTGGATGGATCATCAGCATACGTGGTACAGACATTGGTGGGGACCAACCCTAAGTGATTATATATTGGATGAAAGGGGGAAAAGTTCAAGGTCACAAAAAAGATGATCCGATCAAAGATCGAGAATTTTAGGACACATTTTGTGTTGTTCTGGATCTCATTTTTCACAAGGGATCCATTTGCATGAGTGAATGTTGTGCCTTGGCAGAGGTACATGTGCTCTTGGAAAACATGTATTTAGTATATCTTTCAACCCTAATTATACTTCGTCAGTGTGGACAAGGTTTTGAAATGGCATTGCAGAACAAGAATGTTCAAAAATAGGATATAAATTAACAATTATATGAGCTATAATGACCTATTGTCCTGTCGCTTTACATGTGAAAAATATAATCTGAAAATGTTAGACCTTTTGGTAGCTGGTTAAAAATGTATTAGAGGGTGGGAATAGTTGGAGAAGTCTGAACTCATAACTTAAGTATTTCTAAAATCCAGGCTACACCTCTGGTCAAAGGCCATACAACAGCAGCTGGACCTGGCAGAGCGTCTGTGTCTTACTCAAAGACACTTCAACAAGGCAGGTGCTCGCTGTCACAGAAGCTCTCTGACCCTGCATGCGTGTTGTTTTCCACAGTCATCTCTGTCGACCGTCTGAAAAAGATGAACTTTGCTGGAGCGAAACTCCCACGATACCAGTCCCTGAGGGGCCCTCGTCCTGTGGACCTGGATACGGCCGTCACGCTGCCTGACTCTGTCTTCCACCCACCTGTGGTTACAAAGGGCCACAGGCACCTGGATGTTTTCCCAGAGTCCTCAGTGAGGAATCGCTCCACTAACAGGAAGAAACGCCAGCCTGACGACAGCCAGCAGGACGCCATTGCCAGTGTGATCATCTTCCACAGCCTGGCCTCACTGTTACCAGAGAGCTATGATCCTGACAAGAGGAGCCTGCGGTGAGAAACTAACATGAAGCACTGTTACTAGACAACGAAAGGGTTAGGCACTTTAATCTCTCTCTTTTTTTTTTTTTTTTACATTTTGCATTTTAATTTGATGCACAGAATTTCTCTGACAGCCCCCCTTAAGTTCTCAATGGAGACACTTTGAGTTATTGTCAAAAATATGTAAATATTTACTCTGATTACATTAAATGCTGATGTTTTAACCAGTCAAGTTTGGCTGGTAGAGCTTTTATTTCAGCTAATATTTTACATTAATGAGAAATCTTTATCAGAGTTCAACTGTCCTGACAAATAGAAAGTTGCACGGTGGTAGACTTTTCATCTGGGCTTAAAGCTAAGTGTGACAAATTAATATTTATCCTTTAAAACTTTGCTGAGGTTACATCTGGTTTGTATTTGCCTCAGGGTGCCAAAGCGTCCAGTCATCAACACACCGGTGGTGAGTATCACAGTGCACGACAATGACGAGCTGCTGCAGCACACGCTGGACAAACCCATCGCCGTGCAGTTTCGTCTGGTCACCACTGAGGAGCGCTCCAAACCCATCTGTGTCTTCTGGAACCACACTATACTGTGAGTACATCACACACACAGAGCTGATAATGAAACTGAAAACTGGATGAAGTTCTTCTCACATTGTCCTCTGGCCTTTGCTTTTACATCAGTGCTGGTAACGGTGGCTGGTCAGCGAAGGGCTGTGAAGTGGTTTTCAGAAACAGCACCCACATCAGCTGTCAGTGTTATCACATGACCAGCTTTGCTGTGCTCATGGACATTTCTAGGAGAGAAGTGAGTGATGCAAAACCTTTGTTTCCTGACCAAAATCACAGGTGTCATCACATTTTTACTCTAACTCCACCCTTTCTTTCCTCTAATCGTGACCCTTACATCAGAATGGAGAGATTCTGCCAATCAAAATTCTGACTTGGAGTACAGTTGGTGTGACGCTGGGCTTCCTCTTCCTCACCACAATCTTCCTCCTCAGTCTGAGAGCCATGCAGTGCAACAAGACGAGTATAATCAACAATGGGGCCACCGCTCTTTTCTTCTCTGAGCTCATCTTCATCCTGGGCATCAACCAGGCTGACAACCCGGTAATCAATCTGTCCTATTTTACTCCTCACAGTATTTACACTGTAACATCCCTCTCTCCAACTGTTCCGCTCCATCTCTCGACAGTTCTTGTGCACAGTCATTGCCATCCTGCTGCACTTCTTCTATCTCTGCACTTTCTCCTGGCTCTTCCTGGAGGGACTACACGTTTACCGCATGATCAGCGAAGTGCGAGACATCAACTATGGACCCATGAGATTCTATTACCTGATTGGCTGGGGAGTTCCTGCCTTCATCACAGGTCTGAATGTTTATTTTATCACTTAAAAACACAATGTAGCTACAGTACAGCAGGAAAAGCCTGCAACATTCCTTCACTGAGTATCTTAAGCTTATAGTAACTTAAAATTAAAGTTAATTACCGCTCAGAGGCTACTTTATTAGGTACACTTGTACAATCTAATGTAATTGAACTGAACTGTAGTCTACAACAACTGTTCTGACATTGTCGACTTATATGACGCCTATGATGTTCAGTTTTTGTTGACATTATCATCAAGCCTTGAATTGACAGTGAGCAGTGGTGTTGTACAGATGTTCCTAATAAAGTGGCCACTTCTACTGCACGCTGCTCATCACAAAGAAAATTAAGGCACTTTTGTTTTTTTTCCTTTGTTTAATCAATCTTGTATTATTGTGCCTGGCACACAAACAGGGACAGAGACTCTCTGGCCATCCCAGATTTTTAAATCAGCGAATGACCAAATTTTCACCAGTTTGTTCTCATAATTCATTATCAGACATGCTTACGGTTTTATAACACTTGTGCTGCTGACTCCTCAACATGTGTGCACTCTATTCTGACACCAAGATCATAATTATTGTCAGAAAATGTGAGATGTCTTCCAGTAAAATGTTCTTTAGTCAAAATTTGATGCTTAATGTTATTTTATTTTGGATACAGCGCTGTATTGTGTGTGAACAACTTCCTCATGATAGTAAAAGGTTTTGACAGAAGATAAAAATCAATCAGACAAACAGAAAACAAGCTGTTTGTTCACACACGTCAAATACTGGAAACAGGAGATTTTGGTGATACTGTCTGTCTTTCCGGATTTGTCTCCAGGTCTGGCGGTTGGGTTGGATCCTGAAGGGTACGGAAACCCAGACTTTTGTTGGCTGTCAATGTACGACACTCTCATCTGGAGCTTTGCTGGACCCATCGCCATGGTGGTGTCGGTGAGTCCCTGCAGGTGTCTGATTGACCAGTGGAGAGTGTTGCACCGTTATTTACATGACAGCAGCAGTCTGCATCAGTTTGGCACTGAAGTTTCAAAAAGCTCACAGGAACATGCCACAATGGAGACACAAAAAAAAGCATGTAGTACATCTAGAAAAGAAAGCTTTGTGTTAAACACTGTCTGAACACGCCCGTCACTGCTCAATTGGATTACAGTCAACTGGCACACAATTCACTCATCTGTAAAGGTCAGATTAGTGTCTACATTCACAAACGCCTGCTGTGCAGTTTTAATGCAGTATGATATTTTGTCTGCAGATGAACATCTTCCTTTACATCCTGTCGTCCAGAGCCACCTGCTCACTGAGACACCACAGCATTGAGAAGAAAGCGCCTCCTGTGTAAGTGTTTTGAACACTGCTGTCCCACAACTCTTTGCACAAGAGAAAAGATGGAGCGGTTTCATGTATAAACAATGATCAGCTAAATACATTTCACAGCATAAAAAGCGTAATACATGTTGCTATTCCACAGTTCTGTTGACGTGTCCTCAGGTTCACGAGACGATGTGTCTGATTTTACACGTCCTGGTGTTCAGTGCATTCTGGTCACTTACTATCAAACTACACCTTCAGATCAATGAATGCATAGAGTTCCTCCTCACCAACATCTCTCTGCATTCTCCCTCATGATTCATATCCTGCAGTTCAGGCCTGAAGACCGCAGGGGGCGTCCTCTTCCTGATTTCACTCACGTGTTTTCTGGCGCTCCTCTCCGTCAACAGCGACATGATCATCTTCCACTACCTGTTCGCTGGGTTCAACTGTGTGCAGGTGAGTCCTCCCATTGCCTCTGAATCAGTCTTAAAGGATGATTCCGTCTTTTGTCCTGACCTCTTCCTCTCTTCTGTTGTCCAACCCCAGGGCCCCTTTATTTTCATCTTCCGCATTGTCCTCAATAAGGAGGCAAGGACTGCCATGAAATACTGCTGCAGCCGCAAGCGTCCAGATCATATGATCAAATCCAAGGCCTCGGTGAGTCCCTTACTGCAAACTCCCATTCAGTCTGACACCACTGGGATGTAGTCACATGTTAGGAACTTCCCTACAAAACAACGCACTCCTTGTTAAATCTGAACAGTTTATTCCTCCTCCTTGTTTTTCCAGGGATACAAATGCAACACAAACTACATGGACGGCAGGTTATACCACCTTCCCTTTGGAGACTCCAGTGTGTCTCTGAACGGCACCATGCAGAGCAGCAAGAGCCAGCAGAGCTATGTTCCATTCGTCCTTCGGTAAGAAAACAGTATAGAAATGAAAATGAATCTGCTGCGTTGAGTGACAGGAGCGGCTATGAACTTATGTCTTATGTTTTTTCCAGGGATGACGGTTTAAGTAACAGTCAGGCACACATCGCTTTGAACGACCAAGCGTCACTCTTCCATGAAAATAAAGAGCACCTGGATGGTAATGTTCTCATTCAGCACCTCTGATGTAGTTCACCTGCCCTGATTGGTACAACTGTATCAACCTGTTCTCTCTGTGCAGATCATGACAGCGACTCAGAGAGCGACCTGTCTCTGGAGGATGACCAGAGCGACTGCTGTGACAGTGAAGATGAGGAGGGTCCCCTCCCCCCAGAGGAATGCTGGGAAAACCTGGCATCCAACGTGGCCAAGAGATCACAACCACATGGTACAGAAGCTCCTATGAACCTGCAGCCAGTGTGTGCCTCTCATGTATTGTCACTAAAGTCGGAACGCTTAGATTTTTATTATTTTATTTAAATTACCATCTTTGAAAAACCCTGATGGGTGTTCAACAAAACTTATATTTCTACAATTCTCAAACACCATTCTTGAGTCTTTGAGGACTCTTAGAAAGTGTTCTTCACCACGTCAAATGAATTTTTGTTTTTCCAAGGATAACCTGTTAGTATATAGTACCGTGGAAAAGTTTAGGCAAAATAAGTTGGTAAAAATTGATGGCTCACTAGTAAAGGTAAACCGAGGATGAAATAATATCACAAATAGTTTTTATATTTAACTAAAGTTGCCAGCGGTCTTCTCTGGATTAAGGCTGAGTGTCTTCTGTCCGTTGATGTAATCACAGAATCATAAGGTGAATCCCAGTTCCCTTATTTTATCGATTCTTGTTTGATCCAGAGGTACTTCTGGTCTACCATGATGGACATCCCAAAGCTCTTATTTCTGCTCTGAGGAACATAGGGGCTGTGTGATGCAGCTATATCCAATGATACACAAGTGCATCCTTCACAGAAATCTGTTATGTATTGACATACCCCTTTTATGGAAACCAGTTTGTGACTGGACACTTCACGTGAAGGCTCGAGGAAAGAACATCTCGTCAGTTAAAACATGTTTCCTTGGTTCGTTTCTCCTCACACTTTGTCCTTGCATCTTACGTGGATGGGCACTAAGATGCAAGGAAGAGACAAGTGAGAGAAACATGGATGCAATTAAGGGAATTGGGATTCACTTATAGATAAGAATCTAATCATCTAATGACAATACATGAGATGTACACAGGGTACATTACACGTACAGGGGTAATTTGAACCAATGTCATTTGACCTGTTGGAGTGTAAACCCATGTCAACCGTCTCTTTAGGTTAATCCCATATAAAACTGTTAGCATTTAGTATGTCTTAGTGAGTGTAGTAGCATTAAACATGTTCTTTCCTAGATTTCATCCATTTTTTTGTATTTGTTTTGCAGACGGCAGTTTCAGTGTGACGCACTGGCCTGGAGATTACGCAGCAGCAGCGAGGGATGGCGAACTCACAGGTACTGAAAGAATGAAGACAGAAACTCTGGCCGATCCCGAGCTGAGCCTTGGCTGCGACACACGGACGCAGGACATCTTGATGGTGCTGCCTCCCAGTCTGCCGATGTTCACCACCCATCCTCACAAAGGTGCACTTCAGTCCATAGCTTACACCTGCAGGAGGAACACTGTTAAGAGTTTTAGCCATTATTAGGTCTAGAGTCACCTGGTCTATGTGTAAATCACCCACTGGAAAAAAAAAAAAAGCACATAAATCAAGTCTCTTATTTTGGTTTAAAGATAATGACAGTTTTACTGGAGAAAAACACAGAACAAGTGAAAATACATACCTTTGTCCTACTATATTATTTGATTCTAAACTAAACTAAATTGCTTTCTTTGTAGATTTTTCTCAGACTATTGTGTCATTTTCATAAAGAAAATCACATTTTGTTTTTTATCCAATGCAGGGATCCTGAAGAAGAAGCAGCTTTCTCCAATCGTAGAGAGGAACGGTCTCGGCCGTACCCACAGTGAACCGTGTGAAAACGCCCCAGGCTCGGGGTCTTCACGGGGATCCTCGTCCAGTGGCAGTCGAGGCAGCCCGGTTAAACCCAGCCTGCCCGATCAACTGAACGGTGTCGCCGTGAGCATCAAGGCGGGCACGGTGGATGGAGACTCATCAGGATCAGAGTGAGTATCAGCATGGAAAAGACATCCATACACCAACCAAGTGTTGTTGTACGTGTCCAGTGTTACAGTTTGTCACGTTAAGTCATTCGGTGTTTTGTTCAGCTGTCCTCAGTGACTGTTCTCATGTTTTGTAGTCTGTCACATACTGTATCTGCCAGATTATCTAATGTTACTATTGAGCCAAATGAAGACAGCACCATCCTGCTATTATGCAGACAGTTAAGAGTCATGGAGGAATCCAAACAAGTTTTAATAACTGTATACTTTAATTGTCCTAAAAACAGGGAATCTGAATATAGTTGTGAGAGATAAATGCAGCATGAATGTCCATTTTAAGAACTAAATGTGCGGGTTTGTTATCTACCCTTGTTAAAGGTACAGTTTAGAATTTTGGAAGCCTCTTTATTTTATACCTACTGCTCATGTAACAGAGTATTTCATTTTACAGTCACCCACTCTGTGCTTCACAGAGGACATGTAGCTCCGGCTTGCCAGGCCCCTTCTACAGAAGAAAATTGGGGCCACTGTAAAAAAAGAGTCCTGACTTTTCTCTCAGAATTCTGACTTTAAAGTTGACTTTTAAAAAAAAAAGTCAGAATTCTAAGATTAAAATCTGAATTCTGATTTTAGAGTCAGAATTCTAAGAATTAGACCTCAAATACATTTTTTTTTTACAGTGGTCCTAATCCTCTTCTGTACCTTTCAAAGCAACTAATCTTGGACAAATCCAGAGTCCTAATTTAAAATAGCATCAATAACTGTCTCTTAGTGTCGACTAAACAACTTTTTTATATTTTACCTTGAGAAATGTACACATTTTTAGGGATTAAGATTGTTTCCATTATTGATTTATCTGGCAGTTATCTTCTCTGTTAATTGATTAATCATTTATCATTAAAGTAATGTAGTTTGTGGTGAGGTGCTCCAGTTGTTGGTTTCATTCAACAGACTGCCCAAAACCTGCTGATACTCAGATGCCCTATGACAAAGAAAAGCATTAAATCTTAACACATTTCCATCAGTACTACAAAATGCAGAGGTCAATACTCGGCTCTACCAATATGCCATTTTAACAAATGGATGCCGAGTTAGGAGAGAGAGCGCCTGTTTTGTAGTTGAAATTATTTACCCGATTTGTCTGTTGTATCAGTCATTAGAAGCTATTTAGCACAGAGCAAAGGACAGTGGAGTTTCTTCCACTTGAACACCACTGATCAGTCAGTGAAAAGCTCTAGATGCATGTCCAATATGAAGAAAAAGGCTCACTATGAAACTGAAGCTTAGCTACGGTATGATTGCAAATGAGGGGTGAGTATAAAATAAACAGGCAAAATCAGAGGAACCACCACCTGCATGTCTGATAAAATAAACAGGCAAAATCAGAGGAACAACCACCTGCATGTCTGACTGACATTCATGTCTGTTTCTCTTAAAGGCATATTTCAAAGGCACTCTTAAATGCTCAATTATTGAAATGTAGGTCTTATATTTACAGTAAAAATATGTAAATTGTAGTTTGCTAATCAACCTTCTCTGCCCCTTTCCTCTTTCCAAAAATCATAGATTTTTATTCTTTAATTTTATCCCATGAAGCTTTGATCCTCGTTCAGCAACAATCAGGATCACTGTCTTCATATTGGTTCATCATTTTAGCATCTGTCACCCATCACAGCAAGTGTTTTTTTCCCTTTTGTCTGCTTTCTTGTTTTGTGCTGCATTCGTCTCCAACACATTCCTCTCCATCCATCCTCAACTCACCCTCCTCTTCATCGTTGTCGTCGTCCTCCCATGTGCCACCCTGTTTTCCCCCCAGCCACTGCAACACCTCCATGTGACTGCGCTGATGGAGGGGTGTGTCTTTGCAGGTCATAGAGCCTCCTTCTTCAACAGCGACTGCAAACTGGGAGCGCCGGACTTCCCTACAAAAAAAAGGGAAAAGAAATGGAAATAAAAGGAATTCCCCCTCATGATCATGAGTCACTGAAGGTGTGTGTGTGAGTTCATACATATGTGCCAAACCTCAGGAGTCACTGCACTGGCCAAGCTCGCGCACACCGACAGAATGAGTCTCACTTGCCCTTTAAAGAAATTGTTTTGTTTACATACTTGAAGCAATGCACTTTTTTAAAATTTAATGCCCAGATGTGTTAGCGGTTAACCTTTTTTTTTTTTTTTTGTGGGAAAATTTTTCCAGGATATATATTTTGTTTTGAAGACTGTGGAAGCGGTCATGTTTGGGGGCGGGACATTTTGCTGTAGACTTGCAAACATTCAGGGAAATTCCTTTTTCATGAATAACTACTTTGTAAATGTCATTTCGGCTCGCCTGCTTACGTTACTGACTGAGCAGTTAAGAGTTTGCGCCAGTCTGAGGTTCGAGGGGTTCAGACTCAGGTCACTGAGTTACATGACAGTCCAAGTGCAGGTCGGTCACGGATGTAGAGGCTCTTCCTGGATTCCTGAACTTTAAAAACAAACTGTATCTGCCTGTTCATGGATGCTCCATATAAGCTATTTCTCATTAATGAAGGATGTTTCCAGAAGCAACAGCTGGAGGGACTCCACCTTCAAGAGGGTAAACCTGCATGTGCTGACCTAAAAAGGACTCAAAGGACTTTTGATACTTTTTTTGTAAATCAAAGAGAGCACATTTTTTTTATGGACATTAAAAGAGCTCATGGTATAAATCACATTCATTCAAGTTCAGTAACTAAACAGCTGTGTTTTATAGTTTAGCTACGGAGCTTTTGTCTTTTGTAAATTAATGAAATACATGCAAATTTGTGCTGTAATACTATTTGAGCTGCAATCCATTTTTACTGTTCAGAGGCCTGTAAATGAATCAAGAACATATCTTCAAATCAAAGTAAACATGTCACACACCCTGTTTTTAGAAAATGTTAGATTCAGTAGATGTCATTTTTACCAACCTTATAAATTTGATGTATACAAGAAACACTACCACCAGGTCAATCATATCACTGGTATCCCAACAGGTTTGTCTCGTTTACACTGTTTTCTATCATTTCCACTTTACCTCAGACTTTTATCAGTGCCAAGCCACTTTTTACAATGTTTTACATTGCAGTTGTTTGCTGATATCAAGGTGCATCCTGCCACTGTACATGTAAAATAATTAGATATTTGCTATAAAAGGGGCCGTGTTACAAACTTTTATTTTGGAAGTTGCAGCCTGTTTATTTTCACATAAACTTCACTTGAATCTGTTGACTTGTAAAATTTAAACAAAATATCAACATTGTGGGAATCACACTTATTTGCTTTTTTCTGGTGGGTAAGAAGGTCAATACCAGCAGCCGGCTAACTTAGCTTGGCACAAAGTCTAGAAATTGGGGGAAACAGCTAGCTTGTCAAATAGTAAAATGAATTAACCTACCAGGCCTCAACAGCTGGTATAGCACGCTAGATCTTGTTTGTTAATTCTGTACAAGGGATTATGTTCACTGTAAAACATTATACAGGAATAGGAAATTGTTTTTGAATGAATGTCTAACTGCTATTTTTAAAATAAGATTTTAAAAAAAGTTTTATTTTATATTTTACAGTGTGCCAGACTTTTTCTTGGGGTCGCTGCTGGGTGTCTGGCAACTGCTCTGACCCAAGAAATAGTCCAGCACATACAGTAGCTCCCAGTGCTATAGATGCATTCGTTACCAGGCTTACTGTTTCCTTCTGTGTCCAGTTTTTATGCTAAGCTAAGCTAATGGCCCATTAGCTATAGCGTCATATTTAACAAAGTATGACAGTCCTAACCACCTTCTCATTTAACCCATAGGAAGAAAGCACAAGTGTATTTCCAAAAATGTTGAATTACTCCTTTATGTTCATTTTTGTTTTTGAACACACGTTTCCTGTTTTACACAGCTGCTGTTGTAGATGTCAAAGCTGTAGTGACACAAGGTAGTCTCTGCTACATGACTTGTACATTTCTATGTGGAAAGACTTTGTAACTGATTTCACAAAAGTTCAAGTAAAAAGAGACAGTTCCAGTTTTAATGATGGTATCACTGTCTTTCTCACAGGTGATTCTGCCATTCATAGCACATTTCAGAAAATGACAAATTATTAGGCCTCGCT
>NW_018127969.1:1345765-1360933 GCF_001952655.1 Monopterus albus | reverse complement strand
TTATAAACATGAAAAACAAGATTTAGAAGTCAAACCTAAAACAATTCATTCATTAAATGACAATCAAATTAGAGGGGTTGCAATGGGCCGTCATGTGGAAAATTGTTCCCACTTTCCCAAACAAATGCCTGGGTCTAAAGACGCCGTGCATTATCTTTGAAGTTTGAACAAACAGAATAAAAGATTTAATTAAACTCATTTTTGCATGGATAATTAGAGATTTAAATAAATACTTTTTGCTGAACGTTGGATAATATAAATTTGTGGAGAAACAACAAAATATCCAGCTTCTGTCTAAATATCTAAACCTGCTTTCACTGTTTCAGAATATGATAAGACATTAAACACTCACTAGGTGGCGTCAGTGCTGCTTTCCTGTTTTCCCCTTCTCACATCAGTGCACACGCTCCAGTCGCGTCATCCAGTCTGCAGAGCTCCAGCTGGGTCTAAAATGGAAACACAAAATCAAAAGTTAAGCAAACACTGATCTCAAAAAGCATCAACAGCACTGGAGCTACTAGGACTGCAAATAAGTTACATTCATTACTATCTGAGAGTAATCCACTAGTCCTTAACCATAACAGAGGTTTAAGTGAAATTATTCATAATTATCAATAGTCGAGTGAGAATTAGAAAAAAAGCCTATTTATTAAGAACGGTGCAGCAATACATGTTATAGCAGGAAAAAAAAAAAAGGCACTTACACTTTAGGGGATTTCAGATTCTCCAGCTTTGCCATCGCACACATGCCGGACGCAGAGACTAAATCAAATATACCAGCATATACATGCACACATTTTATAGTAACAACCTCAAAGTAGTGTTTCTTCTTGTGCTGTGAGCTGAAACATCTTCAAGGTAACATTTCCAGGATTTTGTAATTTAGGACCAATTCCAAACATAGAAGTCCACCCCACCACACACACAAAAGTTTTTATTTTGACGAAATTACTGGGGAAAAACTTGAAAAATGTCATCTTTTCATACCTTTCACATTGAGAAACAAGTTAAGTTGTGACTAACACTGCTGAAAAATCTTCAATAACCCAACAATAGCTTTTAACATTTGATATAACAGATAATTTTATTTTAAAAAAGTATTTGTGTAGATGCAAAAATGTTCAGTTTAAATACAATCTAAAATTAATCTTTTAAACTGTATATGTATTTTTTTGTAATACTGGGAATGGACTACTTTTTTAAAACAATATGAATCTTCTAACAATTCTATGACAAAGCAACATTTAGCTCAGCAAAAGCATATTGTAGAGTATGTATACAAATACATAGCACAACCAATAAAACGCATATTTGCAAACGTGGTCTGTATCAGCTCCTCATAAATAATCTAAATCCAACAACTGTGAACAAGGAGGACAAGTCAAACATTGTCCTGTGCTACAGAAGTTCTCTGTTCTGCTCCGTTCTTCATAAATATAAGAGAAATACTCTTCTGATCAGAATCCCTGTCTCACGTGTGTTAGTTTGTCTGGAGTGTTTTCAGGTGGAGTCCTCGAGGCTGCCGCTTTTCTGTTCACAGTCACAGAGCCGGTGCATGATGCTTTGCAGGCTGGGCTCCACAATACCAAGCAGGGGCCTCTGCGAAGGGTCCCCATTCCAGCAGGCCTCCATCAGCTGCCAGCACTCCTCATCAAAACTGGGTAGGCGCTCTGGTCTGGATCCTTGAGACGACATGGACACAAATGAATCACTCACGGGCTGACAGATACATACAGAGGCCCAAAACAAACAAGTGTGACCTCAGGTAAACTTAAGGTCAACATCTTTTCTGAGGCGTTTCATTTGTAAACACCAGCCTCAGACAGATTAGGTCTGAGGCTATGATTTAGCACTTTTGTCGTTGAGACAACACTTACGGTGCTTTAATACCTGGAATGTGGTTTGTTCAGTTCAAACTAACACCGGTATGTTTGCCCATTAAGTCCTGTTCATTTGGGCTGGTGTGAGAGCTGTTCAGACCAAAACCACCAGAAAAGCAACTATCAGTCTGCTTCCAAGACGACTTCAGCACAGTTTGTTTGTGGTGTGAAAACTAATGGACCAACCACAGCATTTTGTGACAGTATAAGCAGTTATTTCTTCATGGATTGGCGCCACCACAGAGTGTGAATAAACATATCGAAAGCATTAAAGTGTTACTGGTATTTGATTTCCCCATGTGAGTCTATGTACCACTTACTTACGATGCAGGCTGATATCACCAAAACTATAATCAGTCACTTTAGGTACAGCATTTGGTGTGTTTGTCAAAACCACAACTAAAAAGCAACAAAGTACTTTTTTTTTTTTCTTGGTCTGGACCCTTTACCTTTCTTAACGTTATTCCAGAGCTGGTCCTTGCTGCAGCATTTCTCAAAGGCTTCTGGGAGTTTTACTGAACCAGTACAGAGATACCAGAAGAGGATCCCAAAGGCGTAGACATCAACAGAGTTGTCATACTTTCCTGTCAGGAGGAGAGGAAACCTTAAAGCAACTGACGTACATTCCTGTCATAAGCAACGACACACTGCTACTGTGATAACAGATAACATGTACATTACAGGTCATTTACCAGGGTTGTCCTTTTAAGTAAACAAAGAATGTGACAAAAGGTTTTTCAGACTCTGAAAGCATTTTTTTTTTGGCTTCATGATTAATTATTGATAGCGTTCAGTCATCTTTCTGCTCAGGCGTCGTACCTGTAAACAGCTCTGGAGCCATGTGGATGGGGGTTCCAACAATGCTACCAGACATCATGGCCTCTGGTTTACAAAAGCCCAGGTCAGTGATCTTTGCACGATTTTGTTTGTCCAACTGGAAGGAAGTAAAGAGTGGAGGGCTCAGTCAGTCAGTCGAAAAATAAAAAAAAAAAAAAAAAAAAAAAAAAAGGTGCCCATCAGTGTATTTTTTAATGGAAAGATGGTTGATCTACACTTACCAGGACGTTTTTTAGCTTAATGTCTCTGTGCAGCAGGCCCTGATTATGCAGGAAGCGGATGCCCTCCACCACATCGAGAGCAATCTGAAGTCTCTCCTTCAGTAATAAACCAGCCTGACACAGATGAAATAGAACAACACATAAGACAAGAGAGACTGAACTGGATGTACAGAGCAAGTTGGAAGATTATAGTGTTTTCCTGCAAACCATGATATGGCTCTTTTCACTGGATTATCAAGTCACCTTCAAGCCTGTGTAGAGGTCTCTATGCAGTCGCTCCATGATGAGCAGCACAGCAATGCTTGAGCCATCTCCGTAGGTGTGATCAATCACTGAGCCATGCATGTCAACAAGACGCTCATGCTTGGACAAAGACCTGAAGTAACACACACCCAAAGGGAGCGGGGAGGACAAACATGTTTCAGCCATATAATCATAAAATATTCACATGGTTTACTGTATCACAGCTTGTCAACATTAAGGCAGCCAGAGTGAGGCCGCATTCCTCAGATTCATGACAACTGATGTCAACAGGACACCGTCTCTTCATTACATAGATGTGTGGGCATAACAGCCTTAAGCAGTCAAAACCAGCTTTTATGAACTGGGTGGGGTTTCACCTTTATAACAAGGGAACTGTCACATCCAATTAAAACAGCATGGCTCTGGATAAATGCAGCTTCTTGTAAATCTATTCTAGCCTTCGGGAAATTCCTACACACCACCAGCTTCTGTGAGTACCTAGTTTTATATCTCTGGTGGTTAGCTGTGAAGATCTAAAGTAAGCATGAGATCACCAAGATGGCCGCTGAGATCAAACCAAAGCAGATGTTGTTCCAAGTCTGTGTATGTGACACTTTTTTTATACTCCGACTTACTAACTCACCTTGTGTAGTGAAACTCTAAAGCCAGGTCATTCCAGTGTTTATCATCGGGCGGTACCACAGACTTTAAGGCACAAGGGTAGTGTCCTCCCCAGCTGTCACAGAAGTACACAACTCCATACTGGCCCCGACCCAACTCTCGACCAAGCTTCGGCTTGCCTGGTTTAAAAAAAGTGGTCAATTTGTTTTTACCTCAAAGTAGAAAACAAATGTCTGCACACAGGTTGCAAAGTAAAAAAAATTTAAAAAATAAAGGTATTTTGAAGTTCACATTAGTTTGATGTGGTTTGATACTGTGGGTCTGTCCCAGTTTAACCAGGCTGTTGTCTCTGTAACAGATTTTCCCCCTCTGGTTAAAAAATGCTGGCTAAAATACATCTGAATGATGCCAGAGTCATAAGTGGTCATGTACATGAGATGCAATTTACAGACACTCTGAAAAGTACATTTTGCAGCAGTGTGTGAGCAGCCTGCGAGTTCCATGCTGTGTGTGTGGCCAATAGGAGGATTTGATGGTGACTCACCGTGCAGCAGCACATCCCTGAGGGAGCGGCTCTCCAGAGACAGGCGGGCCAGTCGAGGGGCGTGGTCCTTCCGCACACGCAGCCACAGGTCCTCGGTGCGCTCCAGACGCCCTGTATGCCCCTCCTCCAACTACAACGTGACATAACACTTCATGGTTAGCGTTAGCAGATGGTAAATGACTGGTTTCATTTGCTAACAGTTACTTCTTGTGTTAGTGTGACTTTCTGTATTGCAAATACTGACTTAGGTTTTAAGAGTCCAAGCTTATCTTTTCTGTGTGCCTCAATAAGCTCTTTAAATTGTTTACTGAAAATTTTTCTTCTTCCTAATACAAAAAGGAAAAACAGAACCCTATAACAAGCACAGTAAGCAGTGTTTTCCATACAATGATTTATTTATGGCAGGCTGCCACAATATCAACACTAACCGCCTTCTCTCCATGCATGTATTTTTAACACATGCTGTCAGGCGCAGAGATCCAATTCTTCTAATATGTTATTTGCAAGCTAGTAAAGCTAGTTAAGCTAACATTATAATACAGCTGTTGCTAAGGTCAGCACACTGTATACAGCATGGATGTACATGGAGCACTCTGCAAGTGGATAACATTAAAGCTAGCTCATAAACTTTGATGCTGAACGCTTGCTCCCTCGATCCAGGGGAATAGGAAAACTAGAGGGGAAAAAAAACATGGGAAAGCTGTGTCATTAACAATCCAACTGATTAATTTCGAATATTTATTGGCGTCAACTAGTGCTGCAAATAAAACACAGGAAAATGTGCATTACAGTATTTACAATTATGCCTTCTATGAATAACATATAAACAGTTCTAATAAAAGGCTTTTAAATAAGATCCTATTATAGCTAGACTTGCATCCTTTTCTTTAAACCACATCATTAAACATCAGAAGGTGCTGTCACCATGGAAACTGTTGCCACTGAGGACCACCCAGATTCTCAGTGAGGACAGACCAGCTATGGTGATATGTCAGGCTGGTTAATGCACAGCTCTGGCCAACACAGTTGTTCCTTGAGCCATTTCTTTCTTTTCTTTTTTAAAAGAGACAGTGACAGCACATGAATATCCATCTGTGTAGCTGCTTTCCTACAAAATACTGATGGTCTGATAACTGTACAAACTCCTTGGAGTCCACCTTGACAACAGGCTGCACTTACTTAGCTTACCCCACTGAACTGTCTGTACTCTGAGGCCTATCTGACAAACCAGTGGTTTGATGGTGTTAGAAATATTTTTATGGACACTTTCAGTAAGAGACTGAGGCAAAGACAGACGGTAAAGAAGGAAGAAAGTCAACCTGTCGCAGCGATGCTGCAAAGGCCTCATGGGAACTGTTGAGGCGGGTTCTGAACTGGGAGCAGATGCTTCGGGCCAGTTTGGCAGCGCTGAGACTTTCTATGGCGTCCTGGGCCACTTTCCGCTTCCACTCCGTAGTGATGGCAGGAGGGTTCACAAATGTTATCCTATGGATTATCTAGGAGCGAAATACAGAGTTGATGATAAAGCATCCCTTCATCATGAATTCCAAAACTCCTGTGGCTGAATTTTGGAGACACCGACCTGTTTAATTTGCTCCCAGACAAGTCGTGTGACAGAAGATCCTGAATGAAAGGTGACCTCCACATGGTAAGCAGCATTTAATAACTGACAGATGAGAAAAGGAAACAAATAAGCAAGAAAAATGGTTATATGAACAGTAGAGGGAGCCAGAGCTGGTAAGTTCTCAGCACTTTTATTGTGTATTATTAAAAAACATAAAGCTCTAATCTCTGTTACTAGTGTGATCATACTGCTCACATGTAAACATCTTCATATTTAACACTTACTGAAGAAAATGTTAAATATGGTTCCGTTGTTCATGAGCTATTGCCCACCTGTTTGAGGTGATTTGAAGTAATATTGTAGACAGAAGAATCAATGTTCGATTTCTCCAGACTGTTGAGACATCGCTCCAGAGTTCCTACAAAGCTCTCCCTCAGATAGTCCACAGAGCTTATCAGCTTATTTGCCACGGCCTGATTCAGACGGATCACTATCAGCTCCTGGATCTGGTGGATACAGGATTTGATGTCCTTCGAACTAACAGGCTCTCCATTAGTTGTTACAATGATGTCTGCAGGTGACAGAAAGTAGTTTGACAAGGTTATATGTGGTGTATACAGAAATGAATGGGGTCAGATATTAGTATGAGACAGTCACTTGACATTGAACATATAATAATGTGCTGATACATGAGAACCAAGTGCTAAGTATTCACATCATAAAACAGTCTGTATTCTGTTCAGCCTGCTGGGTTTAGATTCAGTGTCCATGCAACTAGCCAAAGATCAGTGGAATTTAAAAATAACAAGCACCTCTCACACGCTTCCACAACGTATGGTATCATATTGTAAACTTTTATTTACTTGAGAGACAGGAAACACAGGCAGCAGCTAAAATAGTCCCACTATTATTTTGCCAAAAAATAGAGCAGTGTTGGAATAAGAGTTAAATATTTACAGTGCCACTTTTAGCTATTAAAGCAATTTATGGAAAAATAATGTTGGTAAAAATGTTAAAAGTGTGCTGTGGACTTTTATCTGTCTTGTCACTAGTGATATTGGGACATATAAATAAAACTCTCTTGTAACTTGCGGAGTTTTTGACCACTAGTATTGCCATTGAGCAGTTTTGTGACATAATGCACATTCTTGCCACAGTTTCACTGCTCTACAGGACGTAAACAATACAGGACTTAAATGTAATACATTCACCAAGTCTGTTAGATCTTGAGGACACACACACACACGCACACACACACGCACACACACACGCACACGCACACTGCGGTGAGTACCACTGGCCGTAAACAGGAACAGAATCTATGAGGCACCTTTAATTCTTTACATCAGAGCTGGCCTGGGGTTGCCAGAGTGTTGTCTGCACTGTGCCAAAGAAGGAGTAAAGTCTGTTCAAACTTTATTGTTTAGTTTTTTGACTATTCGTGAACACTTTTTTTTAATTGTTAAAATAAGTTGAGTTCAGACTGTAGCCACTCATTTGTATTTTTTTATTTTCATTATTCATTAAGGTTAAACAAATTATCATTTCAGAAATGTGTGTTTCATTTGTTATTAAACTGGTCTAATATCTGATTTGGGGGGGTTTCACACATGATATCAGCATTATATATTAGCCATATTAGCCTCTCTTCTTTCTAAATAATCAGCACTGCCATCGGCCATTGAAAAACCCATATCAATTGACCACTAAAACGCAATAACCAGTCAGATAGTGCAAAAGGGACTGTTTCATGCAGCCATGCCCCCACAGGTCTAACAAGGGCTCAAGGCAATAAAGAAACTTGCTTTGAGTAACTAATGCTGCGAGTTAAAAAGTCAGGCCAGCAAAGATAGGTCAGCTGTCCACTTAGTCTCACTGACAATATCACAACTGTAATAAAAAATAGAAACAATTATCTGAATAAGGCAGAGACATAATAAAGAGCAAATGCTTTCCAATCAACCTGGAGCAAAACAAATGAGTCACAAGTGTGGTCATGGTTGGGTAATCAAATGTGAAACCACAGAATCCAAGTAACTAGGAAAATCGCACTGCTTGCTTTCTAGAATCTAAAATTAACTGATGTAACTAAGGAACACACTTCCAATTTTATCCACAATACATCCTCTTTGCCTAACAATCCTCACTTCAAAATGTAGCATATCTAAGGTGGAGAAAATATGTTCCGTAGAAGTGCTATAAGATGCAATGAGATCTTTGAAATGTCACTATGACTTTTGTCTGAAAAGAAAATCTACTTTTTCTACCGTAAAGTCAGGACTGAGTGTAAATCCATCGTCACAAATTACTCAGAGATCAAAGGCTGTGGCTTTTTCTAAACAATATACAAGTAAACTGATACATGACATCTTGTCTGTTTATACTGAATTCATCATTTGAAGCTTGAGATGAATTAAATGATTTGCTAAAAGTATGTCTTGCCCTCTATCTTTGCTGACCACACACCATGCAACAAAACCACACAGCAAGTAATAAATTACTCATGATGTCTTCTTCTATATCAAGTCAAACCACAAGCATTCACAAATGAATCAATTAGTAGCATGAAATCATAACAAATAAAAAGAGAAAATTAAATCACAAGTACCCAGAGGTCATGTTTGGATCAGAATAATAATTTTGTCCTGGTCTATGGCAGTGATATTTATTCAAGCCATTGTTTGCACACTGTAACACAACACATTAGTTTTACTTCCTATGGTCTTGCAGCTTTTAGGTAACATCTGTCTGGACTTGTTTTGATGGCATCAGAACCTCTGTTTTGATATAAACAAGCTTGATCAGACTTTAAATTCTTCACTGTCATCACCTCTCTGCAGCTTTTCTCAACTCTCTTATCCAAGTCTGCTATCAAATAATGGTTCTGGTTTTATCTGTCAAGTGTGCTCTAATCAAACAAATATCAAAACAAGTTAAAGTTTATGAACAGATTTATTCATTCTATTTTATGTATCTCAACTTTATTAGGTAATTAGTATTCCTTTCACTTCTCAGAGATGATCAGAGACAGAGAAAAACCACAAAAGAGAAGCCCAGCCTGTCTCGTGGCATTTATCCAGGGTGCTTACCCACTAACCTGTAAACTCCAGGTTTGCAGCATCCTCCAGCAACTGATCTTTCATGCTGCTTAGAGTCTCCACAATCATCTCCTTCATCTCTTCCTGTTTGCGGTTAGCAATGGCCATAAGAGAGTTGAAGAGTTCACCCTCTTTCTCACGGGTGTACTCCAGCCTGCGAGGAGTTATCTGCAGGTCCCTCTGCATGTCAAAGGCCTGCAGCAAAATGACGCAGAAAGGACAAAAGGTCACTGGGTGATTACACAGACTGGGACCAAGCAGCTCATGCAGTGGTACTAAAAACTGCCGAATAAGAAGCAGTAAAATACTCAAAGACATACAGATAAACAATGCTAGGAGGTATTTTCCTCTGACCTGGTTGATGAAAAGGTCTAGACAGCGACAGTGTACTCCATTAAGTAGGGTGGCAGCCTCCACCTGCACATTTTGAAGCACTTGTCGTGCAAAAGGAACCAGCAACCGATGCAGTCTTTCAAATGCCTCTCCCAGCATACTCTGGGGCTTGGCACCTGGGGTGGGCATCTGTGTAGGAGCGCCACAGGAGCAGTTTCCTGTCGGGCTACTTAGGAAACCGAGGAAGAGCAACTGCTCGTGGAGGGTGCTCTTGTCCCTCTCCTTGTCCTTCTCCACACGGCAGCCAGCTTCCGGGGAGGCTGCCTGCATGGTGGCAGGGACACGAACAAAACAGATGGGAAAGGAGAGCATCTCTTTGACCTTCAAGAGGTCAGCCACCTGCTCTGTGCTTAGGGAGGCCCGGTTGATAGCATATAATATGATGGGGATCACACTGCGAGTGCAGTCTTCCAGTGCCTCTTCTATGGGCTGGACACTTGAACAAGGCACCACCATGACCTTTGCTTCCTAATGATGAACCACAGAAAGAAAAAGAAAAAAAACATACAGGTTAATTGTTAAGGCATGTGGCCCTGTAAAAGGGTCGGTTATTCCAAATTAAAACAAAAACATTTTCACATTTACTCATGGAGAGATGTAGCCAGGCAGACACTGCTAGGAGGATTTATGTGCCAATTTCTTTCAGTTTTATGCCACTGAAGCAAACATAAATAATCAAGATAAACTGAACTTAAAGGTGCCATAAAAAGTATTTGCTCAGATGACTGTGTAATGTGAAAGGTGTCACTTGTGGTAACAAACCCAGAAGATTATAAGCCAACTTCCCCTCATCCCCAAGGAGTTTAACAGCATCTTTCAACTCAGTTTTCATTTCCAGCCCACATCTTTGCTGTTAGGGTTCACTCTCTCCGCTCTCAACAGCACTATTCTAAGCCACAGAAGTTGGCCGGCGGCCCGTGAACTAAACCAATTTTTTAAATAAAGGTTAACAAATTTGTATAAATAACATTTTCAGCATTAAAAAAGTTCAGATTAACCTTCTGTACACTAGTTTCTCAGCACCAAACAGCAAAGTCAGCAGCTACGTAGGTGGAAAGCACAGTGGAGCATTCAGCAGCTGAAGCCACATATTTTCCTCAAGAGCTGGTAGAGGCCGAAGTCTGAGCTAAAAGAGAGTGAATATCAGACACAGCTAGCAAGAAACAACTCCGCATCAATGATAATGTCAGAGTCTGCTGTATATATAAATAGGCAACTGTTTGCTAACAAGTTAAGCCAATCGTTTAAAAAAAAGATAGTGCTGCGTTCAGTTAGATTCTGCTGTCTTAAGAGTAAATATATATATATATAAAATAAAATTTAATCAGCTATCTTTGCAGAAAAACCTGTAGAAAATACCAATAGGTTTACTTTTGTCAAATGTGTTTTATGTAATTTAGATGAAATGACCTTTTAACATCATACCATAAAATGGAGAAGACCACGTTCTCTTATATTAAGTGTTCAGGCAACTGGAGCACAGTTTTCAAACCAATTTAAGCTAGAAATTGTTTGAATGTTTATACTCCACTGCAAAAAGAAGAAAAACACATCCACGCATATCATGTGCTCTTTCTATTTCCACAAACATAAATATTTGAACTGATCTTGGGAACGTCTGTGAAGGGAGGGAAAAAGACAGCAGCAAAAAGCCTCGATAAATAATGACTAACAAAAACAGACAAGTAGAGAGTTTGAGAAGGACACCAGGAAGGGGTGTATATGTGTGTGTGTGTGTGTGTGTGTGTGCGCACACAGCCAGAGAAAAGAAGCAGAAATGAACAAGAGCTACACAAAGGAGACAGTCAATCCTGTCTCCAAGAAACAAGAGCGGAGCCCGTCTGAGCAGTCTCTTAGGAACAAAGATAGCCTGCAAACATTTGTTCACAACTAAAATCAATAAAATCTCTGAACTGCCTTAATGCAGCGTGTTATCTACAACAACCGTTCAAGAGAATGTCTGTGTGCTATTTCAAAGTTATTCTGGTTTTCATGTTAGTATGAGTTCACAGTACTGTCTCCATAACACAATTAGGACAAACAACTTTTTAAGGAATTATAAATTCCTTCTATATCTAATATCTCAACCCTGTTAAAGGATAAGATTGGTCATTTTCTATATCAACAGTATTTTCAACACTCTCCATACAGCGACTAAAGCCAACAACAAGTCTGTCAATCTGTCGGTACTGGATTGGTTTATTCATCTGTGCCTTTGACC
The DNA here is from genome assembly GCF_001952655.1 of Monopterus albus. Classification (NCBI taxonomy): domain Eukaryota; kingdom Metazoa; phylum Chordata; class Actinopteri; order Synbranchiformes; family Synbranchidae; genus Monopterus; species Monopterus albus. The sequence goes on along the minus strand of NW_018127969.1, from coordinate 1,349,311 downwards.
TTCACTGTTGGTCAAAAATATTAAAAACGCATCAGGGAAACCCACTGCTGCGATGGATGACATGTTTCTCCATTAGGAAACACAAGAAGCTGACATTTGTTAAAGACATTCAGAGATTGCGTGCATGTGCAATTGACTGTTGCTTACTTCGGATGCTGTAAAAGTTATAGTTATTTGGAGCTTTCTGGTCAATACATTAACATATGCAGGTCCCGTGTTTTGTACTGAGGAAATGTGGTGTGTTTCACTTTTTAATAACTTCTGGATAACAACAGAGGTCTGTGGCACAGCCAAATTAATCCAGGTTGGATGCTGACAGACATTAACAATGAGCAGAGGTAATTCATTGCTGGTTTTAGTCTCTGAATGGAAAGTGCTGAAAGTACTATGTACATAGAAAATGACTGATCTTATGTAAATTTGTGGAGCTCTGGAAATCACCATAACAGACTAGGTACCTTAAAAGCATTTTAGAAATATGGTGATACATTAGCGCCCTATGTTCATGTGGTTACTGTGTGGTTAAGTTGAGGTGGGTAAACTCAGGGATGAAGAGAAACTAATTAGCATAGTTGGTGCTCATCTACTGGCCTCTAAAGCACATTGCTGTGATTATGGCAGGAGTGTGTGAATACCACAGCGAGCAGAGAGATTCTCTGCCTTCATTTACTCCAACCTGATCGACTTAATCTCTTATTCATTTACATCAGAAAAATTGCGGCTTTAGTTTGTGACAACATTGTGTTTACTACATGGCTGATGCAAACATACAGATTCACAAGTTCTAAAATGATATGCAAGTTTTAACTGAAGCTGTAGATACATTTTCATTGAGTGTGGTCAGAAAAAAAAGTTAAAACTAAATCTCTTCGAATGCATTAAATCCGGGATCACACAGTTTCTGATCTACGGCCGTTTTTGTATTATTACGAACAATAACTGAGCAATTTAAGTGTCAAGTGTCACAAAATCTTTGACTCAAATAGGGGTCTGCAGCTCCCGTGGGTTACAGTCAAATGTAAAAACAAACAAGGGGGTAAAATGAAAATTTCATTTCAGTTGTTCGGTGATTTGTCTGCTTTTGTTATGCCTTTGCTTTTTTGTTTAGATTACACTCTACTAGAAATTGAAGCAATGATGAAGTTTTTTTTTATCTTTTGCCCATATTTAGTCAACTATAACTTTGTTTCTTTATAGTGCTCTAACAGACAGACCATAAAAAGATTTATACAAAATCTATACCATGGATTTTACCAGTGTTTAAAAATTCAGCAACACAAGAAAATGTTAATAACTGTCCCATGTGAACTCTAATTAAATTGCTCGCACATAGTCATTCCACAACTCAGATGAGGCAATTAACCGGCAGGTATTTACCTCAAACACACACTATCAAGATGCAATCACTGTTTATGTGCATAATCAGAGTAAACATTAGTCGACATGAATAAACCGTGTCCCAAAAGTCAGCTATAACCATGGCAACTTTATCAAAGCAAAGGTTTTGGGATTTTCATTATATGACCTAGTCATGTGAATCGCATCAGAACAGTCCATTACGTAACGGGGGACGGGCGGGCGGGCTGCCCTGAGGCAGGACGAAGCCTAGTTTCTGTGCTGTGTGATGCTCACTAAGAGGCCTTGGTCTACAAGATTAGAGGCTAATTTCCATGTTCACACATGATATGGGATGACTACAATCCTACACCATGCTAAATCAATTCTCGCCCACAAAGTTTTGTCATTTTCAGGTCGCACTGAATTTCTTCCTTGTAGCTTCAACAGTCATTCATGAGTCTGTTTTTTTAAAAAGTGCTTAAAACCTGAACACGAAGAAAAAAAGTTATACTGCTGAGAAGTACCACAACTCAGATAAAGTAAACCACTGAGCAACACAAGAAATAATCAGCTCTGCTCAGTAATCTGTGAGCTAAGCCATGTGTGAATATAGAGGTTGGTTCAAGCCAGAGACACTGATGAAAGAAAGAAACCAGTCAATCATTTCTTTTGTCCAGGGTTACAGGAGAAAATACCAGCACATATTGTTTTTTAGTAGTTGTTTAATCTACCTATTTCAGAAAATGATACAGTGAGTGTCATATACCCCATATTTCAGATGGAGAACAAAACAGAAATATCAATGAGACCAACCCATTTCTGCTCACGCTTTAGACAAAAAACTATATGCATTTATTCTACATCTTCTTCCAAAAATAACACAATGAGCAACATGGTTAAATCACACAGGTCCACTCTATGCATTTAAAAACTGAGTAAAAGTATCAAAGTTCATAAAAAGGAAACCAAGTAATTGTGGTGACATCCAACACAATGCACTTAAGAATTTCCTGTTTCATATGAAGTTTCATGTAAGAGAGTAGATTCAGAAGAGCTGCACTTCATCTGAAGCCTACCTGTAGAAGTGGGTGATGCAGGGTGATCTCCAGCTCTGCTAGCCTGTGAGCTGGGTCCTCACATTCCTCATGGATCTCCAGGTCCTCCCGGGGAACCGTATCCCAGCGACCACAGTTAGCCGCCAACTGGTGCACCAGCTCATACTGGCCGGGCAGCGCCAAACTGAGCCGTGTCTGTCTCCCATGGGTGAAACACAGCTTCCGCCTCTTGCAGACAGTGCCCTGGACTCCTTCACAAGCCTCACCGGCCTCAGGCCCCAGGGGCAGCAGCCTCTCCCCCAGAAGGCAGTTGAGCAGCTGGTAGCGGGCAGCACAGTCCTGACCCAGTATCAGGATGTATGGGGCAGCACCCACTGTGTTGCGTAGGAACTCTTCCTCATAGCTAGGGAAAGCAATGCAGCTGAGCTGACCTAAAGGAACAGACAGAACAAAAGGAGGCATATGATGTTGAAATGTGGATTGAGAACCACACTTATCTAAATTTTAATCACTTTCCCTGAGAAATACTGTTCGCTTCTGAAATTATGGAGCTTTTTAGGAAATCTTGGTCAGCAGTGCAAGCAGAGCGAGGGTATTCAATGAGCCCCGAGTAACAGAAGCAAAGAAGGATGCAAGTCTGGATGGCATTAGCTCCGGGCTCCTTAAGTCCTGTGCAGATCAGCTGTGTGGGATCTCAGGGACATGTTCAACATGCGCCTGAGGCTGGGGAGAGTACCACAGCTGTGAAAACCATCCTGTACGGCACTGGTGACAAAGACACAGCACCCAAAGGACCTGAACAGCTACAACCTGGTGGCACTAACATCACAACTGATGACAACACTGGAGAGGCTGGTCCTTTTCCATCTCCACCCACTGACGAGCTCATGTCTGGACCTGCCTCAGTTTGCGTACCAGCCTGGCATTGGGGTGGATGACACTGTCATCTACCTCCTTGACAGCCTCATCACACATAAGGATGACAGGGAGTACAGAGAACTGATCCAGGACTTTGTGGACTTGAGTCTGCAGAACCACCGAACTACCTCCAGACCAGACAAACTGGTCAAGAGGACCAGCTCTGTCCTGGGAAGTCCACTTGACCCAGTGCAGGCAGTGGCTTAGAGGAGGGTGTTAGCCAAGCCAACATTCC
>NW_018127969.1:1324275-1345615 GCF_001952655.1 Monopterus albus | reverse complement strand
TGCTACTCAGCACACCAATATGCAATATCAGTCTTGCCTTATTAGTATGGCTGCACTGTTTTTACCAATAATTACATCATCTGTCACTTTATTATTCTAAACACTGAGTTTCTATCCCACAGACTGCATAATGGGACTACCCAGTGTACAGGGTGCAAAATGTTTTTATTAATCTTATTGGCATTTTTTACTTAAGATATCGGTATTATTAGAGCAACACTGTTTCTATGGATAATAATGTGTCTATTATGTGTGATTCCGAACACTGTGTCCTATCCTTTCGCTGCTGTAGCAGTGTAAATTTCCCTGTTGTGGGACTAATAAAGGTTCATCTTTTCTTACCTTATTATCTTCTGTATCAGAGTGCCTTTCTCAGACTACATAGTAGATCCCTGTTCCATAACAGAGAAATTAAAACATTTAACTGATATTATTACTTGGACTGTCATGTCCCGATCTAGCCCTAAGACAGGGAGCACAACCTTACTGCTGAACACAAGACATAATCCTCTGATGCTGAGTCACATTCTCAGTTAAACAACAAAGCGAGCAGACAGCAGCACTGACCAACTTTATATTCATATACTATAGCATTACTCTCTAACACAGGTATTACTGTAATTGTTCTCTCAAATTTTACATCTCTTCACTAGCACTCACCCCTTGGCCTATCATATGATACATTAAAGCCTAGTGTTTTATACTGACCTGTGCTGAGTGCTTGACTGCATGACTCGTGCACAGAAACTACAGATCGACCCCTGCTATATGATAAATTTCAGACCATGTGTGTGTGCAGGATGCCAGCTCTGATCAAGTGACAAACTACATTGTATTGGCAGAACAACACTGCTGTGTTTAACCACTGCTCCACAGAAATCAGTATTTCAACCACATGGTGAAGAGAGTTCACAGTACTTGTGAAATGTTAGGATATATATTGAAATTGGACTCAGAGCCACTAAAATATAGCTACAGTGTAAAAGTAAACCTGTCACTAAGACACGCACAGGGCACAAGAATGACTGCTGGACCTGCCAAGCTCTCAGCCGACCTATGAGTGCACAAATTTCAACATATTTGGTGCACTTAGTCTGCTCATGCTTTTGAGAGGGGGCTTAATCCATAAGCCTAATTAATGCATTTTTCTCAGTCTAATGTTGATGGAGAAATCACTTGGCAGCAGCAACGCCTTAGTTCTTTCTTTTTGTTTCGCAACAGGATGAGCAAATATAACACAGCTGTGGATATGATCTGAATTTTTCTCGCAATCATTTTGGTTGTTTTAAACACTGTGACACTTAAGTGTACTACAAGGATGATTAGATGCTGCATGTGTTCAAACCTACCTGCCTCCAGAGAAGCTGAATCCGAGCTGATGGTTGCTGCACAAGAGTTACTGTAGCTCTGCCCTACTTCTCGGAAGAATGCATTAGTCTCTTTCAAGTTCTTCTTCAACTGATGGGAGTGTTTGTTGAAGCTGCTAAATATCCTCGTCAGTTCCCGAGCTAAAGGAGTCATTCTCTGTTGTGTGTTTACCTCCATTGTCAACAACAGGCTGAGCTGTTGACTTTTCCTTATTTTTATTTACCAGTTTAGCGGATGCCAAACACCAAAACTGAGCTTCTTAGCTGCTTAAATAAACCCTGTGATCATACTTTATTAATTAGTTAGCACTCTCGTTTATATACTATATATGCGATGCTGTATTTTACAGTTCAAAAAAAGCACCTTTAACATATCATTAACACTGGAGTATCAGAGCTGGACAGACAACAGCCCATACAGGATCTTATGACAGCGAATAAGGGCTAGGCATTTGGCTTTTGTTGTTGTGCTGTTGAAGCTGACTAGCACAGCTAGCTTAGCTTAACGTCAGCCTCGAGTGCGAGATAAACTTAATGTTGTTGTCTGGACACGAGAGTTTAACAATTAGCAAACACAGTAGCCGCTTTTTGGCATCCTGTGTTAGTTAGATGACACCGGTTCCAAACTGAAGAGTGTCTAAAAACAATGGATAACCACTGACGGGTTGACAACTAAATAGTCTGTGTTGCAACCTAGCCGTGGTCCAGACAACGTACTGCTAGCTAGATGGCATCTCCTGTCCTTCCTCGCTTTGGTCTGGCAAAAAAACAAAATGCATTGCCATTCACTTCACATCCCAAGCCACTGTTTCACTACCATATAGCTCCGTGCTAAAAAGAGGAGGTCCCCCTTTGCCAGTTGCTTCTTAATAACAACAGCTTACACGACAAAACGGTCGCGTTATCCCGATAATGATCCGTTGGGAAAAGGCTTACTAAACGGACTCTGGCCCGGAACAGAAAACAGACATCTTCAACACCGCGAGCGACACCGCAGCAAGAAATAGACTGTTTTCTCTTTTGGCGATGAAGATAAAGGGGACAGCCAGTGGTAGTGCGGTGCAGGGCGCGGTGTGCCCGAGTCAAATCGCATAGTTTGGTCCAAGCAGTCAAATCACTGCAAAACAGAAAGTCAATACGACCAGTTAAGGGTACGAAAGGGCGGGGTCCAGAGTGACGCATTGCAATATGGGAAGTGTAGGAAATAGAGCAACAATCAATGTTAAGTAAGCCACAGTATGTTGCTGTAGGCCACCATCGCGTGGTTGAAATGTTTCAATAAGAGCAATGTTTAACTTTTCACAAAGATTAAAAACGTTTGGTTACATTTAAAAAGTACAATTGCAAAAATGGAAAGATTTGTCCAGACAAGCACAACTGGATTAACTGATCAGTATTTATGTATTTTTTTCTGTTTAAAATTATTCTTCTCATAACAGATTTTTCTCTGATCTGTCCATTTCTAAGCCTAAGACTTTGTGCAGCTCATACTATTCTGAGATTAAAACATTTTGTGGACCAATTTTAATTTTTGGCTGCAAACACACTTTCATTATTTATTTTGTGCATGTGTTCCTCTGCATGCACAAGTGAAGAATTAGTGAAATATAGCTCAGGCAACTGAAGAGCATATGCTCTCCCTGGTGGGTTAGGATGTCAATTAAGACATAAAGTATGAAACAGCGGCCAGATCTGAATGTTGCTAAAATCAGCAATGTTTGTTCATCCTGTCATGACTGATATTCAGCAGCAGAGTTTGAAGTAATATCACATTGTATGTGCTTTAATTACGTACATAATATGAAACTGAAACATACATTTCAGGCAGGGGACAATTAACACTGAACATACCAGTATGGAACCAATCCCAGCTGACATTGGGCGAGAGGTGTGGTACACCCAGGACAGGTTGCCAGTTTATCACAGGGCCCAACCATTGTTAATGATTATTGCCATCGATTACTGCATGCTGAATTCTAGTGGCCTGCAGCTACTAATCCAACTTTTTGCTCTTTTCTATAATTCATTTTGTTCCATTCACTACAGGTTGTCTGTTTAGGTCAAGCACTCTCAGCTGCTTTATGAGGGACTGTGAGACTCAAATATTTAAGCATTTAATTTTCTAGTCAGTCTCAATAAGCTACAAATAAATATGTTATGTTGAAAAGGAGGCATCCACTCATTAATCAGTTCTTTTTTTTAAGCAGATAATTTAGGCAAAAAGGCCACACCAACTGCACAGCAGTGTGTGTCAAATGTTCAGGTATTAACTTAATATTATAGATTCCATCATTACAAGTCCTGCATTTAAACTACAGTGCCTGTGTTAGCAGTGCAATATGCCCTCTGAACTGTAAATAAATAGAAGTATACTATGAAACAGGTAGGCTATGGGGAAAGTTATATAGACCATTGCAAGCCCAAATTAAAGGTAGGCCATTTGTCTCAAATTTTATTTATTTATTTCAATTTTATTTATCTTTAGTTGGTGCGCTTCATCTAATTCTCCTCGTACACCGATCGTAAAAGCAGGTACCCAAGAGCTATGATCTGCATTTAGTGGATTTATGCCACATCTACAGTTGTAGTCTATAAGTAGCCTTTCTATTTGCCACACGCTACTATTAATGTTATAGTTAAAACAGTAAGTCAATAGTCAATTGACAGAAAATAAATCTGCAGCACCGGTAGGCTAACTGAATAACTGTTTTAGACATTGCCGATCTCAGGTTCACAAATCTAAGAATTATGAAAATAAGGATCTTTGATAATGAAATTATAATCCACAATGATTAATGTTAAACTATTTGCAGGCCTAGTTATTAATATTTCAGTCTGATACTGCATTTGCACAGTCAATAACACAAAACTAAAGCTTGAACTTGGAGGCTTGGAAGCATACAAGGAGAAACAAGACACATTCACCAAAATGAAATAGAAAGTAATGCAACCTTTGAGTCGAGGTCAATCCGGCACCTCTCGGTATTACACACCAAGCGGTCCACTACGTGAAACGCCCTTCACTGTGTGACGTGCCCGGTCCGGGTGTGCGCTCGCTCCTCCTCCAGCGTGCTGGTGGTGCATGTTGTTAGTTAGTAGTAGGTCATCACTTCTGCGAAGGAGACGAGTGCTCTGTCGGTTTCAGGGTGGATGTTTCGGTTTCTGTCTTCTCTGTAGTAATTTGCCTTACAGGCGCTGCATGAGGAGCTTAGATTGGTACTTTTATCTCGAGTACCTGCGCATCATCAGGGAAACGCGCACCAACAACGACCCGGGCTCGGGACGAAGACAGTATAACAGCCTCACCTGCGTCTGAAAAGAAGAAAACTCACATCAAGGTTTTGTAAGGATGGATAGTTTAGCAGTGTCACCCGTTGAAAATCCTCCTGTTGGGACAGCTTCGTGCCAGGTGCCCGTGAAAAAGCAAGCCGTGAAGAGACACCACCACAAACACAACCTGAAGCACAGGTACGAGTTTCTGGAGACGCTCGGAAAAGGCACCTACGGCAAGGTGAAGAAAGCCAGGGAAAGATCCGGTAGACTGGTAAGGATTAATGTCATCCTCTACAGTTGATTTACCGTGTGATCCAGCTGTAGCACATTTATTAACGATGCCCACACCAGCTGTCAGTATTAAGGGTTGTGTGTTTGCGCCCCTTTGGCCACCTGGTACAGGTTGATGGCTGTTTCTAGAAGACGTATTGTCTGCACACAGGTAGTCTACACATGGATTTTAATTGAAACAATCCACAATCTATCATTGTCTTCAATGTTTTTGTAAAAACCGTGAACCATATTGCTAAATTGTAAAAATAAAAGGACAAAGTGTGTCTGCTCCTGAAATGTTTGTCAGTTGACAAACAACATTTAGTTTGCTCAAGAGTTCAATGTGTTTGTTTTAGGGGGTGCGCTTGTTTTCCGCTGTTTTGTTTGTTTTGTTTTCGACACTATGTCTACTCTGTACGGGTTTAATATACTTTAATTTGCGATGTGTTAATGTAAGCTTTTCCTTTCAATTTCACTAACTTTATTGGTGTAATATAATGTCAACAATTCTCTCTTTGTTAGAAAGTTTGTTTGTGGCACAAGTTCAGTCTTGTGTAAACTGAATTAGAATAATGTCGCCTATTAAGTATGTTGCACATCATGGCACACAATTCCACAAATTACTACAAAACTTCCACACAGCTGCTTTCTTTATTAGAGAAAGTCAAAGACTACACACTATTTTAATAGGTAACATAATATCTTTAAATATATATATTTGAGGTCATCCTATAGGGACTAAAGCAAAAACCAATTCCTGTAAATTCGTCACTACATTGGCATCAAGGAAAGGCGTTTTATTGGAAAGTTTGAGTGACTTTGTCTCAGGCGGAAGTCTTAGATGGGAAAGTTAGGGAACTTTTTTTCTGTTTTCCTGGTTGAGGGAAGAAGAGGAAATTGCCTTTCAGGTGGATTCCAGTTCCCCTTGACCTAAAGGGAAATGGGAGGTATTTAACAGACTTGACTGAGATCACCCTTCAAAAGGATGTAGATGAGTTGGCAAACAAATGAACAGTTTCATATGAATATAAGATTTTCCAGTACTAAACCTCAATCCAATTCTATCATTTTCATAAGACTTATTTTTAAACAGCTATGCGTGGAGTACAACTACTGCATAATGGAGTATAGTTCAACAGCAGCACAAACTATATGACCTACAAAATGACCAGACAGTTGAATCAGCACCTCTCACAATTCAGGGGATTTATTGTAGGCCTGCTGTATTTGATATTTGTTTAAGGTCAAATGGCAACCCACTCTGTATGTTTACAGATGTGGTTATACACATTGTTTACATGAGCTATTGTATGAAACTTCTTACCAGTAAATGTGAAGTATATAATCAAAAACAAAAAGCACATCTGTGGTAGTGGACTAGTTTCAGATTCAGTGACAAAAATAGATACTTGGCCTGAATGTAATCTCCCTTCGCCAGCAAGGCGTTGTTCAAATATCATGTTTGTTATGAGTGAAAGCGCTGAGAGGACAATGAAGCAAGTGTCGAGAATTTCCCTCTTATACCTGCAGTAAACAGGCAGCATTACATGTCCAGCCTTGTCTACATGCCCCTCTCTGTCTGCTCTTAAACCTTCAGACATGATCTGCGGCACTCTGCTTTTAAAGGATATGCGTCATGATATTTGTCCCCTGCAGGGAGCTTCTTCAGTTTCATACCACAAACCTGTGTTCAGGTGTCAACATATTAATTCACCTAAATATTTTGCTTTGAATTCACACCAGACAAATAGCAGTTAACATGGAAATTGGAGAAACATTCATTTGCTTTGTTGTCACCTGCCTTCCTTGGTACTGACAACATACTGGACAAAGATGTGTAATTTGACACAGGGAGTGACCCAGCAAAAGGACGGCTTCGCCTCGGTTTCAAACTAATGACTGACGACTTTGAGTTGCACTTTTAAAACTTTGCTCATAAAGACTTTAGTGATGTGTAAGTAGTTTGCCAGGAAACATGAGAACTAGGAATGCAACTAATGATTATCTAACTACTTTGTTCAATACTTGTTTGGCTAAAAAATTCCCCAAACAATACAGAAAGATGCCAGTCACAATTTCCTAAATCACAAGGTGGTGTCTTCAATTTAGCTTATTTTGCCAAATCAACCATTTCAAATGGAAAAGAAACAAACAAAAAGAGCAGCAAATCTTCACCTGTTTCTGGCATTTTTCCCAGGAAACAGTTAAACAAATAATTAAAATAGATATGGATTCATTTTATGTTGGATGAACTAATCAGATAACCAACAGTTTCAGCTCTAATCTTTAGTGCTGTTCAATAAATGTTAGTGAAGTCAATGTGGAATGATGAACTTTAACATAACTTCCAGGAACAACAGTTTTAGGTGGCAAAAAAGAAGCACCAATCTAAAATGAATGTACTACTTTGTTTCATTTATTTGTGATCTATTGTTGTACCCGGTACTTTTTACCATACTGACTCTGAGAGACGAGGCAGTCCAAGTAACTACAAAACAGTGCTGATTTATTCCATGAACACAGGTAAAAATTTACATTACACGCTCAAGTATCTTGCACCTCCATCCTGCTCGCAGGCAGATGTAAGATGAAAGACCCTGAACCCACCAGGCCTATACATTTATCTCTTCGGTTGGGCTAGCCCCATACTACACAGAAACGTCAACCGAGACGTCTCTGTTACCAGCTTTGCAGCTGGCCATAGCAGTAGTCAAAACATGAAGCAAATCAACGTGTGTGTGTGTGTGTGTGTCTGTTGATTAAGTGGTGTGTAGCTAAAAACATTCTCACGACCTCTAGTAACATGTCGTGACTTAAACATAAGAACACATTATGGCTAAGGCTACAGTTCTACACGTCATAATAATAATAATATTAAACACCCTGTCTGCTGACAGTCATCAACTCTTCTCTCTAGTTATCCTTGACCAGATGTACCCTGTAGAAACTCATAAGCATGACTAAGCATTTAACAGTCTAACTAGACATCCTATCTCTACTAAACATTTCTAATACATAAAGTATCTATCCAATATCTATCTGACTAAAAATACCTAACACTATGTAGAGAATATGTGTAAGATTCGGGGTTAGCCGGTGGTAGCCTATTAGTGCAGCTTAAAATAAGTTCATAGTTTATAGGATTAAATGTCAGGAGTTCTGAAAAACTGAGTATAAATGTATTTGGCTAAGGTGTATGTAATGTAAACCTCTGTGTGTGACTGGGTGGAAGTATTTAGTTACAACTAATCTTTATATAAGAATGTGTTTGTGTGATGCTTTTATCTAGCAATATGTAAATCTTCACTTAGTAAAACTAAGTCAGAAATCGCTGGTGCAACTGGCTCGTGTGGGGAAAAAAAACAAACATTTCCAAATGTTTGTAAACGAGAACTGTGTGAAATATCAAATATTTCAGGCTGTCTGTGCTTAATGTGTGAAACAGACTGACTGTAACAAAGACCGCACACACACAAAAACACAGATAACCTCACAAGGGTGTGAACTCATCATGAGTGTGAGTGCAACCCGTCTGACAGCTATGCGAACAAACACAGGAAACCTCAGTTCACAGGAAACCTCAGTTCACAGGATAAAGGTCTGTGTGGTGTGAATACACTGACCAGGAGGAGCACTCATGGCAGACAGTGACTCATGACAGGACACAGTCATGTTGAAGTTGATATGACAAGGCACTGCTTTACTCATTTCCCTGTGTCTGCAGTCTGGAGGGTTAGAGAGGACAGGAAACAAGGACACCCCTCCACCAGTGTCGTCTGGTACCTCATAATGTCCTTCATCCCTGGGTTAGACTGATGACGCACTCAGTGCTCAGAGGAATCCCAGGCATCTGAGCTTCCAATACACAAATGCAACCTAAAGACGTGAATACCGACTTGTCAAAAGCTTTTATGTGGTAGGTCTGTGAATACGGACCACAAAAGATACTATTCAGATTTAAATTTCCTTATTGTATGGGCCTTGCAGACACAGCAGCAGACAATAGATGTTATTAGAGCAAACAGCATTTGACCTGGCATTCCCTCTGCCTTGAAACAACGCAGCAGTTTTCGGTTCGTTACCCATTATTCCTCTCACAAGATGACCTTTAGATGAAAGACGATTCTTTTTCTACTAAACGGACAGGTCTGATCTCCTGTATTATATTAACGTACAGACTTCTATAACAACAGCAGTGCAGCTGCTGACAACTGTATTAATTAATATCCTTAACGTGGAGTTATGTTGTGTTAATTAAAAACACCCTTGCTCATCTCTCAAAGGTTTTGCTGCTTGGTCTGGTGTAGAACGCCCAGTAGCTCATGGAAGCTACTGTTGACAAACCTCAAATTCTGCTGTCTAACTGATCAAGCTGGTTTACTGACTCATCTCAACTTGTCCTCCCACTGTCTTTTAGTATTTACCATTATCCTGTAGCTGTCACTTTGGGCTACAGTGGCTGAGGTTCATTAAAAGTTTCAGCCTTTGACGTTCCTGGAATCATCTCACTTTTTAAATACTTACACAAACTAAAATACATTTTTCTCCTAATCTTAAATATTCCTTTTCTTTCTAAGGTTGCCATAAAGTCCATCAGAAAGGAGAAGATCAAGGATGAGCAAGACTTGGTTCATATTCGTAGAGAAATCGAGATCATGTCCTCTCTCTGCCACCCGCACATCATCACCATATATGAAGGTAGAGGATTAAAAAAATGTAATAATGGTTGTTTAGTGGGTGTGTTTGGGGTTTAATTTAATTGTTTACCTTTAGGAGGTGGTTTAAACTCTGAGCCACATGAGGAGTGAAATGTGGCACCTGGCAAACAACGTGTCTTTGTTTCTATTTGAGATTCAGAGTTTGGTCATGCGAGCATTTGTGCTGAAGGACCAATGCTAGGTTACATAAGTGCTGATACCTTGCTGTACCCAGCCAGCACTGCAAGATAATGTGCTGAGTCTAGTGTCTTCCAGAGCCCCTCACGCCTGATGAGATGGTCACCTCGCAGTACTGTCACCATCCTCATCGGTGTGACCTAGGGGTTGTGCAGGAAGATAGAAATCAGTTTTAAATGCAGGCACATCTTTGTACAAAACATGTGTTAGTCATGTAAAGGCTCCTCACAGTCCAGTGTCCTCTTTTAAGTGTTTGGAGTTTCAAATAATTTCTGTTTTTTTTTTTTTTTTTTGCATGATCAGTTGGAATTGAAATGTTTAAAAGGGGTTTGATTTTTGGTCTTTCAGTATTTGAAAACAAAGACAAAATAGTGATTGTGATGGAGTATGCCAGCCAGGGAGACCTGTATGACTACATCTGTGACAAGAAACACGTCTCTGAACAGGAGGTCAGGCACTTCTTCAGGCAAATTGTATCAGCTGTGCACTACTGCCATCAGGTAAGGCCGTCTTTCTTAATTCAGTGCTTTCATACAGAACATATAAAATTGTTTACAGAAAGTAGAAACGCAGGGAAATTATCAGGATGTGTGTATTCATAAGTCCTGTGTACAAAGTAAAGTTGTAGTTATGTCAGGGTGCAGTATATTATCCCTGCCAAGTATTCAGTTTCGGCGGCTACGTCAACCTAATGATGCAGAAATCCACTCAGACTAGCTGCTCAGCGTTTGTTTTTTTCCCAGGGCACTGACACCCCCAAAGTTACATAACAGGCATCATTCACTGTCAGCCTGCTGATCTGAACAGGGAGCCTGTGAGAACGATGCATGGGGAGAACAACAGTTGGTCTGTAGATAGCTAGCGTCAGGGCTAAAGGCCAGCCATCCCAACACACACACACACACACACACACACACTCACACACGCTTGGTCTCATAGTTTAATGAGGGTTTGATGGAACAGAAGGGCCGTGCAAACACACACACACAATTAGTTGTTCCCATCTTCCAGAGCTGTGTAATTATGGCCATTAGAGTACACTATATTTTACTGTGGCTCAGACTTTATGCTGGACGATATTTACAGCGTGAACTGCTCTGTCATATTCTCTGGGAGCCATCTGTCTATTTTCACTTTGATTTGAGACCTGATGTTTTGTTATATATTTAATTTTCCATAGGGGTAAAGCCCATTAACAATACATGAAAGTATCATAACACAAAGCAACAAAGAATGTGTCTGTTGCTACAACAGGTGCCCATATGTATGAAGTAGCTGACCTGAATTTTTTGAAAGGACAACAAATTCACACTCTGGCTGAGTCAAAGGCATGCCCCCCTGCAGAGCGAAGGACAATGGGGCATAGCTGACATACCAGGGGAAAAAAATCTTCACTTGGGGAAGAATCCATTCTGACCTAGGAAAAACAAATCCTTTTATCACACATAGACAATTTCCAGTAACCTGAATAATGGTCTGTTTAGATAGTATCACTGTTTAAAAAAAAAAAAAAAAAAACTGTTAGACAAAACTGATATCTTTGCTTTTATGCTTTTATCCTCCTAGAATGGAATAGTACACCGGGACCTGAAACTGGAGAATATTTTACTAGATGGCAAAGACAATGTTAAGGTATGTGTGAAGCACATGCCCTGCACTCAAATACCTGTACCATGCACATGGGCTCAGCTCATAATCATTAAGATATTGCCTGAGGGTTTTTGGCATGTAATTAACTGCATAACAGTAGGATTATAAATGAAGATATTTAGTGGTTGGTAAGATAAAGTAGCGCTTTATTCTACAGGTCTGTAAATTTCAGTTTATTTCCAAATAATTTCCTAAGATGTTTCCTGCAAAAAAAAAAAAAACAACCATAGATTTTGGTGCTAATAACAGGTACAATTGGAGAGTGACCAGTTGGTACACTTCGTTATTTCTAAATGCTAAGCTAGCACAAACTCACAGAAGGTGAGCTACACATGCACAATGTTACATTAGTGTACAAACAACCATCCAATTCAGCATAAATGAAGAATACCAGTTTGAATAATTAATAAATATACAATAAATACTAACTGGGGTTTACATTGAGCAATTTCTTTCATGGAAATTTATCTGGAAACCAATAATAAACTTAGCAGAACTCAGTGGTCTAACTAAGAAAACTTTGCCCCTATTTTTCAGTAATTAATAACGAACTACAGCGTTCTTTGCAGGAAACTTTGAAGAAATAGTGGACCTGTAAAATAAAGTGCTACCAGAGACTTTTATGTGTAAATTGTAATATGACAAAAAATAAAATGCATGTGCAATGAAAGGGTGATTCGCCACAGGAACGGTAATATCGTAAATCAGAGCATTGTTATGAGTAACTGATGAGGGCTAGTGATTGATATGGAAATGTTTTAGGAGGTTAGATAATCTCTACACTAATCTGGGGACGGCACAAAAATCTTCTTTGAGTGAGCCTGACGTCTATTCCTTGTTCTTGCAGATCGCAGACTTTGGCTTGTCAAACCTCTACCATGGTGATGAATATCTTCAAACCTTTTGTGGCAGCCCTCTGTATGCTTCCCCAGAGATCGTCAATGGACGGCCATACCGTGGGCCTGAGGTAGACACTTGGTCCCTCGGCGTGTTGTTATACACAATGGTTCATGGCACCATGCCATTTGATGGAAACAACCATAAGACACTGGTCCAGCAGATTAGTACTGGAAACTACCATAAACCAAGTAACCCCTCCGGTGAGCCTTCCAGTTTACACACTTTGTTAGTGACAATGTCAGTTTACCTTGATGAGCACAAAATAATTTTTTTCCCTTCTGCTTCTCTCAGACGCATGTGGGCTTATTCGCTGGATGCTTATGGTAAATCCGGAGCGCAGAGCTACAATAGAGGAAATTGCAGGACACTGGTGGCTCAACTGGGGCTACCAGCAACCTTTACTGTATGAGAGAAAGAGCAGTACAGTACAGACCACTTCGTCAACATCAAACTCTGCAGGGTTGGCCAGTATTGCAAGTTGGCTACGACGAACATCCAGGCCTTTGCTGGAGAACGGCTCGAAGGTGCGCTGCTTGCTTCGCTCACAGGCTAGTGGAGGGGATGTAGTCAGGCAGCGCTCTCTACGAAGGTCAAGAAAGGAAAACAATGTCTCTCAGACAGTTCATGAAGAAAGCACAGACAGTCGTCCCTCAAAGAGTATTCTAAAGAGACGCAACAGTGCGAAACAGAAAGTGATGAGTGAAACTCCAGCTGCAGGTTTGTCTGAGTCATCTAATGCCCCTGTGGCCACATTGCAGCCACGCAAAGGTATCCTCAAGAAGCCACCAGAGCAAGAATCGGGGTACTACTCCTCCTCTCCTGAGAATAGTGACTTTGGCTGGGTACCACAAACCACAGTGCGCCCTGCAGGACCAACTTATAAGAAGGGCATCCTGAAGCACAATGGGAAGTTTTCCTCAGGTGGACTGCAGGAGTTTGGCTCTCTAGACCAGCTGGCAGCTTCATTACCCTGTGGAGGTGGCAGGTCAAGGCCAAATGGGGCCATCAGCGAGGACAGCATTCTGTCTTCAGAGTCCTTCGACCTGCTGGATCTACCTGAACGGGTGGGACATCCAGCACAAATGGGTAAACCAGCCAAGGCTAGCATGAGAGGATGTGTGTCGGCCGACAACTTGCTGGACATCCAAGAAGATGGGGATGGGTTGATTAGACCCTGGAGCTGCTATGGTTCTGGAGTGGCTGACAGTGCTTTTTCCATCAATGACTGTGATAATGTAACACAGGCTTACAAACAGGCCATGGTCAGCAAGCTGAAAACCAGTAATGAGTAAAGGACAATGACAAAAGAAGTGGTTTTCATTGAGAATTTCAAAGGGCTGTAAACTGCTGAAGATGTGACGGCCAAAGTGCTTCACGTGAAACACCAGCACGGTGTATCAGTTTGGCTAACTTCAGGAATCGCACAGTACCAAAAAGGGAGGAGATGTTTTGCTGAGCACCAGACTGCATTTTAAATGGTGACTGACAGACAATCCTGCCGGTCAGTTAGGAGCTCTAATTTTCAACATAAGAGCTTACTATGAAAAGTGTAGTTAATGAAAAGTCGGCTTGAAACCAAAACACTGGTCTGAGTTTGTAGGAGATATTACTTGAATTACAAGAAAGTAAGAAGCTGTCACAGTCGGACTGTTGTTTCAATATTGCCTCATTTACAACAGCAGCATATGTTGAAGCCAAGTAGCCATTGTCTTTTCATTATTGACAGGACAGTTTGGGGAGTCAAGGACTTTGTCGTTCCTCTGGACTCTAGCTCTGTGATAGTTACCACTCATATCAACTTTGTTTTTCTAGGATAACAGCAACACAGGTTCAATGTTAGGATATGTTAATGTACCATATACTACAGCTTTTGCTGAGTTTTTGAAATTGGCATTTCTTGAACACCAAAGGACTGTTGTTGGACCTTTTTGTGTATCTTTATTCAAAATGCTAGCAAACATGGCAAGAGGATCTGTATTTGTAACATGGGCTTCAGTGGTTGTTTTTCTTAAATTGTTTGCGGTTTTGTTTTTGTTTTTTTCTTCTTGTAATGACTCATCCTATATTTGGATCATAACAGATATGACTAACAACAAGTGCAACCAGTACAACCTGCTTTTGCTTCCAAGCCTGTACTGAAACAAAAGTACGGTTGGCCATTTGCTCTCTGAATGCAGGTTTCACAGTAAAGGTAGGGCTCATTAAGTTGCTTCAGTTTTTTTTGTCACAATTTAAAAAGGAGCATTGTGTATTTGACAGTAAACCATGAGCCCTAGCCAAACACTGTATCATGTATTAACGTGCAACCTTTCAGATGAAAGATCCATCAAGGAGTTCAGGCATCTTGAACTTTGCATTTAATTTAAAATATCTAGACACCTTTCACAAAGCTGGATTAACTGTTCAGAAGTACTGTGCTACAGCCTGGTGACTCAAACATATATTAGTTTTAAGAGTAAAATTATGAATTATGCACATCGATCATGATCATTTAGTTGGACAAGATATTGCACATCACTCTTTATAATGATCTGGTTGACGTCCTGTTCCTGTTTCATGAAATACTCCCTGGTGATTGGAGAATGTTACATAAATATGTTCTTGTTTCTGTATGAAAGTTCATCAGCATGTTGGTGTTAAATAAGAAGATCAAACCGGTGCTTTAGCAAAATATCAGACCATCCAAACCTGATAACCGTTTGAGTTTGGCAAAAGTTGCACACGGAAGTGCAAAGAATCTGCAAAGCATGCCATTTATTAAAACTGGAATGTAAAGAATGTATTTTTTGACATAATATGAAGCTAGTCAAGAGTGCAATGCCAATACAAATGCAAACAAACTAGGAATTCCCTAATTACAACTGGAATTCTTGAAATTTCTGGAATCTGCAGGATTGTATTAAGGATGAAGCTACAACTCCTTGTCACTCATAAACAATACTTTATTATTGAAGTGTAAGATGGAAAACCATGCATTCAGATTCTGGGAAAACTAATCTTAAAAGTATGTTTTATCTTTGTATAATTTAATGTGGATTTAGAATTTTTTCCTTCCCTTGTTAAGTTTCAGACATATAGGTTCTTGTAGTATTGTTTTCTCTGTGACTGCAACAAAAACACATTTGCCAAAGGAACTGGCTTGTTATTTACATCACCATGTGATCTGCCATGCTATTGTGACCATACTGAGAAATAAAAACAAAGCAAAGAATAAACGCTGGTTAATGTTGTTGGTGACAAATGTTGAATATCATAGTCTAACAGTATTTATTTAAAATCTGCAAGGGAAACATCAGTATAACTGTCATAAGGATAAAGTAACATTTTATCTACTTTATGAAAATGTTTTTTCTTTAATTATTTGCATTTACTTTTCAGTTTAAACATAACTGTCATGTAAAGCTAAAATTAGATTCTCAACAAAGTCAGCAAAGATAATTGCTAAATATACATGAACAGAAACCATCACAAGTCAAATGTGCAAACATTGCTATTGAGATTCAGTGCAAATCAGCTGTAAATATCATAAACGTAGCTTCAAATATTCATGAAAATTACAGTCTTTCAGAGCTGCTTCAGCAACTGCAAAATACTTTAGAACAAGCAGCAATAGGACGGACATTCAAAACTAATTTTGGTTGCTCAAACTGTAGTAGCTCTGGCCATGTCCCAAAACAGTTTCAAAAATCATCATGTAAATAACAAGTAACATCAAGAAGAAAAGGCATTTAAACACATTTGCTTCAAACTCGAGCTCCTTGTTCTCTCACACTGTCAGTGTAATATCCTGTCTAATCATAGCTGGGAGGCTGGCAGGAGTGTTTCAGCTTAACTTCCTGAGCCAGTGTCACTGGTGTCAGTACAACATCCTGAATGTCAGCAGGGGTGTAGCTGACCTCTGAGCTGTGCGCTCTGCAAACACTACCCTGAAAGCAGGAGGGCAGGCTGAGCTCCAGCACACTCCCCAGCTGCTCAGAGCAGAGGACGACTGAGCTCTGTTCAGGGCCAGATTAAAAGAAAAACAACTATGAGTTCATAAGTACAGCCAAGGTTGCACCTAAGAACATAGACAGAATTTGCATTTAGCAGTTTGTACTATTTGTACCCTTAAATTGTTTGATCAGAGTATTTGCTAAAATGTTCACAAACACACTGGCCAATGTTGACAATGGGGCAAAGTCAAAAGAGATATAACCTGAAATCGTCAGGTAAACATTACACTTACCAGATCCATGGCCAAAAGGTTGGTCAAAAACTTTATCACTGTCTCAGAGGAAACAGCAGCATCCAGTAACTTTAGTTTCTGCATGGCAGCGCTCACACAGGCACATGCAACAGTGGAGGGCAAGAATACTGAAAACCTGCTGTCTGGGGATAAGAGTCAGACATTACCTATGCACTTTAAATGAAAGAGTAATAAACAGTATTTCCTTTATATGCTGACCAGTTTGCAGTTTACTTCAACTACTTAATACAGTGGCCCTGAGAGCTCAATGCAAAACACATGCAAATAGGCAAAATGCAGAACATGCAAAGACATAATATTCACTTTGATGACAAAGTAAGAAAACCCAACCAAACGTAGTAAACACAGTCAAATATGCCACAGACACACTGCCAGGTTAACAGCAGATATCTGGAATAATATCTGACTCATGCAATCAGAATGAAAAAAGGAAACAAAACCCAAACTTAAAAACCTACATTTTACCTGTTTTTTTCCCAACACCACTCAACTTCTTGAGTCCCCATGTCTCAGCTGCGTTCACATTTTAGTGTCCTCTGCAAACATTTCGATGTTGTCTGTGTTATTTGTAGCAATTCTCTGTTTGGTTGTGTTCTGAGTTTGCTGTGTGTTTCTACATTTTGTTGTATTTTCTGTACATTCAGCTTGTTTTAGTATTTGCTTTTTTTTTTTTATTTACTTTTTTTTGTCTATTTCATGTCTTTTCTTAAGTTGCGGCGCTCTCAGGGCCACAGTCAATTTAAAGACTAGTGCTACAGTGAGGCAAAGTCATAAAGGTTAGATGGCAGACAGACAGATGCCCCCAGTGTAGACACACCCTGACGCACAAAAGCAAGCACTCAAAAGCAAACATTTCCCAAAACCGGATAATCAGATACAATATCCTAATTGCTTCAGGCAGGAGAAATGCAGACACAAAGCCAGCCATTCAATCCTTGAAGAGGGTGTAAGCCCTTTTTGAATGGGTTACGGTGACGGGAACCAGGAATTATCGTACATTTATGGGCTGTAATGTCATAGTCTGCTTAAAATAGCACTAATCCACTGTATCCCTGAGACCTGTTGCTGCAGGCAGCATCACAGAGCCTCGTGGGAAATCAGCCAGCCAAATAGTCAGATGCTGCTCTTTCACAGCAAACAATACAGGATTACACCTACTCAGCTCTCTGTCTCCAAAATGAGCTGCTGACACACGTAATTTAAGTTAGGGCTGCTATGTGTCCATTGTTCACTCTGTAGAAAGTTATTTAATTTCACCACTTACATTTAATGCTCACTAACTAAAAATGTTACAACTGATTCAATTACAAGGGCTATAAAACAACAGCTTTTATTGTATTATAATACCCTTCTAAATGAAAACAGTTTTAAATATTCATATCCACTCCCAATTCATGTGGTCTTCTGTTAAATCTTATTAGGAAAAAACATCACATATGCTGGTACCTCGGTTCTGAAACTTACCAGTGGCTGCCAGAGCAATGTAGGAGTGAACATGCCTGCGCATGTTGTGAAGGTGGGGTGGACGAACATAGGGGAGAGAATGAAGAATTGGCTCCAGGAAGTCAGAGGGTACTACAGAGGCCAGACACCAGTCTAACCTGGACACCACTGCCATCTCCCACTGCTGCAACACACACATTCCTCTGAACCAGTTGAACATCACAACACACATCCCTATCCATATGACTGTTCCCTATCACACATACTGTGATAGGGAACAGTCATATGGACCATTGGAGGGAAACCTCCCAAACAGATGTCATAATAATAAGTGGTTTACATCTGGGTGTGAGTGTTCAGGATAGCAAGACCTGGTGAACAGCGTTGTGTGTTGTCCAGTGGTGGAAAGTAAGCAAGTACATTTGCTCAAGTACTTAAGGTAAATATGGTTCTGTACCGGAAACAAATTCCTTGTGTGTAACATACTTGGCCAGTAAAGGTGATTATCCCTTATTATATGTACTTGAGTATTTTCTTTCTGCTACCTTACACTAAGTTACTTTTCAGAATATGTATACAAAATATAATAGACATTTTATATATGTAAATAAAATACAGTATTATAATAAGACTTTACTGGTCCTCAGTGGGAAATTCACAAGCTACCCAGCATTACTTCAAATTTAAAGCATTTAGTCAAAATTAGCTCCACTTTTACCAGCTGTAACATTAAATGCTGTGTACACAGTATTGTATCAATAATTATAATACAATAGCTCCATTTACTGTTGGCACTTTGAGATGTTTTGTGATGCTGCTACTTTTGTACTTAACATTTGAATGCAGGACTTTTACTTGTAAGAGTATTTTTACACTGTGGTATTGCTTTGCCAGTTATACTTGAGTAAACAATGAGTACTTCTTCCACCACTGGTGTTGCCTACATTGTTTCTGGGGAGATAAAGCAAAGAATGTTAATGCTATTATTAGACTCTTCTCTCTGAGTCTTTTCACTTAAATCTTTTACCAGAATGTCTGCGACTGAAACTGAGTTGTCTGTGTAGATACAAAGCTTGCTGGCAGTCAGGGGGACAGTCTCTCTCATTTTGGAGGCCAGGAACATGCAAACTGTCCCTAGAAGCTGCAGATTAGACTTCTCGGTGGTAAACCGGCTCAGGTAACAGTCCAGGTATTGCACGGCGAGTGGAAACACCTCCTCCTCACATTTCTGCTCCTCACACACCTGTAGAAGAGCCATCTTGTGTACTTTAAGTCGGTTGTATTTTGTAAATTTGACTCTTAGTTTGGGCAGTTTTGGCGAAATAGCATAGGTTACCTGAAACATCCACACTGTCAGTAGTCTCCTCATATATGGCTGGATGTCTGGCTGGACTGTCCCGAAGTACGGGTACACTTGACAAGTCTTTTCCAGAGCCCTCAGGTTGTGCAGTACCCTGAGGTCAGCAGTCAGGGTGGGGTCACTGCCGGCTCGGAGAACCACAACACCCCCTACCTCATCATTTTTATCTGTGGATCCATTAAGTTGTCTATCTTCAGAACGATCCATTCGACGACGTTAAACACAGGAACATCCACTGTGGTTTTACAGAAATCATTAAAATACTAATGAACCGGTAGGCTAGCCGTTATCCGTTATTATAGCCATACCACTGTCATACCGTATTTTAGTGGCTAACGTTGGGTAAACTTCCGTTCCAAGTCAGGGCCTTTTCAACTGTCCCGTAACCATTTATTCTGTTTTGTGGCAGTTTGCAAATATTATGGAACCTCACAAAACGCTACCTTCTTCTACAGCGATCTAAAACGCCAGAAATTGGGGGTTTTAACGGCATGTGCTATTCAAACTAAATTTGATGTGTCATCCAGGTCTATCAATAAGTGGAGAATGTGAAGGTGACGTCACGGCGTGCCGAATTCTGGGCAAATGCTCCATGTTTGGAGCATCACGCTTATTATCACATAAGTTACATCTATAAGTTAATTTGAAAAAGAAAGACTATACCATACAGCTATATACAGTAGCGGATGCTTCAACTACGTCCAAACAGCCATTTTATTGTTCAGTCTGAGCCGACTGGTTATCTGCCTACAGCTGCTAGCTAGCGTTAGCTCCTGAACCGAAAGCTGAGATCAGTGTGCAGTCATTTTTCAGTCTGTCACTCTCATATACGGGCTCTCTAGATCCACTACAAGTTAGCTACAGTCAGCTAAGGTTCTCCATACTTAATTACCACAATCAGCAAAGTCAGATCTAAACGATTTAAGCAATTTTAGCCTAACAAAACATATACATATGCAGATGGGTATGGAGTGTACCTTTAAAAATGGCTGCCCTGTCCCAACAAGCTGATCGTACCTGAACATTCTCTATATGAAAAGATTAACTTGATGTAAAATGAGGCTAACTAAATCCATTTTGTTTGCTCCTCACCAACTTAACTTGGACAGAATCACAGGCACCTATTAAAATGAAATTGGATATTCACTTAAAATTTGAAATAATGCTGAATTTGATTGACTTGTTTTATTTGCACATATATACTTTGTCTTGAGTTGTTTGGTGAATCAGCATAATTTATTGAATTTCTTTGGAGCTATGGACTATTTGCCAGATATCTTGCTTCATATTAGAATATTAATTTTCTTACTGATTTAAATATTTGCGCAATGAACCACCAATGTGAGGTATGTTTGCAGATACAATTTAAAGAACTGACCAGTCAGAGAAGGCCAGATAGGCTATGTTATGTAAAAAAAAGCTCATCAGATTTTATTTTTCTTCATTAGGATACCCAGGTAGTAAAGCAAATATTTTCAAACCTAAACGACTGGTACAACCTGCTAATTAAGTCGATGCTAACCTTCTTTCATTATATTGTGAATCTTTTAATAGTTGTGAACATTAAACAGAGAGAATCAAATGATTTCTGACCAGCTTTCAAGGATTCAATTTGTTTTTAATCCAAATTGTCCTCTGAAACAGCAAAGTTGCTCCTAATGAAATATACACAGGCACTGATCTTTGTTTATCCCCAAGTAAATACTGCACTGCAAATGCAGCAAGAAGCCCAGAGATTTTGAAATTACTTCATCTACATCATTACTAATGTGCATTTTTAAATGTGCAAACTCACCCCAGCAGGGAACAGTATAGCACTGTAATGAGTCACTGTGATCTTTGACGCTGTCCTTTCACAAGACAGGAGGAATAATGGCATTTGATTTAATACAATTGTCTTCATGCTGAAGACACAGTCATTTGCATCGGAAGA
>NW_018127969.1:1322271-1323931 GCF_001952655.1 Monopterus albus | reverse complement strand
AATCTCAGTCCATCTGAACTGTAACAGGGAGCCCAATTTCGATATCCCTCGACTCTGAGTTTTGCAGTTCCCTGCGAATCTCTGTTGAGATCTGTGGATGTGTTTGTATCTTGAGCAGCTCCAACAGTGCTGTCTTCTGTTCAGAGGCCAGGTCAGCCTTGTAGCGCTGAGCCAGGGTGAGTAAACTCTGATGCCACAACACAGGAAGCACACGTTTTTCATTGCGGAAAGCAAGGAAATGAGCCACCAAGGCATCTAGGACACGGAAAGGCAGGGCATATTTTTTGTCAAGCAAGAGGCGAAGGAAAATGCTGTTGGCACCGTTATACTCCATCTCTGCCAACTTAAGCATTGCAGCGCTGAAAGATGAGAACAAACGTGCGTTATAAAGTCTTCCATGTTATGCAATTTCCACTTTACCTTTAGTTGCCAACACTACACAATATAACAGGACTACAGGCAGAATCCTACATCTAACGATAAGATGTTGACACCTGTCTTCTGGTGTACATCAGTGAAACCCTACCTGGAGTGGAGCACAGGGATTGAACACTTTGTGAGTATGCTCCCAATGATGATGGCTTCTCTGAGAGTACATGTCCCAGATTCACACAAAGGAATCAGTATACCTGTGTGACAGTGGAGGAAAGAATAAAACTAAAATTCTAAACTATTTAATACTGCGTTTTCAAGAGACAGAAAAAAGGGCAAAACTGATGCGGCCGGTGGCATGATATCCTGATGTTCTGTCCTTAGTAGGGGTAAAACTCTAAAACACTAGATCATGCACTTTCAATAATGCAACTCAATACCAACAGCACGTCCATTAAATTTGGGTTCAATAACCTTATCACATTTTATTATTATTATTATGCATTAAGTAATAGATACATTTGAATTTTCAGAAAACTCTTGTTCATTTACTTTCTAATTCATACAACTTACATAATAAATCGATGTGATTCAAATATGAAACCAAGATTCAAAACGACAGCTTGCTTCTTTATTGGTACTTAACACTGTAGCAGCTTTTTTCATAATAAGCTAATCTCTGATTTAAAAGTGCAGAGGCTGATACTTAATAGGGATGTTATAAAAATGTAACCAATCAACTGAAACAAACCCTTATTAACAAAAGGTTAACATCTTGTATTCAAAAGAACATGTTGGCAATTTACAAACTATAATCACAGTATAATTTTAGGTCTAAAATTATATCACACACTGAAATTTACACTTTAGCCTCAATATAAAGACTAATTCATAGTGGAAAATAACTTTTTTGTGAAAGCACGATAGAGCCCATTATTTCAGAATCTTACATAGAATCATACAGCACAGTGAATTTGTGAGCAACACTGCCTCTTAGTGGTGACTATCACATGAAGGTGGTTTTCAAAATATGGGTCATGTTGTGGAAAAAATGTTCCCATCTAACTGGGACAATTTGTGAACACACAGGACTGAGAGAATTAAATGAAAAAAGATCCTCAAGAATCAGTGGTCAGAATGAATTCTGAATATATGAAGGATGATCTGACCTAATTATATTTAGAGGGTGTTAATTACAGTGTTTCCACAACACACAATGGTGTGGACAATGGATAATCCCGTCTGTGTCCTCACAATAAAATTGCCAAATTTAGTACTGAAATTAGAA
>NW_018127969.1:1311409-1322167 GCF_001952655.1 Monopterus albus | reverse complement strand
GCGCCAGTATTCACTGAGGATTTAATGAAACAGTGACAAAAACCTACCAAGATAGCTACTGTTGACAAGGCTTATGAGGATTTATATTAAACAAAATCAACTTGTATTTTATTTAACAATATTGAGGCTAGAAAGAGGGCTGGTGGTAGCTGACAGACTTTCAAGAACACGTTTACTTTTACAATATTCAGATTTTACTCACTTTATTTTACTTATCCTCTATTAATCACAGATGATGTGGGATTTTATTGAAAATTTACAATTTTGATAAAAGCTTGAGAATTAGCACCGCTGCATCTAGTCCTTAAATATTAAAGCTGTATTGAGAAATATATCAGTCTAGTCTAGCCATAGCCAACCTCCTGCCTCCAGTCTGTATGCCAAGCTAGGCTAAACATGTCCTAAGCATAGTCCTGAAATTAATCTCAATCTTCCCACATAACTTTAAAAACAAAAGCTAAACACCTTGTCTCACCTTTAAACCATGCTCCTGGTTTGAACAAGGCCTTCTTCAAGGCACTGTACAGATGAAAGTTCAGTCGCTTGTACTCCACAATATCATCTCGTACTCTGGGCAGTAGCACCAAGTTGTAAAACCTCTGGGCCATTCGTTCTTTCAGATTGGAGGAGAAGATTCTATAACAAGAGCAAGAAAAAAAAAAGACTATTTTATTGTACCATGTTAAAATATCTGCAGTACATTTTGATCATTCTGTGAGTGTAAAGTAATACTCCAACCAAATGGGGACTCACCTTGTTGCTTGGTACATAGCAGCTGCAGTCCAAGTCTCAGGCTCAGTCAAATACAGAACCTGTTCCCAGTTTGAAAGTGCTGGGATTATTTTAAAGGCCTTTGGCAATTTACCACTGCGATATTTTGACAAAACCTGTAGCGAAAGAACAGGAATGGCAGCTAAAATTTAAATGCTCATCACACTTATATTCAGGCACTAAAACTGCTAGCTAACTATCAGAGATTAGTGTGTAGAGTCATTTTTGTTGCTCTCATCCACAGGATCTCTAAATCTACTGTGAGGTAGCTACTGTCAGCTAAGATTATCCATCCTGATGTACCAATGTCAGTAAAGTGAGATCGAAACGACTTATGCAACTTTTTAGCCAAAAAACGAGAATATGCAGGTAAATATAGCACACACCTCAGACAACCTGTCCCAACATTCAACATGAAGTGACATGCCTTCACTTTCTCTATAAATACTTATGCATTCCAGCTAGAATGTGATTGTTTCTTGTAAGCCCTCCCATCCTTCCTATCTATCTTATCTTTCTCTGTCCTCTTTTCTTCCTTTCTGCCAACCTATACATATCCTCTTCCTTCCTACTGTTTTCCTTGCTTCCATATGTATCCACCACTCCCGAGAGCCGTGTGTATTCTCCAGAAGCCTTGCCCAAAATGCTCAGCAAGCAGCAACAAAGTTCCATGCATAAGCACAATCATCCTTCCAGGGTCCAGCATGGGTAAAATTTTGATAACCCACAACTACAAAGCTCCTTATCTGACCCAAGCAGTTACTCAAGAGTTATTTCTAAATGAAATCCAGACCGGACTCGACACATTAACATAAGACCCGTGATCGGACCCATAATTAAAATAGACTTTAAGATACGCAGTCACTTAGTTGGGAGTTGTGTTCTTGGAAAAGTATCTGTCGGTGGCTGCAGCACCTGGGCTCTGCAGCTGTTCCTTACTGAGGATGTGCCTATCTTGCAGCTATTAAATGCAAACACTTTTCAGCACTATTTACAAGCAGCAAAGCCACTGATAACGCTTTTCCCACAGTCTGTAACCACACAGAATTTCTCCCATATGCCCGACTTGGCCTTCAATGATGTACTGTCAACAATTTTGAATTCACCACCAGCTATTGTTGCTTTTAAGGTAATCCAGTTTGACACACTGACGCCTAGTCTACACATTGATGTCTGAGTGATGTCCTATTAGCCGGAGATAGGTTGAGGGATCAAAGGCTGTGTCATACGCTTTCACAATAAATGTATCAGTTATTCAGGCTTGATAAAATTATTCTGGATTACAAGTTTAAAAAAAACAAAAAAAAAACGCTCTTTTATTTATTTAAAGTATGTTTAAGTATTTTAAGACAACGTACCTTACTAACACCTCTGTACACTTCTACTACCCTCGGATCCAGCTGGGGCATCGGACAGCCGGACACCTCTGACATCACTGTTCCTACCTCAGTCTGCTTCTCTGTGATCTTCTCCATGATAATATCAGCTAAGGTCCGTCTACAGGAACCACCAGGAGAAAATGCAGCTGAGCATTTGAGACAGATTCCACAGTTGAATCACTGGGTGAATCACCATGGCTAGTTTCAGGATAAAGTCAGGATTATATATTGTGTCTTGCCTCATTGGAGGGTTCGTATTCATGAACATCTCAATGGCTTTCTCATCATCAGGGTCAACGACAACTTCATTGTAGCACTCAAAAACGCCATCACCAGCATCTGCATCTGCATCTCCCATTTCTGGCCACTCCTCATCGGAGTCTGCTTCCTGAGACACAGAGCCTAAAATTTGATTAGAAGACAAATTTGGTCAGTTAGTCACTTCATAGTCAGGTTATATACCATAATGGAGCTCTACAGTCTTAAATATATTTAACAAGTATACTACAGTGTGTATGTGCAATATGTCAATATCTTAAAAAAAAATAAAGGTAATTTGTTGAAACATTTACTACTTTTCTGTCAGAAGACTGAATGTGAGCAGTAATTTGGATTACTATCAAATTATTTCATATATTTAAAGCTATTATTTTCTACACTGACATAACTTACTAGAAGAATGAAAAAGATACTAATTTCAAATGCTGAAGAGATTTACATGAATTGATCTGTAGTATTAAAATTAACAAAATTATAGCCTCAGTCCATAGAATACAAGGGGTTTTAAATATAAACCAGATGAACAAGAACATGGACAAACTATGTGGGCACCCAAACACTACAGCCATATTAATAGCTGAATATCTCATTCCATGAGCATTAATGAGCTGTCATAAGTGCATACACTCTTCTGGGAAGGCTTTCAATGTGATTTTGGAACCTGGCTGCATGGATTTGTTCCCATTCAGTGTCAAAAGCATTAGAGAGGTCAGCCATTGATGATGGGTACTTGCTGTTCAAATTCCTCTACAGATGTTGGAAAGACCTGAGGTCAGGGCTCAAGAAGGCTCTCAGGTTCTTCCGAGCAAACTCAGACATTTCTTTATGTACTTTCCTTTGTCTTATTCTTATAAGAGGAATGGTAGATCAACAGGGACCCAGCAGTTCAAGATTATTAATCAGAACTAAGAGGCCTCACCCAACTACATTACCTCCATACACAAATGTATATGTTAAGTGACATCCACATACTGTATGTTTGACCATGTGTCATTTTGGTACGTAGTGCAGGATAAGTCTAAAACATTTAAAACGGCAAATTTCTCACAAGTGTTATCCGTGTCCCTGTATAGCTCACCATCAACCATCACACCCAACTCTATTCATATATCTGTCAATTTAGTGTAATTCAAGTTAAACGTGTAGAATGATGCGTTAACGCTGTTGTAGTTACCGAGAACAGTAACTGGAGCTTTCTTCTGTTGTGGTGCAAGGCCATATTCGGTCTGAAGCTCCTCTTGTTGAATTCGGGCCTGTTGTAAGATCTTCCGCGACAGTCGTTCGTCTACATACTTATCCTCGTTTTCTGCACGAGTGTCTCTGGGCTTCACCCGGCCTCGGGCTCGTAACGTGTCCGCCTGCAGGATTTGGTCAGCCAGCGGAACCGCTCCTCCGCTCTTCTCTCCTCCCTTTGCTTTGGACTTTTTAACTTTCGGCATTACTGCGGTATGACGAAAGATGTAGCTAGAATATTGGAGCGTGGAATCCTTTAGCTACTGTAAACAGCTCCTCGGTCAACACGTGTAGAGGGCCATAACGAGGAAGTGACGTTTTTACGTCACGTGCGGCGTCGCTAATTATGGTTAAATAACCAAAAATGTACCCAATGTTAGCATTATCTGTGTAATATTAGGCTGTATGAATACGCAACAACACTAATTGTCAGCATTCTTTTGTCTGTTTAAAAGTTTGAATGCGCTGTTTTAACTTGACCGGAAGACTCATTTTTTCATCCGGAAATATTCAACTGAAAGGCTGAACTGCAACTGGAGGCAAAATAGCAATGGGGGTGACTTGGTGAGATGACTATACTATGTTTATTAGTATTTTGTTTTGTTTTGTTTTTACCTATATTTTAAAAAATTAACTGCTTTGGAAGATTATTGTCTAAATTTACGCGGCCTTATATTCAAGCTTCACGTCTAAAACACCGCACATGTTTTTGTCTCTTTGCCTCGCTTTCATTCACACGAGAGCAGCGTTGATAGCATTATGTGGTCATAATAAGTTGAAAAGCAGATGTTACAGATTTTGTTGGTGTGTCCTAACTTCGTGCGGGTCTCTGTTTGAGCTGCAGCGTGTGCCAGGTGCCGGTGGCGGAGGGTAAGAGCGTCCAGCAAACAGTGGACATCCTCCACAAGAAACTGGAGCAGCTGGGTGCTGTGAAGCAGGGCAGCTTCTGCGTGGACTGTGAGACATACACAGGAAATGTCAGCGGTAATATTGATTTGCCTGCTCTTTAGTTTTAATTCTCAATATATAAATGAGCAGAAGCAACATCTGAGAATATGAGACGTCATGAGAAACGTTTTACAGTTCAGGAGTAGCTTATTTTCGTTAGTTTCAGTGCTTTAAAATTCAAACCACTGATCGACAAAGAACTTTTGTGCTTTTCACAGTTTTACTGTAACTTGGTCGGTTGGAACTAAACAAGCTTTAAAAAACTTTACTTTGAACTCTGGGAAATTGTAATGGCCATGTTATAGTTAAAAATATATACAAATATTTTCTAGACTGAGTTATTGATGATAAAACAGTCAACTGACTATTGATAATGAAAATAATTACCAGTAAGTATCAGCCCTAATCTGTAAACTTAGCATCATTAATAATTGTTTAAGTGTTATAGCTGGTCTACTCTCATAGACTACACTTTCCACTTGCAGCTAGCTGTTTCAAATGGCGTATTTCATATTTGACTCTGATCTAACTACACTATCCATTGTATTCAAGTAAAATTATCTTACAAACTCAGCAAAGTGACAGTACTGTACTTAAATACCACTGACAGTCAGGTTTGCCCATCTGTTACAGGTCAACCCTCCAAGCTCTTGTATGTGATGCATAACTCTGAAACTCCCTTGAGCTGCATGGCTCTGTTTGAAGGCGGACCCTGTCTGGTAGCTGATGCAAACTTTGACGTCCTTATGGTGAAGTTAAAAACCCACTTCCAGAATGCCAAGGGGCACAAAGTGGAGTGTCGTGGTTCAAGATATCGCTACTGTGACTTCCTGATAAAGGTTGGTACTGTGACAATGAGCTCCAGTGCCAGAGGGATATCAGTAGAGGTAGGTACACACAGTTTGAGCTTGTTAGTGAAAATGGAGATACTGTATTTTATCCCCTCTGTGACTACATTACCTATTGGTGTGTCTCCTCAGGTGGAGTACTGTCCCTGTGTGGTTCCAGGGGACTGCTGGAATCTCATGAAGGAGTTCATGCAGTCCTTTCTTGGCCCTAGTGTCCCTGAACTGCCATCTGTGTTTGCTGCCAAGCCTGAAGGTCTCTTTGCACCAGCAGACTGTGTTGACACCATGACTCAATACCTGGAGTTGTTCAACAAACTTCGAAAACTGCAAATCCCAGGAAGTAATGTGCGTTGAATTGTCACTGGGAATGAAAAGATCTATTTATTTATGTTTGTAGTGATGTTGCTTTAGTTCTGGTCCTATGGATCAGAAGGTAACCAGGCTTTTTTTTTTAAACCAGGGGTTTTTATTTTGATATATGAACTCTGTGTTGCATCCTACTTAATGAAAGCATTTGCATTCAAGAGGTGTCATGGAGAGCATTAGCTAGAATCTCTGTATCTACCATGATCCATCTATCATACTGTAAATTACATGACAGAGATCTCTGCTCTGTTTAATTTCACAGTATATCTACACTAGTAATCAGTGTGCACAATACCACAGCTAATATTTTTCTTGTCAGAGTAGGAATATTACAGGCATTAGCAATAACAGCAATAATGACTGTTCTTTTCAAGGGTCCTGACAAACCATGGCCATTGATAAATGGTATTTAGGTGTCATCAATTTTATTATTCAGACCTGTGCTTTTCCTACTGTGATCAGGCAAAATTTCTTCAGTGAAAAAAGTAAGACGTCAAACAAGCCACACAGCCCCGAGGAGATCTCTAAAGTCAAGCGAAATAAGTAAAAACACATGATGGGTGTGCCTTTGTTTTACTGGATCAGTAATAATTGTCCCCTAAGGTAATGCATAAAACTCAAAAAGCTGTCAACACTTTTGATACTGAGTATATTTTACTGATATAACTATCTTATCTCAGAATTTCAAATAGATTTGTACTTGTAACTGTGTGTTTATGTGGTGGTATTGCTACTTCATGAGGAAAAGATCTGAATAATTCTTCTACAGATGTTTGACAAGTTCAAATTTCCATTGTAAGAAAAGTTAATTAAAGGATATGTAGGGAAGAATATGAATAAGTGGACAAAAGGTTTGTAGAAACATAAGAGTTCTTTCACAGTGCATCTACACAAGCTCAAGCAAGTGTGAGAAACGCTGCAAAAAACTCATGTAAACAGTGACCACATTTAAAAGTCACTTGGGGTAGTGTTAATCTGTTATTAAACCATCAAATCGATGCCTTTCCATTTTATAGCGTTGTCATGATATTGAAATTAATAGTTTGAAAAACGGTAACCTAAAATTGTTGGGATGGCGATCTGAAAATTCTGCAAAGCCACTGGCTATTCTTCCAAACTGCAGCAATGTGCTGGATTACTACTTGGCACCAGTTTCAGCTTGTGTTAGAAGTATTTGCAGAAATAGAGGCCCCAGAATCTTCCATATGACCGCTTTAACACCAGAGTCGACACTGTCCTCGAAAGCTACACATCCCCAAATACATTTAATCGGGTTGGCACAAACCAGATGAAACATGGTGAACATGGTGCTTTCGTGGAGACTGTGGTCAGAAACTCAGGGTTGCCCGCTTTGCAGTCCTGCCACGGTTCTTGTTCCATGTGGCTTCGGTGGGTGGGTGGACGGACGGACCATCCTGCTGACTGTTGTTCAGCCATTCCGCCAATAAGCGCCCAGCTGCCGTTCAGTCCCAGTCCAATGAGAACAGCGGGGTCTGGGCTCGGATAGAGAGTTGGGTTGTTCAATCTGTGAGGAGGACAACAATCAGCTCCGAGTGTACCGGATGGATGCATGTTGGCGACGGTAACGTTACCTAGCTTTTCCATTACCAGATGTTACAAATGTACTAACAAACACAAATCGGGCCCGGCGGTAACGTAACAGTTACATCTCATTAACCGGCTTTCTGTAGTGAATGTCACCTAGGGAGTTTTTAAGGGATTCACGGCGCAGTTCGCTAGCGAGCTAAGCCGTGCATCGTTAGTTAACGTTAGCGACCAACAACAACCGTTAGGTTAACTTCGATTGTCCTCAGCAAACGCGTTAGCCGTGCAGCTAACGCTAGCTATCAAGGCAAGCTAATAATATAAATGTTAGCTACATGGTGCCAGGAGAACCATCTCTGTTTAATAAAGTACATCGTCAGTTAAGACATGGCAAAAGGCTAAGCAGCGCCAGCCTGTGCAGAGTTGCTCTTGCTAGCGGTTAGCAGCATTAGCTAACTTAATGCTTGCCGGGCAGCCTCAGACCAAAGTTGTTGGAGGTTCCTGGAGAGTGGGTCTAACTGTTCTTTGTTCTGATTGAACATGATGATGGTGGAGTAGCTTAGCATGGCGTTAACAGCCAGCTAATCCGAGCCAGGCAACAGGCTTTAAACACGGACAGATACAGCTGGGATATTAAACTCTAACATTTGTAAATATCAACGTCAGATGTGTTAATAGACAGTAATAGACACGCCGCCTCAATAGCACAACATACTAGGTACTAACTACTGTTGCTAATGAATATAAAGCACTTGCAGCGACTTACAAGTTAATGGTCCTGGTATTAAAATGTTGGTTTTATTAATAGTAACGTTAGTGGATGAGTTACACAAAGAGGAAAACAAAAAAGCAAAAGGACTTGTAGGCTACTGGTGGGGCAACCACAAGTTAAATGGACAGCAAGTCCTTCCCCTTAGTGTCAACATTTTTGCTTGGCTTTTAATATCTTCTCTAAGTTGTGTTTCAATGAGTTGGCATATTTTCAGTTAACATTACCAGCCCACATGTGAAATTTTTCTAAGGCACCAGTGCACTATAATAACCATACTGTGAATGATTTGAACTCAAAGGGTTGCCAGTGATAGCTACTATTTATCCCATCTAATATCAAGTTTATTTGTGTAGCTCATTATTACACACAGTAGTAATATTACAGTATACATCAGTATCAGTGGTGTACCAGCCAGTCCCAGCTCTCTCTATGTGTACTAAAGGAAAAACCTATACAAATCATGAAACACAAAAGGTCGAAGGGCACTGAATGGTGCCGTCTGTTCACTCTTGTACATATCAGGTAGTTTTTTTGTTTTTTTTTAACCAAATGGTGTCATTTCTGCTCTATACATATATAGAGTCTCATAAACTCACATTAGTGGATAATGTTTATTAAAGCATGTATTTATGAGAAACTTTAAGAGAAATGTGTACTTCTCTGGTGAACAGTCTGCTTGGTAAATAAATAATTTGCTAAATAATTACATTGAAAAGCTGCAAGTGTGCTTTATTACTTAGATTTCCCCCCCTGTTTTGCAGAATGCTCCTGGTGGTACTGGTGGTGACAGTGGGAATGCTGGAGTTCTCTGCAGATACTGTGATGTATTGTCCCAAACCTGATCAAGAAATCTGCAATTACAGTAAGTATACCTTTTCATTTTTTGCCACTTATAGAGTTATGTTTATTAATTTGAACAATTCACACTGATGCTAATGTACACAATAATAAGAATACCATGTATTTATCAGTCCTGTGATCAGATCTTAATTTTACTGTATTTTTTCTGCTGTAACTCTTACTTCAGAATGAGTTGCTGCTTGGCTACAGGACGTGTGTCCTATCACTGAGGCCACATGTGTATCTGGAGAGATGGATCGTTGTAAGCACGTGGGACGCCTTCGTATGGGCCATGATCATTCTATCCTCAATCCACAGAAATGGCAGTGTGTGGACTGCAGCACCACCGATTCGGTGTGGGCCTGCCTCAAGTGCTCCCACGTGGCCTGTGGACATTTCATGGAGGAACACTCACTCAAACACTTTCAGGAGTCACACCACCCGCTGGCTATGGAGGTGCGTGAGCTGGATGTCTTCTGCTTTGAGTGTGGAGACTATGTACTCAATGACAATGTAGAGGGAGACCTCAAACTCCTCAGAGGGGCACTCTCTACTGTCCGGAGCCCAGGTAGACGCTCACTTCGCTCCTCGACTGGGGGAGAGTGCACCCCCTGGGTCGGGGAAGGTGGGCCACAGCCCGCCATGCAGCTGGCCTTGCGTCACAGGAGGAAAGCGCTCCTGGGAAAGATGTTTCGGATGTGGATCAGCAAACATCAGGAGTTGCAGAATCAGCGTAAGGAGAAACTTGAGGAAGCCAGAAGACAAAAGAAAGAGGTTAAAAGGAGACTCATGGAAGAGCTTGGCAATGTACCTCCCAGAAAGAGTGCTAGGCTTCTTACTCAGGGGCCACGTTCAACCATCACACTCATTCCTCGCAAATTTCGCGACCCTCCAGAACGTCTACCTCCTCCTCCCAAGAAGCCTTCCCCTCTAACCCTGTCCCGTAAGTCTCCTCAGAATGGCCGAGCTGCTAAACTGAGGAGATACTACTCCACACACACGGTAACCCGCCGGAGACTCGCTCCAGGTGTCACTGGGCTGCGCAACTTGGGGAACACATGCTACATGAACTCAATATTGCAAGTGCTGAGCCACCTGCAGAAATTCAGGGAGTGTTTTCTCACTTTGGACCTGTGTGAGACTGAGGAGCTGCTGGCCAAAACTAATCGCTCCCAGGGGATGAAGGGAGTGACAGGAGGCATAGTCAGCAGTGGTACCACAGCACTGTCCGGATGCCCTCTTGGACGCATGGGGAAGGCGGGTTGTTGGAATTTGCCGGTGGGCAAAAAAGAAAGTGCTCCGCCTTCCCCAAAGGCTGCTGAGTTGGTCCAGCCTAAGGAGCCTCGCTGCTCTACCCGCCAGCAGATGTCTCTGTGCCATGAGTTGCATACACTTTTCAGGGTCATGTGGTCAGGCCGGTGGTCTTTGGTATCTCCTTTCGCCATGCTGCATTCTGTGTGGAACCTCATACCAGCTTTCCGAGGGTATGACCAGCAGGATGCCCAGGAGTTCCTGTGTGAGCTGCTGGACAAGGTGCAGCAAGAACTGGACACAGAGGGGTCCAAACGAAGGATAGTTATCCCCATTACAAAGAGGAAACTATCCAAACAAGTGCTAAAGGTTCTTAACACCATTTTTCATGGGCAGCTACTTAGCCAGGTGAGACTGTCAAACATCCCACAGGTACCTAATCATATTATTTGATGTTAAACACCCAGTGCTTGTATTTATTTCACAAGTCATGGTTATTATAATCAGTCACTGTTGTCATTTGTCT
>NW_018127969.1:1258595-1311182 GCF_001952655.1 Monopterus albus | reverse complement strand
TACTGATCATTTCTCTATCGCTTCAGCAATATTTTGAATATATTTTAATACTGTAGTACTTAAAGGATAAGTCCAGTGACTTATTTCAAGTATTTATTTTCAAAACATCTTGTATTAAGACTAAAACCAGTAATGAATTTTGTATACACACCATAATGCATGTGAACCCAGAGCCTGGTTTAGTTTATTTCTTTGTGCCGTAGATGTTTGTTGTTATCCAAAAGCTATTAAGAACACACAGCTGAGCCACATCTCTGCACTGGGTAACATGTCCTCTTCACAAAAAAAAGAGCTATTGTTTTATAGTCACGGAAGTAACAGAGTCAACTGCACATACATATGATCTTTGCTCTGTTTATGCTGCACTGACTTCCTACACTATGCATAACATTCAATTTGAATTGCAGTTCTTCGAGAAACTTTGAAAAAAGGTTAACTTACAATTTTTGTGAAGAAACATGCCTGCCGGTGCAGCAATGTGGCTCACTGGTGTGTTTTAAAAAGTTCTAGGATGGCAATAGTGAATAGAATAAACTAAACCAGGTTCTGGATTCATAGCCTTTATTGTGAGATCACAAAATTCACTGGTGGTTTCGTCTTTGAATGAGATTTGTGTAAAATAACAAAACCATAGAACATCAGCGGTCTTGTCCATTAAAACACTCTAAATCAAAGATATTTTTTGTTTAGCAAAAAGTGGAAGCTTTTGTGATGTTTTTAATTTCTAAAGTGAAGACTAAGCCTTGGTGTCAACAAACATCACAACTGCTCACAGTCGGCGTCCTCACCTGTTTGTCCTCTCTTCTTGCTGTTTTTTTTTTTCTTTTCTTTTTCTTATTCCCAGGTAACGTGTCTGTCCTGTAAGCACAAGTCTAACACAGTTGAGCCATTCTGGGATTTGTCTTTGGAATTTCCAGAGCGATATCACAGCATTGACAAAGGCTCAGGCTCTACAGCTTACCAGCGCAGCTGCACCCTCACTGAGATGCTGTCCAAGTTTACAGAAATGGAGGCTCTTGAAGGCAGCATCTATGCCTGCAACCACTGCAACAGTTAGTATCATGTTTAACACAGTGCTAAGCAAAGACTGCATGCCTCCAGCAGTTTAGGTCACCATCCTTCTTCTGCGGTCCAGCTGTTCAGCCAATATTGAGCAGGGACTAAGGACAATCACTGATTCAAAGAGTGTTAGCCTAGTGTTCTTAGAAGAGGCAGTGACTTGAAAAAGAGGCTTGCAGCCTTTATGAAAGTCATTCAAAATGCTGTTTAACTGTTTAACATTCCAACAGAGTTTGTCACTGAATTGCTAAACAAAAGTGTTCACCTAAATAATATGCATTTGAATTCATCCATGGATTAACTTAGTGAACATATTGTTTCATGGTTTGTCAGAAAGAAGACGAAAATCATCCCACAAACCCTTAGTTCTGTCAGAGGCATGTAAGCAGCTTCTGATCTACCGCTTACCTCAGGTTCTACGACTGCACCTCAAACGCTTCAGGCAAGTTGCTCTCCAGGCTGGTTTTCTTAATTAAATTTACATCAGAATTAATAATGTGACTATTTAAAGCAGATTGTGAAATCCAGTGTTGTTAATTCTCGTTTGCTCTAGCGGATATCTGAGGCCTTTGGTACAGCAGAGTTTATTTTTATCATGAGGCTTATGAATCCTTGTGACACTAAGTAGTCCCTCTTGTACAGCAGATGGTCAGGGCGGAACCATAGGGAGAAAATCGGTGTCCATGTGGCCTTTGACCAGGTTCTGAACATCAAACCATACTGCTGCACTGGCTCAGGTCACTCTGTCCACAGAGGAGGCTACACCTATGATCTGTCTGCTGTAGTTATGCATCACGGTAAAGGCTTTGGCTCAGGGCACTACACCGCATACTGCTACAATACAGAAGGAGGTGAGGACAAGGCTGGGCTTGTTTCACATCAGCGTATGATGTTCCGGTGTTGTGCTGCATGTTGAATTTGTTTTGTCCTTTTGTTCACAGGTTTCTGGGTCCACTGTAATGACTCTGAGATGAAGGTTTGCAGTGTGGAGGAAGTGTGCAACACTCAGGCCTATATTCTCTTCTATACCCAGAGGTCTGCCTAGGTACCTCTCGCTGTGATGTCGACCTGTACGCAGTAACTTAGGGCTGCGTTTATGAAAAGGTTCTCTGTTTTCCCAAAATTAAGCTGTCACTTGAAAATAATTTGCTAAAAAAATGATAGAAATGAGGGCAGTAGGACATCGACTATCATGAATCAAGGTGAAAATTTTATCAGCATAATCCAAATGAAAATAATGGTATACAGTGGTGTAATTTTGCAATTACATTAAAGTTCGCTAATGGAAGGTTTCAGATTATGGAAAAGAAAAGAGATCAATAACCTTTTCATAAGTAAGGCCACAAGTTTCTCAGCCTGTGGGATCAGCATATTTGGTTTATGGCCTGAAGACTGTGGGAGCGTGTGTGTCCATGTTTTTAAAACAACCAGACAGCATTTTACATTCACAGGCAACACAGATTCTTGGGCTTTTAGCATTTTGTCACAATAACATTGATGTGTTTTATATGTAACTGAACATTTGATCTCAATGCACTAAATATTTTAAAAGGTACAACATCATCCACTTAAATGAAAAGTCTAGTGATAGAACCGACTAAAGTCCAGACTCTGTGCTGCCCACTGTTCAGATTGTTTAATTCTTATGGATTGTCAGTTATGGAAACTTTTAATACTCATCCTTGTGTCCTTTGTATTTCATCAAGTCCTCTCCTCAATTGTACTGCTGTGACTGGATACTGTGTCTTAGGCTGGAGGCCAGGGTGTGCGCTCTCAGTGAACAGGAATAGTTTTTGTTTTAGTTTCTTTCGTAGTCATTCTATGTTTCACTTCCATGGAAAGAAGCAAAAAGTACGAGTTTCAGACACTTGATTGGGATGAGTGATGAAAAGCTGCACTTTCAAGGAGGGGCTGTTACTGTTGTTTCAATCTTTATGATTGTTCACCTTTTAGCTTGTGCCACTTCTTTAAATGGCAGCTCCCCTGTTATTTAACGGTGGTTTTCTAGTCTGAGCCCCGATCAGAGACACTACACTTGTGTTTTAACTGTCAGAGATGGAAACTGAGTGTAAGTGCAGGCTGTGATACTAAAGAATGTGTTTTTGGGAGAGTTGGGGTACCCATTTTGAGTTGAGCACCTGAAAGCAATATACTGTTCATCTTGCATCTTGACAGGAAATTAAGATAAAATCAGGAATTCTTCTGCTTGTAATACATTTTCTTTTCTACTCTGCTGTTTCTATCAAGGTCTTTAGAATTTGCTAGTTATTCAAGACAACCTGTTGTTTGATACGAGTCAAATGCAAATTACATTTGTGAACTCCATGTAAAAGTTGGAACAATCTAATGACAATGAATGTCTTACTTTTTAGTGGTCAGGTGTGGCCATGCCACTGGCTCTGATCCCCTTGAGTTCTGTCTTGTACTGTAAGAATACCTGTCATAAATGTAATGGTCATATGGGTTTTGCCTGACAGTAATTATTGAAAAGACAAAACAAATCTGAAATGTCTTTGTATATAGCTTCTGTAAAACATGAAAAAGAAAAGGATTGACATGGGTTCACACAAGTCATGACCGTTTCTCATTTAGCCATCACAGTAGCTGCAGTATGGAAGTAAATCCCTGCCAAAATGTTAGATGGTGCGCAAACCACATTTTGAGCACTACTTGATTTGCAAGTCAGCATTTAGAAGTGGACAGGCACATACTGTACACTCACCTGCCACTTTATTAGCTACAACTGTATACAATTCAATGCAACGCTTCTGTCTTAACATCTGTGTTTATGAAGCTCAAAATGTTTGTTTTTGAAATTGCCATAAATGGATCCATTCAATTATATGTTTATTATTGACGGTCATAGTTAAAGGTGGTGTTCCTAATATTTTGACTCATGTATGTAGCTGAGGAGGACAAAGCTATAGAGGCATCTCTAAATACAATGTAGTCCAGTACATTGGATGTACCTCCATGCTGCAGCATTTATAACATTATAGGTTACATCCATATTCATGTTCAAACCATCTTTTCACAAATTTAGCCTCATAACAGAAAAATACAGCAAAGTAGTACTGAAATAATCCACAAGATTAACACATGGATCTGTAGCTTTTCTAATCCTTATTTAAAAGTCTGAATCTGGTTCAGACAGAGATGCTGCTGATGAGGGCATTAAATGTAAATCATTTCTTAAGATTATGTCTCTACACTTTTTTGGTTTGTTTTAAATAATGGCTTTATAAAGATATTTACTTATAAACGCTTTAAAAATGATCTATCATTAGAAAGTGGTACCATTATTTTTATCTCTTAAATTGTGTAACATCTTAATTGCTGAAAAACATTTAATCAGAAGTTCCAGTTCTAGTAAAGAATAAGGATATATCCCAGATCATCCTAATTTATGAAATCATTTATTTCTTACATTGCTTAATAAAACAGCAATAATTATTTTTTGCAAACTGGATATAAACTTTGATACAATTTGACATGCCAGTTAGTTTGACACTGTGAATAGAAGCAGCTCTACAATAGTGGTAATGAAATAACATTTATAGACAAAAGATTATAGATAGTTGAATTACTATGCTAAATTATTAGCAGATAATGTTTTTGAAACTGTTCATTTGACTTGAAGAAAAAGACAAAAAGAAAAATGTGTCTTAATGCTTCAACACCAGGATGAGAAACAGACCATGAACGCTGAGCGAGATACTACATATCTGCACTGTGTCTTCGATAACAAAATGGCAGGTATAGAAGAGTCATTCTGTCATTAATGAAATGTTAACTCATGCCATCTAGATATCTGCATCTCAGTGGACATGCATGAAAAAAATCTCTTAACTTCAACCTAAAGGTTACAGCAAACGTGATCAGCATTTTATAGTCATAAGTTGCTCTAATCTTTGTAATTCATGTATCATAAATACTTAGAAAAGATGATCCAAAGTTGTCTCGCAACAAACTCAGTTTTTGGTGACCGTAATGTAGTCGATCAGTCATCAATACCAATAGATCTGGGTGAGATGAAAAGATGTCTTTTGTCTTTTTTCATTGTAAACACACGCAGCACACTCTGCAGGCAGGTCCTGTCCTCAGCTAAGTGCCTTGCTCTGTTCCCAGATATTCCCACTGTTTCAGTCCTTGCATCCTTCAGGTGGCAGTGACTTGAGTTGAAAGCAGCTGGTGACTCTCTGTTCTGGTCGCCTCTGGAGCATCTCACAGGGAGCTCAACTTGGCAGCAGCCAGAGCTCCACAAAGTCCCACTGCCTCCACAAGATGAACAGCAGCAAGGCCAGCAAGACGGTGGCAGCCACCCGGGCTCGGGTCTTCATCAGCGGGGTGATGAAGTTGGCCAATGTGGAGACAAAGACCAGCAGCACGGCCATGAGCGTAAGGATGACATTGATGAGTTTGCCCAGCAGAACCCGAGCGTTGGCGTTCTCCACCCCCTCCAGCTGCACAACCTGCTGCTGTTGCTGCTGCAGCTCCAGCTTAGTGATACGGGTCAGACATGACTCCACAGCCTCCTGTATGTACACACAAACAGTAATCATGATGCTTTTTCTTGAATAGTGTGTGTTAGTCTTGTTATGTCACACCACAGACTTTTTTTTCTGTGCATTTCTGACTTCTTTGAAGTGCACGTGGCTTTGTTAGAACAATATGATGTCACATACTTGTGTACACTAATCAAGACTCTTTAACACCTGAAAATAATGTAGCAGATTTGTACCTGAATATCCCTTGCTCTCTCATATGACTGGTAGGCCACTTTTTCCTCCATGCTGGCAAGTTCCTGTTTAAGGTTGGTCATCTCATTCTGGTGCAGCTCGGTTAAGTCATTCAGCTGCTCTTCAAGTCGCTCATACCTGAGTGTACAGTGCAAACACACACAAGAATGCTATTTAAAAAAATCACAAAGATATGGTGAAGATCACAGAGAAAAGAAACTCAACTTTAAACACCATTGCACTGAGTGTCACGGTCCCTCTTTATGATGCATTGGCTGCTGTAGTTCATTTTTAGTTCCTGCTATATCAAATACATGCCGAAGCACTGAATGTGTATTAATCCACAGCTGAAAATAGTCCCCAACACAAATCATCTTTTAGCTCTTGTTGAAATAAAGTTTGCTTTAAACTACAGTGCCCAGCTATTTTTGGAAATAAAACCATGAAAGTATATAAAGTCACAGACAGGGAAGGGAAAGCTGAAAATATGAATTAATTAACAGACTAACACTTGTTGGTTTTAGTCTTTTCAACAAAAGTTT
This sequence comes from Monopterus albus, assembly GCF_001952655.1. Lineage (NCBI taxonomy): Eukaryota > Metazoa > Chordata > Actinopteri > Synbranchiformes > Synbranchidae > Monopterus > Monopterus albus. The sequence goes on along the minus strand of NW_018127969.1, from coordinate 1,304,842 downwards.
AGTTAACAAAAATGTAGAATACTGTCAGCATTACAACTACTGTGAGGACTGTACTGATTAAACTGATAACTGCTTTACATCCATGTTGTGTATAACTGGGACTCTACCTGTATCTCTCTTCTTGCAGGCACTGTGCCATGTAGGAATAGTCACTCTGCAGCTGGCCCTTCATGTCCTCAATGGCATCCTCCATGTGTGCCTGGCTGGCTTTAATCTCCTGCAGGCCCTCAAGTAGAGAGTCCCAGGAACTGTGCATGTGGTGGTGGTGGTGGTGATGCCCATCCAGTCTGGGACTCCCCATTGTTGGCCCCAACATCCCCCCTCCTCCTCCAGCCCCACCAGAATTACTGCCTGCTCCAGAGCCAGATGTGGCGCTGGAGCACTCATCGTCGCTGCCGTACTTTGGGCTGGAAACCAGAGTGGCACTTCCACTCAGCGCACGAGGCGTGGGGGTATCTTCAGAGTGGCCCCCGACTCCTTCATCAAGTGTGTCCTTTAGGTGTGCAATGTTATCTGCGCTGCCAAACTTGTTCCTGATAAGACTGGCAAACTCTCTCGGCTTGGAGACGACAGCTGTGTGAGTGAGGGCAGACACACCACCTTTAACCCCTTCAACTACTCCACCTCCAAAACCACTTATCCCAGCACGAACATTAGCTCCCACGTCCTTTAATCCTTGCTGCATGTCCCGCAGGACATCCTTTGGCTGGCGTGCCGGTCCATTCTGTAGAGAGGGATGAGAAATGAGGAAGCAGAGAAGTGGAGGAGCTTAAAAGTAGGAGAGAGGTGATTAGGTTTAAGAGACAGAACTGTAGGAAGACAGATGAGGAAAGCAGGTCCTGTAGAGAATTAGGTGAGACACAGGATGATGCATTGGTTTAAGTAAGTGTTAGCAGATGAGAATCATGTCTTTATTTAGACACAACTTTCCATACAAATACAGAGCATGTGTGTGAGTCAGTCATGATATAATTAAAACAGTCACTGTACAGAAACAGCAACACAAATATATCACATGTACAGATACAAAGCAGCTGCACTCACACTTTCTCACTTACTTGTTCTATTTCCTTTAGCTTCTTGTGATAGTGTTCTAGCTTCTTGTGCAAATGTGCAATGGTCTGTGCTGACTTCTGGTTCTTCTTCTCAAACACCTGCTTGATTCTGGATGCCTGCTGTTTGTCTGCATTGTGGGCCAACTTCAGGTATTCTGCAACGTTGTCGTCGCGGGCCTCCTGTTCAACACGGATCTGCTCTGTGACCTTCAGGATCTTTTGCTGCAGATGCTCCAGAGCAGCACGTGTCCGCTGTGGCTCGCAGGTCCCCGGACCCTCGGCAGCACCAGCTATGACCCCAGACGCTGCCCCCGCTCCGTCCGCACTGATATTACTGTCAGAGCCTCCATGGCTGGTGGTGGAGGGTAGGCCTAGAGTTGCTACCTCACTCTTGTCCAGCTGAGGGAAGGAGAGGGCACAGGGAGGTGGTCAGGAGTGGAAGAGTACTACAACTATTCCAGGTGAAGTACTGCTAATATGACTTTAAGCAGAAGTAGAGGAAATATTTCTTTTATTAAAATCTACTCAAGTAAAAGAGCAAAAGTCTTTTCAAGATCATTTTGAGGCACTATGAAAAGACAAATGTGACACCACGATCGACAGAGTGTAATTATTTGTCCTTTCTTTAATTTAAAAAAAAGTTACTCTCAACCTTAAATGGATTATCTGATCATGCCACATACCTCTGTAGTTACTTTCCTAAAGTTGTTATATGTCTAATGTTGGTAATGCTTTATTATATAGGTCCACAGTTTGTTAACAATTTCCTCTGTAACTTGGAAATAATAAGAAAAAACATTAGCAAAGTCTTGTTAGACTTGCAACTCATTTGTTTTAGTCAGAGTACAGCAGTTCTGCTCTACACGGGCAAACATACCATTCCACATATACTGAGGGTTAAGGTTTCCAATAATAATGATGAACATATATTTAGCAATTTCGTCAAGGAAGTGCATCAGGAAATCAACACAAAACCAACTAAAGTAGCCTGATCAGAACTTTATTCCTAGTTTCTCTCAAAATGTTTAAGAAAAACTTCTTGGAAGTTCTTAGACAGTTGCATGCTAACGAGTTGGTCAAGTATCTGCAACTGCCAAAAATAGAATCACACAGCCCCTTGAAAAGCCCTTCTAAAATGAGAGCATTTGCAGATATCTGCTTTCCAACCCTGCTGGTAAAGCTGGGCTATCTAAGTACACAGAAAGGCCATCATGCATTAATTAAGTGATACATAATTACACTGCATCCTGCCCTGCACGGCCTGGGAAATAAGCTTCACTAACAAGTTAGCTACTTATAGTGTCTTATAGGAAATGCAGCCTATATGAGTAATACAAAGGTAAAAATTATGGTGTGCAGCAAATGACAATTATGATAATGATGATGAATTCTTGAGCTTTTACTTAAATCTTTTAATATGTGTTCTGGATCTTTCTGCTTGGTTGTAAATGTCTGTCTGTCTTCTCGGTTATAAAATAAAATAGCAGCACGATGCTCCACTTCTTACAAACAATAAGCTCTATATCTTGCTGATCCAGGAGATTCCCTGGTCAGTGTTATATATAGCCTGTGTGCAGCTTGGCAGATGGTGGGATGGTTAATGACCCTCTTCCTGATGTCAAAACACTGTAATCAGACTTTACTAACATCATCTCAGGAAAAACACACCAAACATCTCACACCACTGCTTTAATTCTCTGGACGGGACAGTGCAAGGATTTATTTGTATTCTATTTACGTGACAGTGTGAAATGAGCACAAGCTCCTTGTGCTATTATAAACAGCCAGAGCGAAGCAAGGCAGGCAGTTTTTTTTTCTTAGCAAAGTAGGCTACAATCACATTGTAATGGAGAGGAAAACAGATGACTGCAGTCCCTTGTTGTTACTCATTTCCTGATCTTTTCAGAGAAAGTGAGGTGCTTATGCAGCAGCTAAGCGAAGGCTCATACAAGGAGGGGATGCGGTGTCCAACGATGGATGCAAACAGATCAAAACAACACAGCAGAGGACAGTAATGGCTGCAATGATGCTCAAATCTAACGGTGTCTTTTTTGTTTTAAAGCACACAGGGTGATGTCCCGTGATGAATCCAGGCTTCTGGAGGTTGGAAGAGAAGCGGGACTGTGATGAGGACGGAGATGGCAGATGTCTATGGCATATAAACAAGAGGACAGGTTATGCCGGTACCTTCCTCACAAGGCAGGAGACACGCTGTGATGTGACAGACGGCCGATGGATGTCAACAAGCGTGGATACGGACACATGAGACACAAGCAGCACAGCAATAAATTAAATTAGAAACATTACCATACTGTTTTAATCCAATTTTTGCAGTGCCATTGCAAGTCTGTTTTCGAGGCCCATCCTCCTACCCCTGCGCTCACCAAGGAGGAGCCTCCGTCCTCAAATGTCTTTACCCTCAGCCGTTGTCTGGCTGACTATCAGCTCTCTGGATCCTAATGCTCCATTGTTAACGGTATCGATGTCTGCAGCCTCCCTCCCCCTCTTTCAAATGCTCTGGTCTCTCTCTCTCTGTGCTTTGTGTCATATGGCCCCTCTGCCTCCCTCTGTTTCACGTTCTCTCCACCTATCTCTCTGTTTCAGTCTAAATGCAAACGCTAGCTGTCCCGTCCTATAAAAGGAGCAAAGGGACAAATGATGCAGGGAAATGGGCGGGGGGATGGGAGAGCTTAGCGCAGGCGTGCAGGTACGTCTGTGCTGCTGAGAGCAGGGGAGATATGGGGAGGGGACACAGCAGGGGCCTGTGCCAGAGTCTGCTCTGGGCCCTTCAGCCCCTAAACCTTCAAAACAAACACATACACCCAGTGTGTGGTGATGTGGGGCTGCACTGATGTGGTGCCAAAGTACATAGTGTCTGTCTGAGCAGTGACTCACTCTCTAATTTGCTCTTACTGCTGTTCACAAAGTAAAAAATAGTGTGGTGTCACAACAACAGAGGAATGTTCGAGCTACTCGGGACTTCTCAAAATTGTATGTGCCCAGCTTCAGCTCTTTCTTTGTGCCGGCTTGTGTGTGTGTGTGTGTGTGTGTGTGTGTGTGTGTGTGTGGAGGGATGCCCACTAAACAGAGATGAAAACAAGCCTTCGTCACCATCTTGAAAACAAACCTAAAAAAAAAGAAAACAAAAACATAGGCCTACAAGGGAAAGAATCCAAGACAATCTCAAGATACAAAGACAAAAATCCTTTAATATTCCATGGCTATAATGTGTTGAAATAAAATTCAACTACAGACAGTTAAATCAACACAAGGCCTGGTGTGTGGACAGAGGGAAAATGAGGCCGAAGTCCAGGCACTGAAACTTTACCCAATGCAAACTGACTCTCCTCCCAGTGCAATATGTAAAACTCAGATCCAAAACAAACATTCCAAAAAATTTCAAAAGAAAATGTATATATGGAAATAACACAACACAACCAATAAACAGTGTGTAGAGGAGTAAAATCAGCTGATCCATCACCTCTGGAAACGTTGCTTTAACAGTTGAAATCCAAAATGTTTCCTTCTGACTCAGAGATACCAACTACTTTTAGAGTCAGGGCTGTTGCCATGCGCAACTTTGTACTGTTTAGCTATGGAACAGACCTAACTGGCAGTTTTATAGCATATTTATGACCAGTGAGGAGAGTGACGTTGATCACTGTTTATTATCATGTCAGAGAGGTAGCCGTAAGGTAGATATGAATGTTTAATGCTGATGAAGAATCAGTAGAGACACCAGCACTGTAGTAGTTGTATGGTACCTGTTTATTAGCAGAATACTGCACATAAGTGGTCCACAGTGATTTGTACTGTATATTATTTGAATGAAGATTAAACTCTCCAGTACCACCATCCTGCCACAGTATCCCCACCAATACACTGTGGTGAATGCAAACCTATCTGAGCTGGTTACTCAAACATTAGACACCTATCGAATAGAAGTACATGTACGTACTTCACTTGAATACTTCCATTAATACAACTTTATACTTCCCTTCCAGTATGACAGTGCTCCCACCCACAGGGTACCAGGGGTCTTCACAGTGTAGGATATGGTTCGTGTTACCATTGCTAACTCTGAAAGACGAGACAGTCCAAGTAACTTCAAAACAGTGCTGATTTATTCAAAGGATCACAGGTAAAATTAACATTACACGCTCAAATATCTTGCACCTCCAACATGCACGCAGGCAGATGTAAGATGAAAAGACCCTGAACCCACCAGGCCTATACATTATATCCCCTCGGTTGGGCTAGCCCCATACTACACAGAAACGTCAACCGAGACGTCTCTGTTGCCAGCTTTGCAGCTGGTCATAGCAGTAGTCAAAACATGAAGCAAATCAATGTGTGTGTGTCTGTTGGTTAAGTGGTGTGTAGCTAAAAACATTCTCACGACTTCTAGTAACATGTCGTGACTTAAACATAAGAACATATTATGGCTAAGGCTACAGTTATACACGTCATAATAATAATATTAAACACCCTGTCTGCTGACAGTCATCAACTCTTCTCTCTGGTATCCTTGACCAGATGTACCCTGTAGAAACTCATAATCAGGCCTAAGCATGTAACAGTCTAACTAGACATCCTGTCTCCACTAAACATTTCTTATACATAAAGTATCTATCCAATATCTATCTGACTAAAAATGCCTAACAACAGTCACCAGACCTCAACCTAGTTGAAAACCTACGTGAGATTTTAGAGCGACATGTTAAGACAGCGTCTCCGTCGAGGTAATCAAAACAGTAAATGTGGGAATATCTTTTGGAAGAATGGCGTTCATCCATCCAATAGACTCCAGAGACTTGTAGAATCAATGCCAAGGTGCACTGAAGCTGTTCTTGTCTGTCAGACCTTATGAGCAAAAGTCATAATTAAGACTGCAATGAAACAAGACCACAGAAAATTTCACTTGAACATTTTATTGGAATCTTTCACAACTATATCAAGTTTCCTCACAATAAATAAGCATAGATAATTTAACTTATAGCTTTTACACTAAACATTATGTAGGACGTGCACAAGCAGCTATAAACAGAAGGGCATTCATTGATTGGAGTAATGCAGTTATTTGTTTAGCTCTGACTTTACAGCAGTGATTATCATTGTATGACCTTGTTTGACACCCATTCAGATTACCCATAGCAGCAGGATACAAGTGTCATGAAAACATATACTAGTTGTTTTGGGGCACACAGTAAACACACAGTGTATTCAATTGCACAGAGCTTCAGAGTAGAAAAGAACAGCGACGGTAGCTTCCACTTAGTAAGTACTTGTCCTTTGTGGAGTGTAAATGCCATAAAGGCGGATAAAGGGTGTTGTGGATACACCACCTATCACATGTATGTGCAATACAAAAACATATTTTTGTATTATGCCACTTAAGAGTGTTGTATTAAACTCTACTGATATCTATCCAAATAAACATACATGTTCCAAAGGCGTGGTGCTACACTCCTAACCTACATTATCTGGTGCTGTGCATGTGTCAGAGTCTAGACAGGGCACTTGTGGAGGGAGATCTGCTCTGAAAATCAATCGGCACCGAGAAGACAGACGAGGACATGATGGCACTTGTGTCATTTATGATCTGAGCAAAGCAACAGACCCTACAGATCAGAACTCTTCAAGTGTTTTCCTGTGAGTACATGATGGTAGAAAGACACAATTGTACAGCTGGGTGTATTAAAGTATAATTTATAATACACTTTGGACAGGAAGTGCTTGTACCCTCAGGATATACATAAAGAAAAACCACTGTAGGTAAACAGCAGTGGATTTGAACAAAGGAGCCAAAGGCCTTCATCCGTGCTCTACCACTGTCAATCACGCTGCAGCTTTGACACAGACACATTTCTTTATGAGAGAATAACATTAATCTACACATCTGTTTCAAGTGTGTGCAGTAATGTGTTTGTCCATCTGATCCCCGTAATGCAAGAGGCACACAGTTCCACTGCATTTTCAGCACTGTAGAATGTACAGGTAACACTTTGGCAACCCTTTGATCCAAATGAGTACAAATCCACTGCTTCCAAAGATTACCATTAATCTTCTCCACTCAAACGTCTTCTCCTTACCGCCGGGAAAACCGCCAACCCCCTCAGTGCCCTAATTGATCGCATTATAATGATGCGTTTTCTGATGAGTCACCAGGTACAAGACCTTCTGGGGAGTATGTGCAGAGTCTGTACAAAGTGTCTGTGTGGTTCCCCTTGAATACTGGAAACTTTACCGTAAACTGCACTGAAAATCACTCGCCAGATTTGCGTGGCATCCCAATTACTCTTCTTTTAGACTGATAGAAATCTGTCGGGATAAAGGAGAAATTCAGCTCATGTGACTGACCTGAAATGACAATGCTACTCATTTAAAGTTAGAATATTTATTAAATATGTACCTGTAATGTTTGTCTGTTTCCTCTTCATCCCTGTATTCTCACTTTTCTCTGGTGTTTTCTCCAGGTTCTCCAAGTTGAGTGCACATCTCTCTGTTGTACGTGGGATGTTCTTCTGCTCACTCTGTGCTGGCTCCGCCCTTCCTCCCTTAGGGCCAAGTGCTGCCTCCGTCACCCTCTGACCCCCTGTGTGTCCCAGCCCATGCATACAGGATCTGTAAAGCAGTGGAACCCTGGTTGCTGGGATCTCCTCCCACTGGAAGTCGCTGCTCTCCAGCGGGCAGGACAGTCTGGTAATCCGCCTGCAGCTGCTCTCGGTCGATTGGACCAAAGAGGTTCCGTTGAACGGGGCCGTTCCCCGTGGCGCTCAGGATCCTCTCTGTAGTAGCCATCACCCTACACTGCAGGACACAGAAAAAACACCAGTGGTTAATTTGGAAACCTGCTGCTGGACAATGAGGCAGTGATGATGGCAGCTCTCAGCTCTTGAATAAGTGACCTGTATAAATTATTTCCTTGATTAATCAATTAAACATATTGTCATTATAATATCAGAAAATGGTCATAACTTTCCACAGCCAAGGTAAATAGCTTTCTTTAACCCCAAGATATTCACTTTACAATCATATATGACAAAGAAAAGTATCCTCACATTTAAAAAGCTTTCAAGACAGCGTTTGTCTTGAAAAATAACTACAACAATTAATTATCAAGATCACTGCGGCTGTAATTCACAGATATATAATGATGATATAATTTAGCACTGATAAAAGATACACTGCTTTCTGTCAAGTGATCTTAAATAACTGAATCTTGACACCATTCTAATTCTAACTGGAAAGTAGTCCTTGTAATCTATGCAAAAATCCAGCTCAGGTTGAAACAAAACAACCAGAAGTTATGATTAGCTGCCTCAATTATAAAAGTAAGAATTAGGCTTACCATTGTTCTAACCAGTTAAATTTCCTCTGTGAACATTACAGAGCAACTCAGACTGGTGTCACTGGGAAGCTCCTTATAACCAGACGGGGCAACCAGTGACTCACTGAGCCCTCCTACATGAATCACTTGTACATGCCCGGACATAATCTCAGACAGACATGTAAGGACAAGTCCTCAGCTGTGGTTGTGATCACTGCACATACACACAGTCACCACTGAGCGACAGTGTAAGATCATGGAGAGACAGCTCAACAGAGCCACTCACAACACTCCGTGAACAGCAGATGAGAAGTAATTTAGTAATCAAGAACATTTATGGATTGAATTATGAAATCGCTGCTTTCTGGAACACATCAATACACTTGCACCACAGTCAGGAACAAACTAATTCAAGGGTTAAACAGACACAGCATTTCCCCTGCTGTGTCTCAGGAGAATAATAGCCGTCCAGGAAGGGCTGGGCGGGATTTCCAGGATTCCCACTTCAGGGGAACAATCAACAGAAACCCAGTCCTGGGCCAAGCTAATTATCCAGCTACAGCTCTGTAGCAGAGGAGAAGTCATTTTAATTTAAAGGACACAAATTATTTTAGCTGTTTCTGATTAAATAAATATATACAAGTAGAGAAACTATTGCGGTTTTAGGCAGATGATGAAGCTATTCTCTCATCAATCAGCTCAAATAGATACAAGCTGTTAACCAACAGTCACACAAACGTGTTCATCTTGGACTAAAAACTGATTTAGAACCAGCCTGAGATTTAAACAGCGTTACAGAAAAACACATCCTCCATAAAGATCACTGTTAACTTAATAAAAATGTGAATACAAGTGTGGTAAAACACCTTGTTGCATCATCTGACTTGGCTGCACCCACACAGCACAGCGGAGAGGAACGGGCAAACTGAGGTCATGTACTGTGGCATTTTTAGTTTTCCAATTGGTTCAACAAAGCCTCTGAAACAGAATGGCATGATCTAAACATGTTACTTCCTGATTCACACTGCCATGTTCAAGAGATTAGCCTTATGCTGCAACTTATAAAGAAATGTACAATGATGAACAAAGATGCATTATTTGACTGAAATTACAAGCTCAATGTTGACATCAGCCCCATTTTGAAATTAGAAAAATGTCCATTCCATTGAATAATACAACTCCTTAACCTTTATTAAAACTGTAATATTTGCTCTTAAAATATTTATCTCCTTAAAGATCAAACCAGCTCAATTAATTACAACAAGTGGTGTATGACATCACTCACTTGTTCATGAGGCAGTAAAAGGTAATAACTTTTATAGGTATATTACTACTTAGGCTTAATACAGGATATAAAATGTAGGAAGTGTAGTAGTCTAAAAAGGAGAAGTTTAGGCAGCCTTTCACAGTCAAACATCAAAATCATAGATGGTACCATGACTTGATGAGGACCTCTTGGGGCCTTTGTGGGACTCCAAGAGGGCCACACTTTTAGACTTTTCTTTTGAAAGGATATGTCTGGACATGGATTTCACTGTCTGCCCCCACCTACTATCACACAACTCTGGCCTGTGAGATGCATGTCCTAAGGTCAGGTAGGGCTCCTTCTTTGGGGAAAATCTGGTCAAATTGGGTCCAAAAAAAAACCTAATAAATCCTCTTGTAGAAAAGTTATGAGGACAGCACTTCTGTGTCACACTGTGGACCCTCTTTTATCTTCCCCCTCATGGGTTAAGACGTCAGATGATCGATTCAAGGATGTGGCGGGCCTGCCCTGTTTACTACAACACTCCGCGATCTGCGTGAAGTTGTCACTCCGCGTGAGGCTGCATCATCTCGTGTCAGCGTCCGGAGCTTGGAAGAGCTTCCTCACCGTCACACACACACACACACCCAGAGCAGAACAACAACGTATAAGTCTGTACGTGTTTGGAAGCTTGTTATCGAGTTTTAAGTCATAAAGTGAAACCTGGAAAACTGAAAGACAGATGTAGAGTTCATATCAAATAGATTACGGAAACGTAGGTAACCGTTAACTCATCCGTGAGAACACAGTATAGACAACACAGACTAGCAGACGATAGTGGACATAGTAGCTACTACATCTGTTTCTAGAGTTAATAACAAAACCCAAGTATCTCAAGCACTTCAAAGAATATTTTAAGTAACGTTATTAGTTCATTCTCCTTTTACTTACATCTTGAGCCGAGGGTAGTCCAATCCTGTTCTAATCCTTATTTCAAACTTGTTGAATGAATCTCAGTCCCCTTGTTGTTTTGGTTTTCAAGCAACAGCTCCGGAGTGAAAACGCCCGGGGATGATATTTGTTCCAGCTCCTTACGCTTTATTAAGTAGAAGCGTGTAAAATATCAGCAAACTACAAGATCACTTCTCCAAGTATGTTCACTGACATGAAATGGGCTAAACTTTATGAAACCCGTGGGCGGGGACCTTACGCTCCGGTCTCAGAGGCGGGGTCAGCCCGCTCCACACGTGGACTTCGCTCGCTCAACACGTGAACAATTGACTGCATTGTAGTTGGGAGGACAATCCAGCACATTATGCCCGGGCATGAATTTTCAGTGCGTCCACAGGCCACAGCAGTAACACTACATCAGCTACCTCACTCAGCAGCAGTTACAATAATTCAAATAAGCTCCTAAAAAACAGCTACAACATTAAAGTGCTCAATGTTCATTAATCCATAACAACAATTAAATAAATAAAATTGCTGATCATTCTGTAAGCAACTTTCCTTAAGAAACATTTAATGCAGGAGTCAGGACTTGAAGACTTTTCACACTTTGCTACTATTACATATAAAAGATCGGAGTGCTTCTATCTCCACTGCAAACATTCAAATCTTTTTATGTAAAACTACCAAAGTAACTTAAGTGCAGCAACACACCTGTAGTTTTAAAAAAAATGCAACTATACAGAATAGTCAATTTCAGAGCATATCATTATATATAAATAATACACTGAGTTATTTATTCATTATCGTGGGACTATTAACTAAACATATATAGATTACTAACAGTTTCATCTCATTTCTAACAATGAGATGATCATAACATTGCATGCGAAATTTGCAAAGTAAATAAAGTGGAATACAAAGTATATTTATCTCTGAAATGTATGGTATAGAAGTATAAAACATCAAAATGCAAATACTCGTGAAGTACAAATATTTTAGAGTTGCATTTTGGTAGCTAAAACAACCCCCCTAAAATAAACAAACAAAGTTATAACACAGCAGGGAGTTGTGCTTTTGCAGGATCAATGTGAATGTACAGTGAAAGGCTGCTGCACAGTGCAGAGGGTTTGCGAGCCCCATCAAATACATTTTCATATGTATTTTGTGCTTCATTCATCTTATTCAGGCATTTGTTCTGCATAAACTGTGAAATGTTTTACAGAACCAATTGAGTTGCATCCTCACTATATGGCCAGGAGAAGGACAAGGTTGTCAAAGACTTCTGGTCTTTACAACTTTATTACCAGCAGCAAAGGTTCCATAACATAACCTTATGCTTAATTTTTTACACTCCTGGGTCAGGTAAAGTTGTCTGATGCCTTGGTGAATGAAGCAAACAGTCACTGTGTTGCCTATAGCAGGAATAATGGCTTTGATTTAAAAAAAAAATCATTACAGAAAATGTATTTAATACCAATAAGTTAGATGATAAGTTATATGCAAATTTCCTTTTCAACAGTCCAAAACCAAAGATAGCCTATTGTCTTTACATTAACATAAAACAGGAAAAGCAGTAATCAAAATCCCCTTTGAGCACCTGGAACAAGCAAACATTTGTCATTGTAGTGTAATAAATTACTCAATTCATTATTTAAATTTTTGCTACATTTTTTATTTATTTAGTTGATTGATTGATTGATTGATTGATTAGCAGGCTTAACAATAGTTCCACTAGACAGCCAGATAGATGAATAGATAAAAGTGACATAATCTATAATTAGTACCATCAGGCTGCCCCCTTTGAACCTTCAGAGATCTGCCCTAATGTGCTCTGTGGACAGCATGTTACATAACAGTGTGGCAATACCGCACGTTTCTCAATGATTCCCGCGGGTTCCTACAGTGCGAGTCCCGTCTCCATGGATACCATGAGTCATCGCTGTCGTCATACTGGCTACGTGGAAAAGCGCGCGCAGATTTGAGATCACTATGTGCTTGCGTTGTGCCGGTTCACGTGGACTGAATGTCTGAACAGTGTGAACAGGAGCCGTAGGCTTGTTCTGGGAGTTCCCCAGAAGCAACTATTACACAGTGCGAGAGCACTGACTGTTAGTTAAATGTTAGTGGGAACCAGGAAATGCCCACGGCTGTACAGAAACAGCACCCTGTTAGACCACACTGAAGTATTAAAGGTTTCATTAACTCTCACCAGATAGCCTGAACAATAGCAGCCATGTAACACCGTTTATGGTGTACAGGTATCACTCTTACTTCATTAAAATAGTTAAGGCCTCAAGAACATTTAATCGACTCTACACCACAAGTGTAGTAACTTTATCGGAAGCACAGTGACGCCCTTGCTTATCTGTCCTCAAGAAAGGATCAAACTCTGCCAACCACATTACACAACTTTATCCCAGACACCTTGTTCAGCAGAGGAGGAGGGAGATTTTCAGGAACAGAAAGGGGGGGGGGTGAACTTGCCAGGTGCACTGAAGTATGGGACAATGTAAGAATCACTTCATCAATCAAATAACTTATACCTAACTCAGATTTAAAGTCTCTTTTCAGTGACTAGTTAGACCTCAGCTCTTGTTAACAGCAAGTTTTAGCCATGAACAAATTGGGCACAGGCCAGTAAAAGATGCCACATGATTTGTTGTCAGATTGTGTCTTCTTGTGGATGTTTTGTATCCCTTTAGTTGTTTTGAGTCTGCTTTTGTCATGTGTCTTTACTCCTTTTGCATCTCTGTAGTCACTTGGTACCCTGTATTGTCCTTATGTCATTCAACATTTGCATTCTTTGGAGTCATTTCCTCTCTTTTTAGTAATTATTTATCCTTTTAGTGGTTGTGCAGTTGTTTTGCATCAATTTATTCCTCATTTGTGGCTTCTCATATTTGACTAACTTTTCAAAACAGTCCCTTCATTTTCCAGCCTAAGAGCTCATTGACTCATTGGGTCTGCCCAGTACTCATTCCTTCATCCATTGTTGTAGTAGTCATCAATTACAGATTTAGCATCTGTAAAATGAAACTCAACTTTCACATTTAACATCTGTAACTGCAACTTTACATAAGTCACTAAACATGCATTAACGTGATTCACATTACAAATATGTGTGTATAATTTAGTAAGACCTTTCCAATAAAAGGCAGGCCATCTTCAATTAAATTTAACATTAGAATGAAAACTACTTTTTCCAATCAATTTAAAAAAAACTGCTTGTAGTTATAATCACAACAATCTTTTCAGAAGTCTAAATCTAAAATATTTAACAGCCTTTGTGGTATACAAAATGCAACTACAGATATCTAGACCTGGAGTAATGGCTATTGAATCAATTACCTCAGCCTGACAACTGGAGCATTTCAAACACTGAAGACTGTTTACATTATTACTAATTTTTATATGAGTGACTGAGTTTAATAATTTAGCCAACCCAGACCAAACATAACTGATGCTGTAGGAGTGCCCTCTTGTGGAAAAGAAACAGATAGATACAAACACACTATATTTGTATTTCAATAATCTCAGGTAAAAAAAACAAAACAAAACACTGCAAGTTTTTTTTTTACCAACCAGTATTTTAAGAGACTATTACAGATAGACAAAAGAAATTGGAAAACTTCATAGACAAAAATGAGACCTGTGTTGTTTACACTTAAAAACAAACAAACAAAAACAATGCCATAGTTTAAACAGATGGAAGCCTTCAGTATAAAGAAAGTAGCATATTGAAGACAGCATGGCTTTACAGTCAATAAAAAGGAGGGACTTTATTATACACCATTCAAGTCCTTCCCTAAAAAACAAAACAATGAGGCACTACTTACATTATATGTCAAACTACACTGTACATTCACTGACAAACAAGAAGCGCGTAAGAATAACTAGTGATCTGGAATGCGGGGTGGCACAACTCTTTCAGGGCCGACGAGACGGACATGACTTGGGTGAGGCATCACTCCTGCACGCAGCCATTCAATGTACTTGAAAACTAGCATAACAAGAAAGGGGAGAGAGAGAGACTAAAATGTTTCATTGTTAAAAAAAAACCCAACCCAAAAAAGGGCCAGACAGCCATGTTGAAGTCCATCATATGAAACGGCAAAGCCTGTACAACTGTTTGTCTTTACACCTGATCAACATTCCTATTTTCTGTCATTAGACCTGGAGCGGCTGTGGGGAGAGAAACGAAAAAAAGGTCAAAATTAACAAGAATTAATAAGCAAACTCTCACAAATGCAACAGTGTACTGCTGAGTACACAAGTTTTAATTATAGGTACCATAATTGTACTAGTTACTCTCAATGGTGATGTTTTCTTTAAGAACTAAAATGGATGTACAGTAGTTTAAATAGGCAAATCGTATTACTACACTTCATGTTACCACATGAAAGGACAAGACTGAAATGATGTTATAATAGCTTAAAAGGTTATCAGTACCTTCTTGATCGAGAGAAGGATCTTGAAGGTTTGTGGTTCCTGTCCCTGGAGAGGGACCTCTCCCTCCTCCTGTCTCTGGAGAAGGACCTGCAAAAGCCATCCCATCCCATTAAGTCAACATTGTTTCAGTTTTATTCACTTGAAAGGATATACTACATTGGAGGGAAAAAAAAAAAGGTCTATGCACTAATCTTGCTTCTCTGTTGTCTATATGATCGCATGAAACTCCGTGTGAGAAACCTGAAACCATTTGTCCATAACCTCTAGAGTCCTGAGCTTTGGAAACCCAAGCTGTGCGGTCCTCATATGAGGACGCAGGGACTCTAGAGGTTAAAGATGCTTTCATTTAAGGGGTAAAACTAATTTGTCTCTACTATATGGAAATTAAAAGCTGCAATACCTGCTGCGACTGCGGCTGAAACTCCTCCTGCGTGGGGATCTGTGCAGGAAAAACACAAGAGTTAAAAACAAAAACAGATGTAGCAAATCCTCCGAAGAGCTCCACGTTATTTTAAACCCTTTCCTATATGGGCCTTCTTCAAAACAGTCCTTTGTCTACCTTAATAACTCAAAATGGAAATAAATGACTCGGGCATTTTCCCAGGAAGACCATTACCTTAATCTATAACTAGCAATAGACCTAGCGCATAAAGATGGCAGATACATTCACCTACTCCACAGGATTATGTGCATTTTTCAATACAGTGTGAATTTTGAATATTCCATGTTGAGTCTTCTTCATATTGTTGAGTTCTACTCTACAATATGAAATTGTAGAGTAGAACGTCCTATGATTAATATAGGAAGGTTTTTTCAGGGTGTCTGAAAGACTATTAGAAAATCAACTAATTTAACATGGTACTGTGGACTAGCCCTGGTGTGGGAATAAAAGACACGAAGAGCCCACCATCTGTATGAAACTAGCCCACTGCACTTCAAGGAAGAATATAAGGAAACAAAAACTAATAACTTCTGCTAAAATCAACCATACAGCACAAAAACAGATTTAATTGGAGCTTGAGAAGAGCTTTGACTCATGTCACTTCATAATTCTGCTCAGAGCCCCAATATATGAGATGATTATCTATAATGGAAATCTCTGGAAAAGTGACATTTAAGACATTTGATGTTGGACCATTCCCCTCTGAAATAAGGAATTACAGTTATGGTGGAGGACAAAATGACAAACCTATGATTCAAAAAAACAAAAACAAAAAACAAACCTTTTCAAACCAGCTGTCTCTTCACTTTTACAACTGTAATCAGCAGTGTACTGAATGAAGCAGGAAAACTTACTAGTATTTATGGTTTTCAACAAGCTAGATATGATGAAAGGGAGGCAGACTGTCGGCCGGGTAGGTAGAATTGGCTGAATGGGACTGGCCAGATGCTGCAAGGTGATTAGGTGGCAGGCAGATGGGGGTTGGCTGTGGCTTTTTTCCTGCTTTAATTGGTTAGCCGAAGGCTGCTGCTGGTAGGTTGTAGACATTTGGGAACGTAATACGCTGATTGGTCGGGAATGTGAAGTGGGCCGCTGCCTTTTGGGTTAAGGTTGAAGGAGGAGGAGGTTGAGAACGGCATGCTGAGGAACCAATGGGCTGGTGCAACCTGACGACTGGCCATGCCTTGGTCATGTGACAGCACCAGCCAAGCTGATTGGGGAACGATGGTCAGCAGTCACATGATGCTGAAAGAGGACTAGTCGATTGACTCAGAGGGTGGTGAGAAGAGGCATGGTGGTGGCTCTGCAACGGGTTTCATTCTTATTAATATAGATGGAAAATAAAAAGCATCCTCATAGTGAAAAAAAAGAAAAAGATTACACTTTTGACAAAGGAATTACCTTAATTACCCTACACCATTTCACTTATCTAATTTGCCATTTTAAAGCAGTTAAAAGTTAGAGACTTTCTGAGAATGCACAGAAATTGTATACAAAGTCTCGCAGGCCAGATTTCATATGTCAGTACAAAACCCAGTATGTTGTATTTCCACGTCATAGATCATTTGGTTATAAAATGCCTCTCTTTTCGGGTCACTACATAAAATGACAAATAATGTCAATGAAGATGAAACTGCAGCCTGAGACCTTAGTGACAAATGTATTAATCAGCAGAACTGATTACAAAAACTAGAAAGCCTAGACTGGAAAAACAAACAATTACCAAGAAATACACTGTGGGTAAGAGAGCGGCATCAATATGTCACAGAGCAGATTACGCCACAAGATGGATCAAATGTTTGTCTCTACTGTTGACAGTCAAACAAAAACATGTAGGTCACCTTCGTCTGGGTGGTGGGCTACGGCGCCTGTAGTCATCTCTGTCCCGAGGACGCCGGCCCCATGAAGGGGGAGCACCACGGGTGCGGCTGCGCTTTTCACCATTGGACGGCTCTACTCGCACTCGACATCCACACAGTGTCCTATAAAACAACCATTTGTTACTGTAGTGGTTGCAAAGTAAATCTGTCTTATTTTTGCCCCATATATCCCAAGATTAGATTGCCTCCTACCTTCCATCAAGCTCACGCACAGCATCGGTTGCATCTCTGGGATCTTCAAATTCCACAAAGGCAAAGCCTGGGGGGTTTCTGGCCACCCAGACACTGCGGAGAGGTCCATAGTAGCCAAATGCCCTCTCTAACTCCGTCTTGTTACCATTGTTGCCCAAATTTCCAACATAGACTTTGCAGTCAAGAGGACAATCACGATGCATGACTAGATCTGAAAGAGAAAACAGGTTATTGCTGCAGCTTATAGCCTTAAGTCCAAGAAGGCTTCTCCTTTGAACAGAGGCTCAGTCAAAATAGCTTACTGTTTACATGCTTGTATAACGTTAATTCACAAGGTTACAATGAAGACTGGCCACAGCTTACGTCGAGTATTATACAGGACCCAAGTAAAATAAAATACCTCCCACCACTGCTTTTGTATTCTTACTAGAAAAGCTCAAACAAGTAAATTAGACCAGGTTAACCGAGGATGGTGTAAAACCAAACGTTAATGCTGCAAACTTCCACAATATGCTCCCTGAATAACTTGCAACGCACTAAGTGTTAAAGGTACAGTTCATGACCTAACTAAATGTGCTCCATTTATCCAAAAGGCACATCTAAAATCAAACAGTTTGGCAACCCAATGAAACGTGGCCTCTATCAGTTGAACATGCTAACCTTAGTTAGCTTTAGCTTAACAAACGTATTAGCATATTAGTTAAGGCCCAACTCCACGTTACGTTGAGAAACATTTTAACGTTATCGGAACAGCTGACGCAACAGTTGTCTTCCGCCTTTAAAATATATTGCCCCACATTCAAATTAAAAGCAAAGTTATATTTAGACGCTCTGAAAGCTAATAAAAGTAGCTATTTCACGGTAGCCAAAATGGCTGACATCTTTCCAAGGCCTACCGTTCAGCGGCAGCATTCCAGTTAACAACCACATAATTGAAACAATAGATTAAGGGGATCTAGCAACACTAGCTGTCGACCAGAACATAGCATGCTTCTAAAGTTATAGTACCAAAAACACTACTAAGAATTTCGCTCAAACTCTACCGTGTTTGTTGTGCTTCACAACTCAGACTATCCGGTTTTCTCCTGCAAATTCGTTCTCGCCGTCACCAATGGAAAATGGCGAAACGGAAAATACCTTACCAGGATGATAATCCCAGAAGGGGGGGCGGGGGCGCAAGTTAGTATTTGTGTGTCGTTTCTATAGAAAACCTCCCTCATGACCCTGCCCACTAAATTTAACGGCCTCATAACTGATATTGCAAACACCTAGCTGATACTATTTGTTTCACAGTGACAATGGAAACTTCAGACGGGCGTCTACAGCATTGTACCACGACCCGTTAACGAACGCACAGTTTAGGCCACAGTGTAGAAGTCACTTTGGTTGTGGCACTGTTCTCATAATTTTGTCTAAGGAGCTGTAATGGTTTTCTTCCCAAAAGCCTATCGCCCCCTCTTGTCAACATAAATAAATTACATGTGAATCTTGCTTTGATATCATGGTTCATCTTTAGTTTCATAACGCATAGTCACATTTTAAACTCACTATATATTGTTCCATGATGCGCTGTTACACCCCGCATTAACATTCATGCCTTCATATCTGTATGTGTCATAAATGTAACTTGAATTGTGCAAGGTTTTGCAGGAATCCCACTGAAAAAAAGATTTCTGTTTGTTTTTCAATTGAGTTGTACAAGTTATAGGTCACATTAGGTGGCTAAAGTTCTGGAATTATTTATCTTGGTCTCGTTTTTTTACATCACAGAAACCTGGCATTTTAACAGGGGTGTGAAGACTTTTTATATCCACTGTATGTGACCTGTGACACTTGCCAGTCTTTCTCCTTACTGTTTCATGTTCTTCTGTCAGGTAGCTGTACCATGCAGAATCCCTAAAGTACATTTTTGCTTACATACCTCACAAGCTGTTTCTCAGAATCACACCTGGATTGTTTTCAGTTAATTCGATGGCATTATTATTATTATTATTATTAATTATATTTAAAGCCTTTTCTAGCATGCATTCTTTCAGTCAGATTTTTTGCAGTAACTCAGACGATTCAGTCCTTTCAGGCTCTGCAGAGATGCTTTGGAGGCTCAGTGAGCAAGAGCAGAACATTTAAATCATACTGCAGCAACCATGCGTGAATGTCACGGAAACAAGGGCATTCACACATTAAAATAGGAACAAACAGTTGTCAGTCAAGTTTGTTTCCTTTTAGAATGTAAGTGCAGCTGCAAAAAAAGCTTCCCACTGATCCAATAATGAGACCTCCACTGCCGCATAGTCGTTTTATTTTTGCAGTCTCGGACCAGTAAAAGGGAGCATGCGTACTGAATGAGGATTCCTGGGTTTAAGGTAGCATTTATAACGCTGGGAACTCTCTTTCTTATAATGTATTTTCTTATAATCTAAATTTTGAAACTGTCAGAAGTTTTCCAGAATCATAATTTGTCTATTTATCCATGTTACAAGACAGTAGGCTATCTACAATGGATCTTGTAATGTCTGTGTATGCCCCCAACAGACATAAAAGAATTAGTCCACTCCAACGTGAGTTCTCAGTGTTCGGACTCTTTATTTTCTTGTCTCCATACAGACCAACGTAAACGTCACGTCCTCTCTCTCTGAGGTGTACTACCTTAATATAGCATTTCCTTATGTGTCTCCCGAGAGTGACACCCCATGGTCACCACCTGTCATTACAGATCTAAGTACAGTATATTAACAGAATATTATGCAGCTGGGACTGCAGCCTATGTCATAATATTAGTTTTTAACGTGGAATAGGAATATGTTTACGCTTAGACTAAAAGTGGATAAAGTGCGTAAACAATGTTTAATTAAAAAACAATGTATTTGCTTTTAGCGCAGTTAATATTAACCATGGTACAATACATTAGCGAAAATTAGCCTGCTAATTTTGACTGACAGCCTACAGTGTAACAGGCGTCATTCTATACCTCTGTTGTCCCTTTTACAGTGAACGCACCTTAATAGATTAGACGCCCCCTTCCGTTAGTTAACGCCCACAATCTTACTCAGCCGGGTGACAGGGAAACAACGCGGCTGTGTTCTACGCAGCATTACAATCTGACGATATTTGTCAGGGCCAAATCAAAGGACAGCATACACAGACAGTTGCTTAATTATTTTTTTTTTTTTTTACATATACGTGATCTGAAAGGCTCTTTTCCGCTCGTTGTTGCAGAGCAGCCAGCTAGCAGCAGTTAGCATCTTACGTTTCTAGACTCAGCGGTTGTTCCTGTCCAGGTAACGTTAGACAACCACCTTCAACATGTCAGACACAGTCGGAGAGGGGAAGTTGGAGGTGAAGCAGGCGAGCAAAGAGGTGAAGGAGAGCGAAAACGTAGCGGAAAAATATTCAGCCATGACCGTAAGCAAGAATAGCGAATTGAACATGGGAGAGCTGTCATCCGCCTTCAGCGCTGTGCCCACGCATAAACCAGTGAAAAAGGTAAGACTTCAGCGAAGTCGGCAGAAAGGCACCTTGGTTGAGATTTAGCTAACTAGGTGTTAAGACATCGTTATAGAACATTATACAGCCTGGTAAATGTATACAATGCTTTGAATGTTCTCGGTAATAACCGTGGCGTACCTCATCTGATGCTGTAACCTGTTTCATTGGGGTGTATACAGCTAGGAAATTCAGCATTGCTTACAATAAATAACACTCATGCCCACAGTCTACCTCGTAAATCCCCACAGAATATCAGATAAATGACACCCTTTAGTTATTTAGTAAATATATATAGCATATGTCTTGATCCTTCCCTTTTAAAGAAATGTTACATTAATTTTAAGGTAGGCTATTTGAATTTTCATTCAAAGCAAAATATAGGCTACCCCATGCCTACACCAATACACCAGCAAGGATCTATTGGTTAACAAAACAAAATGACTAATCTGTATTGTAACTCAAACTTTCACTTAGTCCTGGGTTTCATTTAGTCTCAGGATCTCAGTGCCAACTGAGAAATGTAGCTCAATTCATCACTTACAGTTGGATGAGTGCAAGTTGTTTCAGCACCTCGGCTTTAACTGCTGTGCTGACCTTTTTCAGTATTTGTATTTTGACTGTCATTTGAACAAAGACATGCACTTACAGTTATCCATATAACATAGAAAATGGATAAAGGGATTTTAAGTTTGGCTTTATTACACTCTGTTAAGACAGGAGGTGACATAGTCAAAAGAGACAATGTGGGCCAAGTTGTGTGTGTGTGTGTGTGCTCAGAAGTATTATAAAGTAATAGTAGATCAGCAATGAAGAGTCACATTGGTCATATTCCACATGTGTCTGAAATACTTTATTTAAATATTTTATTTCAATCTAACAATTGTGCATCTTAAACAGAAAGACAACTTCCATTGTTCTCTTTTTTTCATAGTTCCTTTCAGACAGAAAATCTGTCTAAATTGCTTTAATTCAGGACCTTATCCACCTCAAAGAAACAACAGTATGATTTGTTCCCTGTAACACAAAACAAGGATGTTAACAGATACTATCAAGGAACAAGGAAGAGCTGCACTTTGCTTTCTTTGGAGGGTGAGAATGGAAAGTATGTATTTGCGCACATTATTGAAGCTGGAGTGAACAAAAGAGTACCAGTTTTGAACAAAATGCACTTTCAAATCTCATTTTACATGGGATTAGCATGTCACTCAACTGTGACCAGGAATCTGTCAAATGCAGTGTCTTAGCACTCTCAGCCCCAGATTCAGCCTTTAGTCTCCTTACAGACCAACTCTTTCACATCCTTATTCTGTGTTTGGGAGGGACTCAGTGTCACAGCAGCCATTCGATTGCATTATATGGACCAAAATAAACCGGCATATGGTTATTTTTGTTTGAATGTAAAGGTGTGCTTTTAGAATGAAATCTGCTGTGCTCACTTGACTTTTGGGAAATGTTGATAGAAGGGGCGGGTATTGGTGGATGTATTTTAGTAATAATGAAACAGAAGTGTGGTCTTGGCAGTATAGTTAACTCTTTCACTAGCATCCATCAGAAAAAAATGTTTAATCTGAAGCATGATGAAAGGGTTATTATTGAGCTTCTCCATAATGTACTACTGTAAATAGGAGTTAATTTGTGGTAATGTTTGTTAGAAAGAGCAAGAAAGGTTACTGATAAATTTAGGCTACTTTCATCACTCATACAGTATGTGGTCAAAGGTAGCTCCAGCCTATTTTCGAGATAGAAAGAGTACCGTTTGTTGTGTCTGTGTGGTTTTATGCCTTCTGTGATCCAGGCTCAATTGTCACAAGAGGAACTACTTATTCAGTTTCCACAGAAACGGTTAGCTTTTGTTAGGCTGTTATGCTACAGATCTTTAGTTCAAGGGTTACTGTATGTTCTGTAGTTAATATTTAGGTATTAATGGTTAAGAGACAAGCTTACAAATGATTATACATAGTAATTAGGTTGGAGGTCATGTTATGTATGGGTTTAATGTGGTGGTTATTCTCAAAAGATGGGTTCGTCAAATTTTAGGGTACTTTTATCAGTCCCCTCTTATAATATTTGTTCCAGTAATGTCTTTAAAGGGCAATTAAATAAGCCAATTCAGGCTTGAAGGCTGTGTGCATTTTTTTGTGATTTTAATCAGTCTGAAGTTTTGGATTGCAATAAAGCTATGGTGAACTGAGGGGATGTTCACAGTTGTTACACAATCACAAGTCAGATGGAGCCGGCTTTTCAGAACATCAGTCACTGTGAGATAAGCACAGTGTGTGTTGAGCTGGACCCAGATAACTGTTTTTGGCAATATAACAAAATAAGCTTATTAGTTTGATTAGGATTGTCATGTTGGCAGCATTTTTAACAAAGAGCTTAATTTTTCATCATTTCACTTCATCCCAATCCAGTCAAGGCTAAAGCCATGTAAACAAGACCTCAAGCAAGACCCAAACAAAAACATTTCTCCCATTTCTGTCCAAAGAAGACTTGGAAGTGCTCTTTTAAAAAAAAAAATTCTACCCATCCTTCAGCTGAACAGTTATATCAGTGTTTTAATTGCTTAAACTGACTCCAGTTTAAACCCTGCATGAAAGGACTGAATATGCAGCTTGTAACATGACTTTTTGTTTGTTTTAGCAAATCCAGTCAGGAGTTCAGCAGTTCCCCCACCAAGGCGGGCCGTCGCTCCTTGTCCCGCTCCATCTCTCAGTCATCCACAGACAGCTACAGCTCTGGTAAGAAGGAGAGACAGCCTGAGACGTGTGTGCACCAGAGTTCGATTGGTGTATTATATATACAGTATATTATTTCAATTCAGTTCAATTCTATTTTATGTAAAATATCAGTATACTGTACTTTAGTGTGATTTATGTTCTTAAAGCATTCTGGTTGTCTGGTAATGCTTATTTTTCTGGTCCTTGTTACATTTTGGTTCCTTAAAATGAATCAAGTCTTGAATAAAAGGAACACTGTTGTGCACCTTTTCAAATTCTCATTAAGTCTTGTATCTTCTGTTCACTCATTTCTGTGTCCTTAATTTGGCAAGTTCTCTGAAAACCTTGATTTACAGCTGCATCATATACAGATAGCTCTGATGATGAGACTTCACCACGGGAGAAAACCCAGGTCAACTCCAATGGCAGCACTGACTTCTGTGTCAAGAACATCAAGCAGGCTGAATTTGGCAGACGTGAGATTGAGATTGCAGAACAAGGTGAGACACAGAGGAGGGGAAGTTACCTCACCGTCTCACTTGAATGTTACCCAGTTGATCTAAAAGACAGTCAATCTTAAAGACCATCATGCTTTGAAGTAAGCATGTATTAAACATATCATTTAAAAAATGAATAGGATCAAATATAGTTGTAATAAAGAAAAGGAAAATAGATCAGTATTTTTTTAGTGCCATATTTTAGAGAGCTTGTCATTTCTATGCCTCTGCTCTGGTGACAGCCATGGCCGGAGGCATTAGGCTTTCAGGATGTCTGTCCATCCAGCCCGTTCTTGTGAACGCTATGTCAGGAACACCTTGAGGGAATTTCTTCAAATTTGGCACAAGTGTCCACTCAAGGATGAACTAATTAGATTTTAGTGGTCAAAGGTCAAGGTCAGTGACCTCATATCTGTCCCATTCCCATAGCTGGTTGGCAGAGGCATACAACCATGAGGCAGTAATTCTGGTTCTTTCTGATTTAAAACACCATTACTGCCTAGAAGAACGCATTTTGATTTTTCTGAGTTTCATCTGCATCATCTTCTGCATACATGCATCCCCTTTTATGTCGTCTTGTTTTCAGATATGTCGGCGCTGCTTTCACTCAGGAAGAGAGCACAGAGTGAGAAACCATTGGCAGGTGCCAAAATTGTGGGCTGCACTCACATCACTGCCCAGACTGCAGTAAGATTTCTCTCTGACTTTAAGCCTCAACACCGAAGCAGGTGCTGTAGTGTGATTCTGCCTCTTATTCAGGATAGGATTTTTAGGTCAATTGTTATCACAGAGTTTGCACTGCCTACTGCATACATGACAGGATCTTCATATTACCTGACTCCTAAAATTCTTCATTGTAACATTCTGTGTTATTGAATGATAAATACACAAATGACTGATTTTCAGAATGCAGTAAATGATAAGTGAATGGCTCTTTTTTTGACTTTCTTCTTTACCGGCTTACTTTTTCAGGTGCTGATTGAAACTCTGGTGGCCCTGGGGGCTCAGTGCCGCTGGACTGCCTGTAACATATACTCTACACAGAATGAAGTGGCTGCTGCCCTGTCAGAAACAGGTAAGCAGGAGAGAAGGTGAAGAACACCAACACAGACCCCCTCCCATCACATTTTTGTGATATTGAATACAGGTAATGGACACCGTTTTGCCCTCTGCTGCTACTAAAGTCCAGAAATCACACATTTACAAGTTGAATACAAGTAACAAAATGCTCAGACCATGTTTTAAGAATTGTGCTTTGCCAAGTGAACATTTGTGTCTTAGAACAAGGGATAGTGTTCAGAAATGTCTGAAAACCTTGAAAAACCAGCCCTGCAGAGACAATGGGAACAGACAAGAGCTGCTGTTTAGTGGAGGAGCAGCACTACTTGAGCCCTTTATCTGTGGTTGCTATGTGAAGGTCTAAGTACAGTATGTACTAAATTTTCACAGTAGACCTTTCATGATCTGACACGCTGAAAGGGATTACAGCAGATTTAGGAGTTGCTCAGTGGAACTCTTGCAATTTCGGGTGATTGTGTTTTATCTCCAGTGTTCAGTAAGTTATTGCCGAACATAGTTTACTACATGCCAGGCTGTTCTATCTGGAAAAAAACCTTGCATTTTTTATTAAAGTACAGGGCACAAACACCTATTGTTGTTGAGCAGTTCTCCAACTTGTTCCTACACCCTGTAATGATATTCACAATATCTATTACATTAATATAATATGTAATATATGTAATATAATAATATAAAATGTAGAATTATTATAGTGCTAAGAGTTTTTATCCATATTGGTCTGTTTGTCTCAATAATCCACTGTCACAGATTCAGTAGCTTTGGGGATGAAAGGAACCTTGTCATGTTCTATAAATGTAGACTGAATGAACCAAATGGTAGACAGACACGGGATTGTTGATGTAGGATTTCTGAAGCTGTTACCTACTTGTTATGTTTCAGGTTCTCCAACTTGTGCCTACACCCTGTAAGGATATTCACAATATCTATTACATTAATATAATATGTAATATATGTAATATAATAATATAAAATGTAGAATTATTATAGTGCTAAGAGTTTTTATCCATATTGGTCTGTTTGTCTCAATAATCCACTGTCACAGATTCAGTAGCTTTGGGGATGAAAGGAACCTTGTCATGTTCTATAAATGTAGACTGAATGAACCAAATGGTAGACAGACACGGGATTGTTGATGTAGGATTTCTGAAGCTGTTACCTACTTGTTATGTTTCAGGTGTGGCTGTTTTTGCCTGGAAGGGGGAGTCCGAGGACGATTTCTGGTGGTGCATTGACCGCTGTGTCAACACTGAGGGCTGGCAGCCTAATATGGTATATGGAAATGTTCTTTTGTTATGTTTGTGAGGGGCCAGTTTCTGTAGCATAACACTGTGATACTGTATGAGAATGATATACCCATGAAAATATAAGAGCATCCATTCTTTTCAGATTATTTCAATGAATAGCAATGTATATGTTTTTAATATTGGTAAATTTTTTTTAATGGATGTGTACCAAAAAAGGAGAGTAGTAGTAGTGTCAGGCTTTATAATGTATTCACTCATGGTTATAAAGAAAATCTTAGCTTTCTCTTCTTTCCTGTTAGATCCTTGATGATGGAGGAGACTTGACACATTGGATGTACAAGAAATACCCTAATGTATTCAAGAAGATCAGGGGCATCGTAGAGGAGAGTGTCACTGGGGTACACAGGTAATTTGTTGCCTAATAAAGATGCGTTTCCTGTTAATATTTAGTTATACACTAACATGAGGTGAAATGTTTATGCCCTCTTCTTTCCAGGTTGTATCAGCTGTCTAAAGCGGGAAAGCTCTGTGTGCCTGCAATTAATGTAAATGACTCTGTGACAAAGCAGAAGTTTGACAACCTGTACTGCTGCAGAGAATCAATCCTGGACGGGTGAGTATGTTTGTGTTTGAGGTATTTGATTACTGGAAAGCTGGAGCTATTTTAAACACAAAAACGGTTTGTTTATTGGAAAGCTTTATAGTGGCTTAAAGGTATGAATGAAATACAACATGCAGTGAAGGCCCCTGAATGTACTTCACTGAAAAACTGTTGACATGAGGGTTAAAATCAAATGTGGCCTGGAGTCTGTCATAAACTCACCAACACATCCAAATAGTAGTATTTTTTTTCTCCCAAGGGATAACTGTGAAAAGCTCTTAATTTCACAGCATTAATTGTGTCATTACAGCCAGTTCTTTAAATATACAATTGAACTTTGCAATCAGTACTCTGGTTCAGTTGTTTAAAGTAAAAGTTGTGTGGCTTTTACTTCACCCCGGTGAATCATTAGCTGCTTTAAGCCCACCATTAAAACACTCTTTAACCACAGACCTTGGACAGGCTCAGGAAACATTGCTATGCACCAAATCTATAAAATCTAATCACATATCACCTCAGTATCTTTTTGTAATACTCTTCTATGCTGCAAACTCTCTGGGCTCTGCTAAAGACTCAATGAGGCAGCCTGAGAACAGACCTGTTATATTTATTACCCTGCTGTTAATTATCAGCAAGGCAGCATGAATAGTCTTGTACCCTTTAACAGTGTCTGCATAGCACTGCATCGCTTTAATGCTTTCTGCACTCACCCCTCATAATTTATTGCTAGACCTTCTGATTAATTATCTGCAAGGTCTTGTAGCAGGTACTCCATTAAACATTATGGCACAAAATGTCAGCATGCTATAACCTTTAGGTTTATGGGAATATTTAGAGAAACAGAATCTGTTTTGTAAAGAATTTTTCCACAGACTTGTTATATTATCAGGAACTGTGTAAAGTTTTACTGTTACAGAAAACACATCATTTAACATGCACATATACAGGTTGGTAGTTTCTCACTTCCACAAAATGTGCTAATCTTATGTCTCAAACCTCTCTAGCTTGAAGAGAACCACAGATGTGATGTTTGGAGGCAAACAGGTGGTCATTTGTGGGTACGGTGAGGTGAGATACTGATTTTAACAGTAATGCTGCACTAATTGTGATCACAAAGCTGTGAATACATACAAGATGATTCATTGAGATACCAACAGCTCCCACAACACAGTGCATGGGCTCCTAAGACATATCATTTGACAAGGTTTTATTTTCTTCTGACTGTTGAGTCTAGGTGATGTTAAGGAGTCAAAGTTTGCAGGTCATTGAGATTAATGGGCTTGTTATGTTTAGCAACCACAACCTTGATGGTTCTGTATTAAGGTGGTTTGTGTTTAAATACTGTGTGTCACTTCCTTATTAAGGTCGAGGTAATCAGGATGTGTAGCAGTATATTATTTTGTCTTTGCAGGTTGGAAAAGGCTGCTGTGCTGCTCTGAAAGCTCTGGGAGCCGTTGTCTATGTTACAGAGATTGATCCCATCTGCGCCCTACAGGCCTGGTGAGATAAACAAGAACTGGGATGATCTCATTACAGAATATGTTGACAAATGTGACTGGCAGGGATAACAACATTGCACAGCTGCTCAAGCAAGCCAGATACAATGCTTTGTTAATTAACTAACCAAATATTGTTGCACTATTCAGTTCAGCTTAAACTCAACTACTCAGCAGTAATACAAATGAGCCCAGCCTATCAGTTGAACCGAGTCGCTTGTCAGTAAAAAAAAAAAAAATATATACAGTGCCTTGCGAAAGTATTCGGCCCCCTTGAACTTTGCAACCTTTTGCCACATTTCAGGCTTCAAACATAAAGATATAAAACTGTAATTTTTTGTGAAGAATCAACAACAAGTGGGACACAATCATGAAGTGGAACGAAATTTATTGGATATTTCAAACTTTTTTAACAAATAAAAAACTGAAAAATTGGCCGTGCAAAATTATTCAGCCCCCTTAAGTTAATACTTGGTAGCGCCACCTTTTGCTGCGATTACAGCTGTAAGTCACTTGGGGTATGTCTCTATCAGTTTTGCACATCGAGAGACTGAAATTTTTGCCCATGCCTCCTTGCAAAACAGCTCGAGCTCAGTGAGGTTGGATGGAGAGCATTTGTGAACAGCAGTTTTCAGTTCTTTCCACAGATTCTCGAGTGGATTCAGGTCTGGACTTTGACTTGGCCATTCTAACACCTGGATATGTTTATTTGTGAACCATTCCATTGTAGATTTTGCTTTATGTTTTGGATCATTGTCTTGTTGGAAGACAAATCTCCATCCCAGTCTCAGGTCTTTTGCAGACTCCATCAGGTTTCCTTCCAGAATGGTCCTGTATTTGGCTCCATCCATCTTCCCATCAATTTTAACCATCTTCCCTGTCCCTGCTGAAGAAAAGCAGGCCCAAACCAGGATGCTGCCACCACCATGTTTGACAATGGGGATGGTGTGTTCAGGGTGATGAGCTGTGTTGCTTTTACGCCAAACATAACGTTTTGCATTGTTGCCAAAAAGTTCGATTTTGGTTTCATCTGACCAGAGCACCTTCTTCCACATGTTTGGTGCGTCTCCCAGGTGGCTTGTGGCAAACTTTAAACAACACTTTTTATGGATATCTTTAAGAAATGGCTTTCTTCTTGCCACTCTTCCATAAAGGCCAGATTTGTGCAGTATACGACTGATTGTTGTCCTATGGACAGAGTCTCCCACCTCAGCTGTAGATCTCTGCAGTTCATCCAGAGTGATCATGGGCCTCTTGGCTGCATCTCTGATCAGTCTTCTCCTTGTATGAGCTGAAAGTTTAGAGGGACGGCCAGGTCTTGGTAGATTTGCAGTGGTCTGATACTCCTTCCATTTCAATATTATCACTTGCACAGTGCTCCTTGAGATGTTTAAAGCTTGGGAAATCTTTTTGTATCCAAATCCGGCTTTAAACTTCTCCACAACAGTATCTCGGACCTGCCTGGTGTGTTCCTTGTTCTTCATGATGCTCTCTGCGCTTTAAACAGACCTCTGAGACTATCACAGTGCAGGTGCATTTATACGGAGACTTGATTACACACAGGTGGATTCTATTTATCATCATTAGTCATTTAGGTCAACATTGGATCATTCAGAGATCCTCACTGAACTTCTGGAGAGAGTTTGCTGCACTGAAAGTAAAGGGGCTGAATAATTTTGCACGCCCAATTATTCAGTTTTTTATTTGTTAAAAAAGTTTGAAATATCCAATAAATTTCGTTCCACTTCATGATTGTGTATATATATATATATATATATTTTTGTCCTCACTGAGCCTGAATGCTGAACCTCTTCTTTCACTTGTGTGTTAACAGCATGGATGGATTCAGGGTGGTCAAGCTGAATGAGATCATTCGCCTTGTTGATGTCATCATCACATGCACTGGTAACTCGACTTAAAGTCATGCTTGTGTAGCTACTTATTGACATGCATTGATATAGGATTCCATTTGTGTAGCCTTTCAGTCTATGGTAAACTGCACCTCTCTGACATAAATATGTTTTAGTTCATAGGCCTTTGCGATGTGTGGTAGGTGATGTACATTGACTGAAGGTGAATGATTGTGTGTTTCCACAGGGAACAAGAATGTGGTGACCAGGGATCAGCTGGACCGAATGAAAAATGGCTCCATTGTCTGCAACATGGGCCACTCCAATACTGAGATTGACGTAGTAAGCCAGTGTTTACAGTGGGAGAATTCAGAGTTAAACCTACTGTGGAAACTGAGTTCTTATATACACCAATCAGCCATAACATTATGACCACCTGCCTAATACTGTGCACACAGTCAGTGTGGCAGTTGGGTGGCACTCGTGTCACTCTGCAGCTCACTGTGCATCTTCTGTGAATCAGTTTGCTTTTATAGTTACACTGTCAGGAAGAGCACAAATGTGTCGACCATTCAGAGAAAAACATATATAAAAGGAGTGAAAACTGTGGTCGTGAGGACAAGTTAGAGAGAACTGTTTAGACACATTCAACAGCCTCCTCACTCTAGGTGTGATATATCACCACTATAGCTGCCGAATGTTTCTCTTCATAGAGACCAAAGTACAGTAGTTCTCATTTTCAACCATTTTAACAAAGATTCAAACAAAATGGAACCTTTTGAAAAGGATGAATGACTTTTAAAAGTTTAATCTACCTCAGCGAGCCTTGGGTGTCCATGACTCTGTCTCTGGTTCACTGTCTGTCCTTCCTTAAACACTGTTGGTAGGTACTAACCACTGCAGACCAGGAACACCCAACAAGACCTGCAGTGTGGGAGATGCTCTGACCCAGTCGCTTCCAACACATCAGCTTCAAGGACTGAGTGTCCACTTGCTGCCTAATGTACCCCACACACTGATATGTGCAACTGTAACAAGATAATCAGTGTTACTCACTTCACCTGTTAGTGGTCATAATGTTATGGCTGATCATTGTATATAAGCTGCCCCATTTCTAACTAGTGTGCATAAACTTTCAAACAATGTCTAAAGACTGTTTTTAAAAGCAGCCCAGTGACA
Source organism: Monopterus albus (assembly GCF_001952655.1). Classification (NCBI taxonomy): domain Eukaryota; kingdom Metazoa; phylum Chordata; class Actinopteri; order Synbranchiformes; family Synbranchidae; genus Monopterus; species Monopterus albus. The sequence goes on along the minus strand of NW_018127969.1, from coordinate 1,273,147 downwards.
TTGTTTTCAACTGTCAGTTTTAAGGTGACTGACATTTTTGTTTTTCCAGGCAAGTCTTCGGACCCCTGAGCTGACCTGGGAGAGAGTGCGCTCTCAGGTGGATCACATCATTTGGCCCGATGGGAAGAGAGTTATACTTCTAGCTGAGGTGATGGATTATGTCTGTGTGCCTTACAATCATATATCATAAATACAGATGTGCAAGTAATAAATGCAGTCTTGGGGCTTTAACAGACTTAATAATCTGCGTTAGTCTCATTAGTGGAAAACAAAATGATGTTAGCTTATTTGGCTGGATTGCAATTTTAAGCAACTGAAACACAAGAACACTAATAAATATAGGATATAAAATATGCTGCATGTTGTATAGCGGTTGCTATACAACATGCAGCACCCCTTAATGAGTGACTGTCACTTTGTCATGCATGAATTATACTCAGGCAGTGGATTATGGAAACTTTAGATCACTGATAATATTTGTTGTTTAAGCCATATTTTTATAATGATACTGTCATTGATTTTTTTTTATCAATAAGAGAGTGCTTAGTAAAAACAGCCAATTTGTAGAAAATGTTGTTAACATACCAGAGGGCCCACCTTAACACCCCCTGCAGACCACTGAAGTTGCTTACACTGAATGAATGACTATCAGTTTATGAGTTGAGACGAACACAGTAAGACATCACATTTAAGCCTGTGTTCTTGAACCCATGTTGTTATCCTCCATAGGGACGTCTCCTTAACCTCAGCTGCTCCACTGTCCCAACCTTTGTCTTGTCCATCACAGCCACTACTCAGGTAACATGTTGCTACATGTTGACAGCAGCTAATAACACACAGTGGTTATTGTTGTAGGCAGATAGCAGAGTGTAAAGGGCTGCTGCATCGGGTGCTTTTATATTTGCTGTAATTATTTGGCCTTCCTGGCAGATAAGCTCATTTTCTGACCTGGAAATGTAATCAGTAATATTGTAATAAAACACCAGAGAGCAACAGAAGGTATTTGAGCTGAGCTTGTTTCAGTAAAGTAAAATCTTAGTACATCAGCAGCTCCATGCAACTTCTGTTTACAGATGTACTATAGTTCACAGTTGCATTTATTTGCCTTCATTACATCCATAATGTGTTAGAACAGTGTTATTAATACATGTTTGTTTTCAGGCCCTGGCTCTCATAGAGTTGTACAATGCTCCCGAGGGTCGATACAATCAGGATGTTTACCTACTTCCCAAGAAGATGGGTGAGGATGTATAGATACTGAACCTGTAGTGTTTAAAGTGTTCAGAGCTTACAAGTTACATTACTCGTGGCTGAGCTGTAGTACTGGAGTGCGTGAATACATTTTTTTTGTCTGCCTTGCATGTTGGTTTTGTGATTACAAGTTTAAAAGATGGTTCTATGCTGCTGTAACTGATGATCTAACCACAGCTGTGACTGCTCAGCGTAGTTCTGCACAGAGACACAAGTTGATTTCTTGCGTTGTCTTGTTTATGCATGCAGTGTATCTTGTTTCTACTAAGCCATATCTGTGTATTACAGATGAATATGTTGCCAGTCTCCATCTGGCTACCTTTGATGCCCATCTGACAGAGCTTACTGATGAGCAGGCAAAATACCTGGGCCTCAACAAGAACGGACCTTTTAAACCCAACTACTACAGGTACAAGGCTTCAAAAAGTTTTTTATGTAAAATATAGTTATTATCAGTTAATCTGTGGACTTTTTGTTTAATAACTTTTAACCTTATAATACTTATCATGCTTATTTTATGAGACCAGCAGTCATAAAATCTGAGCAACTATATAGAGAGAAAAGTAACTAAATCTTAATATTTGAGAAGCTGTAATGAACTGTTGTTTAGTGTTTTCTACTTGATCGATTGCAGATGGCTACAACATATACTAAAAATCCATACAATTGTTCTTAACATTTTTCTTTAACTCAGTCTTGTTTTGGTATTCACAGGTACTAGTCTACAAGAACACCACAGCATACCTATGTAGGGACAGGGCCCAACTTTATCTGTCACTAAGGCAAAAAGAAGATTTCTGTACAGTGTATTTTATACTCTTCACTGGATCCACAGCTTATATTTAGTTGTATATTGGTGGCCGCAGCAGGTTTTGCTTCATTTGCTGCTCTCAGTTCATGCACATGGTTATGAAAAGTCAGTGTAACCACAGCACTTGCATCTGCTTTCGGATGAGATTTTAATTTTCTGGTGCATCTACTGCATTTCCATTTCTGCTGACTCCTGGGTTATTTTAGAGTTATGATCAATATGTATCAATATGTGGTGCCAAATGACTGTGAGAGGGAAGGGTTAGTTGTGAAATATTAATGGTTAGTTGTGAAATCGGTTAAATCTGCATTAAGAAATATTTTTATATAAACATTGTATCATATTTCTTTGTGTAATGCTGAAGGGTCACTTGAAATGCCAACCTCACAAAGCTTTTGAGCCACTTTTAGCTCATCAGTTTGGGTCTCTTAACTTTCTGCTGGCAGCCATTTACAGGAAAGAAGTTCAGAGAAGCTTATCCTTGCACAAAACAACAAAGAATCAGTGTAAACTCCTGGCTGGCAAACAAGTCAAACTCCAGATGTTTCAGAGTTTGTAGGTGTGTAGGTGGACCAAGATTAAAGCTAAAAGGCCAGTGAATATTGCACTTACATTTATCAGATGCATGGGAGTTTGACTGATTAGATGCCACTGTACGGGCAGTTGCCTGATTACAAATGAGCCATAACAAATTGATAAGCTGATTGTAAATCAAGGCTGCGTTTCTATGAGTTTGTTTTGGAGCTGATCAGCAGTAACAAAAATAACTTAAAGCAGTTTCAGTTTGGTGCTACAGCACTCGACTAATACATTCCATCTACAAAATACAGAGGAAATGTTCTTAACACTGATGCTAACAGTCAGCAGATTTGAACAATGAAATAATTTAAGAACATTTTGACTGTATCAAAATATAATGAGAGAGTTTGACATTTATTTTCTTGAAAAGATGTGCCCATTTATAAGATGTCGGTGTCTGGTAAGAATAGTATCTGCACCTCAGGGCATTCAAAAATTTCAGATTATTTGTAAATATATTTTTACCAGGTCTGCCCTGTCTGTCTTCAATATCCATGTCTAATCTCACTGTCATTTATAGTAGAAGTGTAAAATAAGCTTGAGATTTGGTGCTCTGTCTATGATCTTTGCCATCCATAGGTTCACCTAGTTTATAGTGTGTTGAGTATGTTAATACTTAATATGCAACAGTATCTGATGACCCAAATTCTATGGAGTTTGTTGTTAGATTAGCCAAGAAATGTGTGATTTGTGATATTGGGCTATATAAATAAAAATGGACCTCTCCTGACCTAAACTTGTGTTAACTAGAGGATATTGTTTTTAAAATTAAGATTTATAAACCAGTGTATAACACACAAAATATATAAAGATGCTAATAACAGAGAAATAAACTTCTCAAATGCTCTGAGCGTAGACATGGATAAACTTTGTTGCCAGCACATTTTCCTAGACTGATGTATTGACTTATCGCTGTTATCTTGTGCTATTATACCATTATTATAACAGTGTTTTGTTACCTGAAGATTTTCATTGTTCACTGTTTTGTTAGGCTTGTCAAATGTACTAATTCAGCATACCACATTTACTTCTCTATATTCCAAAGTAAGCTTTTTTTCAAGTTAGTGGCCATATTGGAAGATTATTTTGAGTGATCCTTTTTTATTCAAACTACATAGTGTGCAGGTACTATGTTGTCTCTCGCTGAATTTAAAGCTCTTCAATACATTTCAGCACACTGGTTGTCCGTGGGCCGATCTTACTCCAAACAATTGACAAGTATTACTGTCCCTGCCGAGGGTTCAGCACCTTGTTACCTTGTTGCGGTGTTGCTTCACATTTATTCAGTATATCACCCTTCAAAACAGCTTCAGCTCCATCTGCAGTTACAGGTACTTCCTGTATTTAATGTGTGCAGCAATTTGTTGTTATAATGAGTCTATGCTTGTGTCACTTAGCCCTACAGTTTGAATACTAGCCCACAGTATGCTACTGTAAAGTGCTTTCATCTTTGCACGCAGCTTTCAGGGCATTAGAGCCAAGGACATTGAATGAGGACATCATTGTCAGCAATATGAGCATTGTAACTATGGTTACTGGTCAGTTGACAGTGCCTTGTGACTCACTTAGTAATTTATATTCACACTGTGTTTATCTCTATGTATGGTAATGCCCAATACGGCTGTTCTACAATATACAATGATAGCTATGCAGCAAAACATACTTCAGTTTTCTTCTGTCAAAAATATTTTACTTCCAAAGTGGTGAAGAATTACTAAATCTGTGTTTCACATTACTGAAATAGGTATTATGATGTTCCTATGTACTTTTTACACCAGTGTATTTTTCCATCCCAGTTTTATTTCTTAGAACAATAAGATGTTGTAATTACTTACAGTGGTATTTTCTTAGTAGCACATTCCTTTTATAACTAATTCATTTTGTTTTAACTAGTAATAATAGTTATTTTACCCCAAGTTTTAGAGACAAATGAATGTGTTATTACTGGAGCAAACAGCTAGACTGTTGTCAAATTGAATATTAAAAGCATACCACTGTGACTTGAATGTTGATGTGTTCTACAAAAGATATATTAGCTATAAACTGGCCCTGTAGTTTCAACATTGTATTTGTAGTTTAGTTTAAAGAACACTCTTTAAATTCTGTGTACAGTTCTCTTTAATAAACTACTGTTTAAATTTGAAAATGGCTCAGATACGTCATTTCACAGACATAATTAGAGCTTGCCTATAGCCTACATGTAAGTACATTTAAGTATTACATACAGTCCTGGCTGGTTTACCAACTGGACAATATGGGCAACTCAGACTCAGACTTATTAAATCGCCATATTCACAGTCTGGCAATTGGTTTGTGGTAATCTGACTTACTGTAATTTCATTTGGGAATAAGAGAATATGTATTCGTAAAGCATAACATCAATTGACACGACAAGGGACTGGAGGTGGGTCCTGTTTTATATATACAGTATAATGTTAATGTCCTATCTTAAAAGGCTAAAATTCAACTTTTCCCAAAGATGGTTTTAAAATTATTCGTGAAGCTGATATTAAGTATATATTTGGCACTTTCCTGATTTAATTTATGTCTGCTCAAAGTATTAAACAGAAAATCTGGATCTTAATATTTCAAGAAATAGAGACTAGGCCTATTTGTGTGTAAAACCAGAAAAGGAAAGAAAACTGAAAAACTAAGGCAAACATAAAAATAAGGTTATAAAAATATGCAGTCACGAGAACTGATTTTTCTTTTTTTAAAGCAATAATTTCTCAAAATTCAGATAAAATAATGGACATGGTGTGCAGAAACAAGATGCATCTACGGTGCAGCCGAATTCTCGCAGACCAGTTCTCGCGGGAGGACACTGCGCCCAAAAAAAAAAATTATGGATGGCGGTGTAAACGGTAGTGGGCTACCGGTAAACAATAAACAGAGAGCTATGTTACCTAACAAGAGTAGGGGTGATTTTACTCGCAATTCAAGAAAAGATTCTGAGGTATGTAGACGGAAGTCTTTAATTTATTTTCCGCACGAGATTTCAATGAATCATCACCAGACAAGGCCTTTCTGCTGTTTCTGTAACACTAAGCTAATTGAGCTCTGTTAGGCTAACGTCAATGTAGTTTTAACTGTCAGTTCTACCATTACACGGCAACGAAAACTAACCACAGCAAACGAGATCGTTTTAACTGTCAGTTCTACCATTACACAGCAACGAAAACTAACCACAGGAAGCGAGATTACCGAATAACGTTCCTACAGTTTGCCATGCTTCATTTATAGTCCAGTGTTATCTTAACGTGGAACAGTAATGTAGCATGCTAGACGCTAGCAAGCTGATGCTAGCTGGTCAGAGGCCAGGCTGAGCTGTCTGTCAGGAACCTGTTGAAACAGGTCCTATCACGCTTCTCTTTTTAATGTATTCTCTAGCATTATGATAAAGGTTCACTATAGATATGTGTATCATGGAGCCATCCTATCGGTATAAAGAAATCAAAGTTATTGTGAAAGATTTAGATTGTTTATTTATTATTCCCAAAGGGGCATTTTTTTGTACAGCCCGTAGTTCACACTGCATTCCTCAGCATAGCATAGCAAAGCAAACAGACAAAACAAAACAACTATTACATATTGCTTGAGAAGCAAGCGGCTGCTGGGTCAAAAGAGTTTTTCACTCTGCCCAGCATTTTGGCAAGTTGAATCTGCAACCGCATGAAGTAACAAAGTCTTTGGACAGGGAGTCTGTCAAAAAATGTTTGAGCCTTTTTCTGGATCCTGTCCTTATGCAGGTTAGAAAGGTCATTAAGAGTTTTTTTAAGCAACTTTAGTGCATACCTTGACACTGCCCTGCAGTTTATTCTTGTTTTAAGGCAGATCCATACCAACAAGCAAAAATAAGAACAGATTCTCTAAAACACGAGTAAAACATCATAAAAGTACTATAGACATTAAAACTTTGAAACCCAGGAAGAAGGAATATATGCTTATATATAAATGTATGCTTTCTTACAGAGAGCATCAACTTGTGGTTCAGATGATGGATTCTTGTGCAAGAAAATCACTTCAACAAGCTGTTCTGTCAGCTTGTCAAAATAATCAAACACTACATAGAAAACACTTTGCTAGAATTCCCATCTAAAATGTTAGCATTAAATGTGGTTCAAAGGACCATATATAAGCCATACACATATTAGCAATAATCTGTTCTTGTAAATACTCTCTTATGACCTATACTAAACTACAAAGCAAATTACAGTGGTTTTATAAAGAACTAGACACCGCTCATCGGTTTTCCTAAGGTCTTCTTCTTTGGTAGTAACAATTAATGTGGATGATAGAGAGATCTGTGTATTATTCTCTTTAGTGGCTAGATACCACTGAAGGGCAAGTAAGAAAGGAATTTTTTTGTGGTGTAAATATTCAGTATTATTCTGTAGCTGTCTGTCTAACCAGTTTTGTTGTTAGACAGTTGGGTTAATACTCTAATGTAATAATCTCTAATCATTTTGCCATGAAATTGTGTCACAGGGGTTGTCTGAGTCTCCAGACCTTGAGTTTGAATATGCTGATACAGACAAGTGGGCTGCAGAACTGTCAGGTTTGTTGTCACAGCTTGTCATCATACAGAATGAAATTTCACATCTCTTTTCTGTTTCCCTGAAGGCATCATTCTTTCAACATTTGTAATATGTTAGATGATTATTTATATATTTTCTTTGTTTGCTCTAGAGTTGTACAGTTACACGGAAGGACCTGAGTTTGCTCTTAACAGGAAGTGTTTTGAAGAGGAATTCAGAACACATGGTATGTAGCCAAACTTACATACACTCACTCACATTTTAATGACTTCTCATAAACAGTATATTACACCTAGGATGAAGATGTTCAATACCGTTTATTATCTTTACCTCTGCTGTCCCGTAGTGTCTGAAAAGAAGTGGACAGAGCTTGATGGAGCTGAGCACAGAGCTCACGCCATGCGCCTGTTGGACGGTCTGGAGGTGACTGCGCGGGAGAAGAGGCTGAAGGTCGCTAGAGCCATTCTTTACATGGCTCAGGGTCAGTCCACATCACTTAAAACTGGTTTAGCATTAAATGATTTCAAAGAGAATGACACCTTGTAAGAAGTGGCATTGATCGAGGATGTTATATAGACTACGTTCACACTGCAGGTCTTAATGCTCAGATCGGATTTTTTGCCGAAATCTGATTTTTTTTGCACTGTTGTTCACACTGTCATTTAAATGCGACTGCCATCTGTCTCATGTGTGAACAGTATACGGCCCTGAAGTGACCCGCATGCGCAGAAGAGGACGTGACGTCAGACGCAGCGTACTGTGTTTGCGGAAATAAAAATGGATGTGGCTCCTGATAGCATGTGCGTAGCGATGTACCTGACAATTTGCAATACAAATAAAGACATAATAATAAGAAGAATATCAAGAAGAAGGAGAGCACAAATATTGCTTATGGCCTTTTGTGGAGCAGTGGCTGCTACCTCTGTACAGAGGAATGTGTGGGTGCGGAGTCGGAGCCAGGACTGGTGGGCTTCCGTGAGGGGCTTCACAGACACAGAATTCATTAATAATTTCCGAGTGAGAAGGGAAACGTTATCACCACCTGACTCACCGTTGTCTGCCATTTTTTTATTACCCCTCGCCTCCTCCAGCGCAGAATTGACGTCTGTCGCATTTCAATGACATAAAAATTGCATGAAATGCGACCTGGCCGTTCAGACTGATGTCGCATTGCAAAACATCGGATACGTATCCGATTTAGGACCACATATGAAAGTGGCCTGGGTCGGATTTGAAAAAATCGGATTTGTGCTGTTCACACTGTCATAAGGAAATCGGATATGGGTCGCATTTTGGCAAAAAGATCAGATTTGAGTCACTTCAGCCTGCAGTGTGAACGTGGTCTTAGACTGTGTTTTTCCCTAGGAACCTTTGCGGAGTGCGACTCTGAAGCTGAGGTGCAGCACTGGATGAGATACAACATCTTCCTGCTGTTAGATGTGGGGACCTTCTCTGCTCTGGTGGACCTGCTCAACATGGAGATTGAGTATGCTCTGCATCAGTTTTCTAGCCATGTAGGAGTAAGCCTAGCTTTTGTTGCAGGATATTAGTATGGAAAATATTTATTGGCATTCTGGATTTCAGTATCTTATTTGGGTATGACAGTCAGCACTTTATGTGAATTTGAACCAGGAGATTTTTTAACTTCATGATAATGATTTCTGAAAAGAAAATCTGCTTTATTTGCTAGACCACAGTGAAACAAAGCAAAAAAAGATTGTTGGCTCTAGAGGACTACAGGTTTTCTTTTGTTAAATTTTCTTTGGAGAATTTAATATTACATAATGAGTTTTTTCTCTTTCAGTAACACCGCTGCCTGTAGTAGTGCTGTGAGAAAACCAGCCATTTCTCTCGCAGATAGCACAGACCTCAGAGTGCTGCTTAACATAATGTACCTGATGGTGGAAACAATCCAGCAGGATGACCCAGCTGACAGGCCTGAATGGAAAATCATAAGGGAAACCTTCAGAACAGAGCTGGGTACATTTTTACCAGCATCAGACAGTGTCAGTCATGTCATGGGTATAAAGCAAACGTGCCGTGTAAACTAACACCACCCTATTTCTCTAATCCAGGATCTCCTCTGTTCAACAACGAACCAGTTTCTGTCATGCTTTTTGGAATGGTTACCAAGTTCTGCAGTGGTCATGCCCCCCACTTCCCAATGAAGAAGGTGTTATTACTGTTGTGGAAGAGCATACTGGTGAGAGATGGAAATGTCTGTCATAAGCAGCTGTTAACTTTAATTCTCCTTTGCTCATATTAAAGTGCGTCACGTACAACAGAAAAGTGACATTTGGAGTGGAGAGCCACACTAAAATCCTCTGTTCTGTTTCAGTTCACACTAGGAGGGTTTGAGCAGCTGCAAACCATAAAGGTTCATAAGCGTGAGGAATTGGGCCTCCCCCCTCTACCGGAGGACAGCATACGAGTCATTCGCAGTATGAGGGCTGCTTCTCCACCCGCATCTGCTTCTGATCTCATAGAGCAGCAACAAAAACGGGCACGGCGTGAGCACAAGGTAGTCATTATTGCAGCTATGTTCTCTCAGACCAGAGGTAATGTGGGTTACAGCCACAGGTGTCATTGCCATGACTAGTTCAACCCATCTCTAAGTGATGCACAATGATGCCTAATGGCTGTAATATCTTGTTTTTTTTTTTTTTTCTAATTAGGGGGTTTTCTAATTAGCGTCTTCTCTGTGTCCTTGTGTCTCACATAGGCACTTATCAAACAGGACAACCTCGACCAATTCAATGAAAAGGACCCGTACAAAGCCGATGACTCTCGTGAGGATGAGGATGACAATGATGACAGTGATAACTCTATTGAGCCAGAGACTTTCCCTCTAGAAAGGGATGAGGTGATGCCTCCCCCTATTCCTCACCCTCCATCAGAGAGGGTGTCCTTCCCCAAAGGGCTTCCATGGGCTCCTAAAGTCAGGTGCTGTTCAGTATGACTCAGTAATAACACTCAGTGTGTAATGAGCTAGGGGAAAGATTATGTACCTTTGTCATTTAGCTGTAATGAAGATTTAGGCAGGATAATGGGATGATTAGAATAAGGTTTTGTTTTGTTTTTGACTTTGTTGTTATTGCTCTAACAGGGAAAAGGACATTGAAAATTTCCTGGAATCAAGTAGAAGTAAATTCATTGGTTACACGCTTGGGAGGTAAGGTTGTTGTTTTGTTGGCTATAACTAAAAGAAACTTAAAAGGTATGTATGTGTGCTGAAATAAGGTATTAAAGCATGGCTGCGTTTGTGCATGTCTTGCAGTGACACAGACACGGTTGTTGGCTTGCCCAGGCCAATTCATGAGAGCATCAAGACATTAAAGCAGGTATGTCGACGTGTTGCACAGCATTTCATTAATTGTGTTTTTGCCAAGAAGATATCTAGTGGTAGATATCTCCTGGACTTAAATATATAAAGCTAAAGTTTCTCACCTCCGACTTAAATATATAAAGCTAAAGTTTCTTTTTTTTCCAGCACAAGTACATCTCCATAGCTGAGATGCAGATTGCAAAGGAGGAGGATTTTCAGAAAACCCCTCTCTCTGGTGTAAGTCAAAACAAAAAACAATTGTTTTGATGATTCAATTAAATGATTTGTTGTGAATAAGGAAGCGCACGTTACTCTTGTCGTCTAACATTTTGGTAATAAGTTGTAATAAGCTTGTGTTTCTAAATAAGCAATATAAGACATTAACTTCACACAGGGCCCAGTGAACTCTTCACCCTTCTGTTTAGGGTCATGAAGGTTTATGGCTCAAAACCAAACTACCTCCAGGTGACTGGGTAACATCATCTTGTGTGTTTTATGTCTCTTCTTTTCTGCTTCGTCCTGTTCAGGGCGAAGAGGAGGTGGAGATGTGCGCCACTGAGCTGCTCTATCAGGGAATTCTGCCCAGTTTGCCTCAGTACATGGTCAGTGAACCCAGGGCTGGGTAGTTTCAAGGACAGTTTGTTTTATGCCAATGCGGATCAGAGTATACTTATCTCACTGTCATATAGTATATCTGACTAAAACGTTGAGTTCGGTGATTGTGTATTTGCAGCATTTCTCTACCAGACATACTAACAGAGGATTCAGACCAACAGTCTAAGCAGTATTGATCGCCACACATTACAGACTCTGCCTCCTACCAAACGCACCTCACCTCTCTGTCCCTCCTACTCTTACACACTCATTGCTCTTTTATCTGCCTCTGACTTTCCTTTCTGTGAGAGCTCTTCTACTTCTCACAATAATATTCAGATGTAGCTACTATCTGTCCTTGCTTCTCTTCACATAATTGGCTTGATTTATAACTCACTCAAGTCCAGAACTTAAACTTTTAAGACCCTGTTATGATTTTACCATTACTATTTTTATTCTACTTTATTCTATTTTAGTTCCTAAATGTTATGGCACCCAATACTGGGTGAGAGAGAAACGGTATTTCAATTTCTGTATGTCCTGCACATATGGTGAATTGACAATAAAATCCTTGAACCTAAAGTAGAGGTGGCAGAAAGATGGGGATTCTGAAACAGTGCCCCTTAGAGACATGTGTAAGCCTCCATATCAGACTGTTTTCTAACTGATACATCATGGATCTCTCGTAATGTCAGATTGCACTGCTGAAGATCCTGCTTGCAGCGGCTCCAACCTCCAAAGCCAAAACAGACTCCATCAACATTCTGGCAGACGTGCTGCCGGAGGAGATGCCGTAAGTGATGAAGTGTATTTAAAAGGGTCGAACTGGTTTGCTGCTTCCTTCTCCATTCTAACAGGTTCTGAACAAGGAAAATATTCTAACTTTAATACCAGTATTATAGTTACATCAGTATCTGAATCAGAAGTGCAGATATACAGATCATGTTACTGGAATTGGTTTCAAATATAATTATGCGTACTGGGGTTTTTCTGATGTGGTTTGTTTGTCAGCATGTTACTTTAGCTAAACATGTTTCGCCTTCCCCCTTATTGTATGAAACAGCAACAGAACAACAAGTAACTGTTAAGACACATTTGCAGTGCAGACATGGAACCATTTCAAGAAATAATCCAAGATGCTGGTTTGCAGGCTTTCAGTGGTGTGTGATTGAATGTGAACAGTACAGACTAGAGGTCATCTGACCTGATCTGACTCAGGTTCGGCTCTCTGACTCTGCAGGACCACAGTGTTGCAAAGCATGAAACTCGGAGTAGATGTCAACCGACACAAAGAGATCATCGTCAAGGCCATCTCAGCCATCCTGCTGCTGCTGCTGAAGCATTTCAAACTCAACCACATCTATCAGGTCTGAAAGACACACACTTAATCACTCACAGTTCAGCGTTAAGTGCAACTATATTAGACATTAGAAAGTGTTAAAGCAATTGTTTATCTCCTATTTCACTTTGAGTAAACTGAATAATGTGTTGTTTTCATAGTTTGAGTACATGGCTCAACACCTGGTGTTTGCCAACTGCATCCCCCTCATTCTGAAGTTCTTCAACCAGAACATCATGTCTTACATCACAGCTAAGAATAGGTACTTTCAGAGCATCTTTAAATAACAAAAACATGACTCTCATTTATGCTAAATGTCAGTGACCTGTACTTAAATTGCATTTATCTTCTTGCTCCAATAGCATTTCAGTACTTGACTTTCCGTACTGTGTGGTACATGAGCTCCCGGAGCTAACTGCAGAGAGTTTGGTGAGTTTTCTGATGTCTTTCATAGAGATCACTGTCTGATTAGTGTTTCTTTGACTGCTGATGTCAAACTTGTGTTAATAATTTCTCTGTCACAGGAAGCAGGAGACAACAATCAGTTTTGCTGGAGGAATCTGTTTTCCTGTATCAACCTGTTGAGGATCCTCAACAAACTGACCAAGTGGAAGCACTCTAGAACAATGGTGGGGGTGCTTCATGTCTAGTTAATGCTAACAGGTGGATCATGTCTGGACAAAAATACAGTTATAATACTGATCTTTTTTCTCCCAGATGTTGGTGGTGTTTAAGTCAGCTCCCATCCTGAAGAGAGCGCTGAAGGTCAAGCAGGCCATGATGCAGCTCTACGTCCTCAAGCTGCTTAAAGTGCAGACCAAATACCTGGGACGTCAGTGGAGGAAGAGCAACATGAAGACCATGTCTGCCATCTACCAGAAGGTCCGACATCGCCTCAATGACGACTGGGCCTATGGAAACGGTGAGTGGAAACAATGCAGCACAGCTCAGGTAGTGTGTGCTCGTGTGTGTTTTTTCTTCCAAAGGAACAATGTTATACAAATGTAAGACAATATAAACTTGATAATAAGTTTGCAAAAGTGCTACTCATGATATTCTAAGACTAGACAATGTGGATTCCTCCACAACAACTATTGTTTTTTGGATGGAAAGAGTACAAATATAACACTGTAGGATGATAGTAATCATCTTATTATCCTTTGATTTGTAATGGCAGGCTACTAGTCAACTTCCAAGGTGCACGCCATTACCTGCATCATGTCCAGTAAGATGTAATAGCGCTGTGTTTGAAATGTGTTGGTCCTCTTCATGGCATTTGGTTCTGTGGTGCCCGGACAGAACTGGGCCACAAATGAGAACTGAAGCAGTTCTGTTGGTTGAAAAGCCCTATGAGTTGTCAGAGAAGACCGGTACACTAAATATGATTTGCTGTTTGTCTCTCCTGGAGCAGATCTGGATGCTCGTCCCTGGGACTTCCAGGCGGAGGAGTGCGCTCTGCGGGCCAACATCGAACGCTTCAACAGTCGCCGCTACGACAAGAGTCACAGCAACCCGGACTTCCTGCCTGTGGACAACTGTCTACAGAGTGTTCTGGGACAGCGGGTGGACCTGCCTGAGGACTTCCAGATGAACTATGACCTTTGGCTCGAACGGGAGGTCTTCTCCAAACCCATTTCCTGGGAAGAATTGCTACAGTGAGAATTAACAACTGTCAATATCCGGAAAATGACAAAAATCAGGAGTTTAGAAAAACCACCAACATTGTTCTGACTGATCAAACTGAAAGCATTATGTTACATGTTCCTTAGTGACTGAAGATGACGGACCATCACACTGGATTTACACTTGGTTTTACACTTTGATCTGGGATCTAACCAAATGCTTTGTATGATGAGCTTTTGCCTTTTAAGAAATGTATCGTTATTATAATTTTTTTCCACTCTAATGCTATCAGCAGATTTTTAATTAAACAGCAGAAATTGAATTCAGTGGTAAACGCCTCTCCAGCTGTGGACATATACCCAACCCTTACACAACATGTACAGGTATTTGCAATGTGTGTCTCTTACCTGCTACAGAGGGTCAGTAACTTTGACCTAGAAGCACTACATGGCAAGATGTTCACTCTTAGTTTTAAAGGAATGTATTTGAAAT
>NW_018127969.1:1228584-1258526 GCF_001952655.1 Monopterus albus | reverse complement strand
TGGGCTCTTCTTTTAAGTAGAGAGGAATAGGGTAGTAGTGGTTTCAAGGTCATTAGTTCCTTATCTATTACTTTTTGTCATTACCTCAATGGGATAAACATCTGTTTACCTGAGTCACCCTTTAATGTTCTGTTGCATTTGCAAATATTTCAGTGCTATTTGCATTGTTCTGAGCATCACAGTGGAGCTATGAAATGAAGCAGATAACTCTGGTGGGAGTAAAATTGCCAGTTCCACAACTATTTTCCTCTGAATTTTCTACTTATCAGAATTGTTTTTTGTGTCTTATTATAAAGGCTAAGAAATTGAGAATACATGTAAATTGTGAAAAATATTTATCATTGATCTGTTTTAAATGGAGAAATACTGTAATAAAACTATACTGTCGTTCATGTTGAGTTTATTTTTAAGATGATTCTTGTGGCGTGTTTGCCTTTATTTGATAAGGTAGCAGGGATACTACCACTAATATTATTCTTATTGCTAGGTGTGTTCTTTTAGTTTGTTTTGGACTTTGTTTAAACAGTTTTACAGTTTACATTTCATAAACTGTACCTGTACCAGACTCAGCAGTGAGCAGCCATTTGTTACATTAGATTCCTGAAGTGCTCGTTGTTCCTCCTCTAAATCGAGTCACACCCATTTCCTATGTGACATTAAGACTGAAAACAAAACAAACCCGAATGTCCACCCCGAGTAGACATGGCAGAGGCTCGTATCCCAGTGAGTATGAACCACCTCCGCTGTCGAATCTGCCAGCAGGTCCTCAGGGACCCTGCGACCGTTCCGTGCGGACACAACTTCTGCATGCGGTGCATCCAGGACCGTTGGGATCAAGACCAAAGGCAGAAACGTCCCCGTAAATGCCCTGAATGTGGTCATAGTTTTCCCTCCAGACCTCAGCTAATCCTGAACACAACTCTAGCCAATTTAGTGACAGACACGCAAAGGGATTCTAATGGCAGAGAGAAGAGGAAGAGGCCCCGGACATGTTCAGAGACAGAGACATCAGAAAAGACCCTGTGTCCGAGACACAACAGGCCTTTGGATGCTTACTGTCGCACTGATGAGACGATCTTCTGCCTAACCTGCGCTTCAGCGGAGCATGGCGGACACGAAATTGTGTCTATTGAAGATGAACGGAAGAGGAAACAGGTAATAGAAACCCAAAGAAATACCTCGAAGTAGGCAGGAGGCTACTAAATTCATATATGTACATATATATGTCAGAGAGAGAGAGACAGCTAGTGGACTCAAGGGGTTCTGCCCTTGACACTGGATTCCGTCTGCCAAGTTTATAGTCACTGCTTTTCTTCACCCAACAAATTCACACCACACTGAACATCAGAACTGATATACACGAGTTTTCCCTCCAAAAGAACCCGCGAACCGGAAACTTAACCCGCCAACCCAAAGTTTCCTGCCTCAGGACACCTGAAACAGCTGCAGTCCCCTAGTGATGGGAAGTTCGGATCATTTTACTGATTCTGTTCTTTGAATCTCGTTCAGCAAAATGAACGAATCCTTTTTCGAGTCATTTCGTTCACTTCAGCAGAATGTAATTAAAATGTTACATGTTAATTCCCCACCTACTTACGCACATATTGATCACGTTTCGAATAAGAAAGAACTGTAATGCAGCCAAGGTCATATTATAAGTAATATCATACCTGTGTCTTAAGGCTATGCAGTCTGTTACTTCATCACCTCACCTCCAGATATTTAAATTCGTTTGGTCTTTTGTCACTAACATCCTAAACTAAGCTAAGCCGTGCTGTCTTCTGTATAGTATAAAGAAATATACTGATGAAGTTTAAAGCATTAACCAACTCTTTATTAAAACATTCAGTGTTATGGAAAAGAACCATATTGACAGATATTCACAAAGTTATAGTCTGTAGGAAACAAAAAGCTTTTTTATAATAAAAAGAAATGTATCACGTAACAGTAAGAGTAAAAAAAAAATGTAAGAACGGTTGAAAATTAACTAATTTCTGTATCCAACAAAGCGGTCGTGTGAGGTTACAAAAATGAACGACTCGAAAGGTGTAAAATCTTATGCCATGTTGCGCATGCGCGGTCAACTCAAAATCAACGAATCACTCCCCGAGATGACCCGATGTTCTCGAGTCATGGGAAAGATTCGTTCAAAATTAATGAATCATTCGTGAACGACACCTCACTACAGTCCTCACCCTCTGGACACATCACTGTCCATCTGTGTGGCATGTCCTGTGTGTGGACAGTATGGCGCTTCCCCCAGCACGCTACTCTCTCTCTCTCTCTCTCTCTCTCTCACACACACACACACACACACACACATCACATCTGTCAACTCTAATCAACATCTCAGAGGGTGCCAGTTTTTTTTTTATATATATATACAGTATACATATGCATACATATGCAAACTCAGCCTGGATCAGCCTGGGCATGAAACCAGATCCTTCTTGCTGTGAGGCAATAGTGCTAGCCACTGCACCACACTAATGAAGGGTATGCACAATGTTTTTTGTTTTTTACCATGAGTAGTTGTTTCAAACACCCAGCCAAGGAGGACCTGTTGGAAGCTAAAAGTCTGAAACAGAGGTTGCCAGACCAGAGTGGCCAGAAATTGTGTTTTGTGCAGTTTGTGGCATCTAGGCATTCACAATTTACTTCTTCACAAGGAAGCAGAATGTGACTGGAGGAGCAAAGGGTGTCATTTTAGGGTGTCACTTTGTTTTGAGTCTTACTAGAATGTTACTAAACCAGTTTCACAAATGCAAATAAATAATGTGTATGTCCATTCAACACACATTAAAGGAGGAGCTGGCGGGCATACAAACAGAATCCAGGCAGCTTCTCGAGAAACAAGAAAAGAAATGGAAGAGCATCCTGGAACAGATTGAGGTGAGGAGGACACCTGAACTGGGTGTCTTCATATAGTTTGTGCTCTACATCCCAGTCCTGAGTATGAACAGATACAGATTCTACTGAACTGTGTGTAAAACAGGAGGAGGCGGAAAAAACAGACAACTACTGTGAAAGCATCATAGTTGGTGGGATCGAGTCCCTCCAGGATCGTTACCTGTCAGTGAAGAGGCTGATTGGAGAACAGAAGCAGGTGGCAGCAGCTCAGGTCACCATCTCCTTGCAGACCCTGGAAGCCAAGATGGAGAGGGTCAAGAAGAGGGACACTGAGCTGGATCGTCTGGCACAGACTGAAAGCGACATCCATTTCTTGCAGGTACTGTGTATAAAACTCCTTCAAATCTGTTGGTGGATGTTTTGCAAAAGTTATAGAAGGCTGAAGAAAATCCACAACAAAGCTTTACCTGTGTCTAAATGATAAACGATATCCTATTTCCTCACAGGAGTGGCCCTCGCTACAGCGCCTCTTTGAAGAAGACGGTGGAGAAGAGGTTTTAGAGGCTCCACCCCTCCCCTTTGAGTTTACAAAGAGAGCTGTTGAAAAATTCGGGAAGCAGCTGGAAGAATTTTGTGACAAAGAATTCCCCTCAATCTCTCAAATTGGTATGTACCTTTAGTTTTTTTCAAAGAATATTTGTGCTTGTATTTATTCTATCTGATGGTGGAGAGCAACAGGAATCAGTGGGCGAGACAGAGGAGGATGGCATGCAGCAAGAATGTGAAGCGAGTATCTCACAGTCCTGTGGTGTGTATTTTGAACTGCTATAAACATCTTTGAGATATTACATTAAAAAGCTGCTGTGGATTAATGCAATTGTATCATCTTATGAAATGTCTTGAAAAACAGTAGAAACAAATGTCATTACAATGCAGAAAAATATACATAATCCCATTAAAGATAAAACCTGAAATGTGCAACAACTTGTGGGTAAAAATAGAAACTGTAGGCAAACAGCCCTGGACTGGTTGATTCACTCCTGTGTTGTAGTACCACTTACATAGAAAACCTTCCACACAGTCATAACTCATCAAAAACAGCACAATTAGCCACAAAAGACCTCAAACCTCACACCATTACACTTATTCCAAGGGTTATATGTAAGTAATTTTATATGTCAGGGAAATTAATATGTATATTCATATGTTAGCAATAGAATTCAGAATAAATGTGATGGCTTTTTGAACACAGTCTGGAATAGACTTATCTGGGATATGCCTGATAATTTATATTTTGTTTTGCATGTTAATTTGTGCCATTATACACAGTGAGTTATGCTGTTTTGTTTTTCCATGATTAATATTAAGGGGTACACCAATAATTATGTTATTTATTTCTGATATAGAGCATTTTGCAGTTCGTTCTGGAGTGCTGTTTTACAGAATTTCTCATAATTACTTAATTGTTCTTCTGGAAAAAGCCATTTGTTGTGCAGTCACAGCGGAATGCTAATCATTGAATATCTTAATTTAATCAAGAATAACTTCATAGTGGTTTTGAAGGGTCAGAAAAAAAATAACAAGAGACAGTAATAACAAATAGAATCATTTTGCACCGTGCAGATCATAACGAGACACTTGGCTGTTGAATTTTTTTAATGATTATGTTTTCAGTGTTGTGAACGACAAATGAAATCATGATCCTCCTCTGCTGAACTGGAGTGGAGAAATCTCAGTGATATCTGAAAACCATAACTATCAGCAGAGTTTCTAGTTTGTTGGTGGTGTTTTTTGTAATTTGGGTGAAGTGATTCTTTATGGTATAAAGAGGCACCTTCAGGGTCTTGATATTGCCCTTGGCTCACTGTCATTACTGGGAGACTTCATGGAACGGAAACACCATTGATGTCATTAGTAACGCTTTTCCTGCTATGATTCTTTGAAATGCTGGCTGCGTCATCAGCAGTGACACCTACTGATGCTCTGATGTTGTCTCCTAGGTCCTCCTGGAGTGATCGGCACTCCGGTTGGTCAGAATGAGGAGCCTAAAACCAGAGCAGAGTTCCTGCAGTGTGAGTTTATCACACACACACACACAGCCAACCTATAGTGCTTTTTTCCAACCATAACTGATCAGCTGTATCATTAAAGTGCTATTTTTATCTTCATATCATGGTCTCAGATGCATGTGAGCTCACCTTGGACCCCGCCACGGCTAACGAGGACCTGGTCATTTCTGAAGGAGACAAAGAGGTGAAGCTGAGCCCTCAGACATTTAAGAGCCCAAGTAATCATTGCCCAGAGAGGTTTATCCGTCGGCGGCAGGTGCTTTGCAGGGAGGGATTGCAGGTCGAGCGCTGCTACTATGAGATAGAGGTGGAGGGGGACAAAGCAGAGATTGCCCTCACTTACAAAAGAATAGACAGAAGATCTAGCACTAGGTTGTCGGCTTTTGGGGCCAATGCAAATTCATGGAGTCTTGATCGGTCCACAAAATACTCTGTGAGTCACAGTGGTAAAAGCGTTGAGCTCACAGAAGACCCCTGTCATGACAGGATTGGGGTTTATCTTAAGTTCAAAGAGGGAACAGTGTCATTTTACGAGGTATCAGACTCAGACAGTATGATCTTTCTTTACAAGACTGAGGCCAAATTCACAGAGCCACTGTATCCAGGCTTCTGGCTCGGAGAGAAAGGTTGCATCAGGATCTGTGATCTGACACAGGGCAGAGGTTCATAGACAGCTTGTAACAATTTAAGGGAAATTAACTTAAAACGAGAACTTCTTGAGTGTGACAGCACGTATCACACAGATTTATAAGTCAACTTCCTCCTTTTTGTAATCTTTCTTGAGGCTTTGTTACATGTGGGGTTACATAACACAATACACAGCAGACTACTCTGGTGCCCCGTTTGCTTAGATTTATACATATATACATATATATATATATTTTCATTTACATGTTTGTGGATACTGGACTGTGTTGGGGGACACACTTTTTCAGAGTTACCAGTCTCGTATGTGACAAAGATAAGGTGAAAAGTGGAATAGACCCATCCTTAGTGCTATACAGTGGGGCAAAAAAGTATTTAGTCAGCCACCAATTGTGAAGACTTACAGAAAACGTTTGACCTCTGTCATTTCCAACAAAGGGTATATAACAAAGTATTGAGATGAACTGTTGGTATTGACCAAATACTTATTTTCCACCATAATTTGCAAATAAATTCTTTAAAAATCAGACAATGTGATTTTCTGGATTTGTTTTTCTCATTCTGTCTCTCATAGTTGAAGTATACCTATGATGTAAATTACAGGCCTCTCTCATCTTTTTAAGTGGGAGAACTTGCACAATTGGTGGCTGACTAAATACTTTTTTGCCCCACTGTATATGGGTTTTCATCAGATTGTGACCATTCTGACTAAGAAGCAATCTGAAGACCAGTGTCATGTGGTAGATAAACTGAATGGGCACTATTTTAATCCACAAAGTCATCTGGGCTTTTCTAAATGTTATAATAATGTTATGTTGGGCGATTGAGTCCCTCTGGCTCTCCAAAAGATGCTATTCCTTCTCGATTTTTAAAGGAGGTTTTTCCAGTTGTGGGGCCTTTTGTCCTTTCTATTATTAATAGTATCTTATCTTCTGGGCTGGTTCCTAGGGAGTTTAAACATGCTGTGGTGCAGCCACTGATTAGGAAACCTGGTCTGGATCCCACAGTGCTCTTAGGCCCATTTCAAATTTACCATTCCTTTCCAAAATCCTTGAAAAGATAGTTTACACTCAGTTACTGGCCTTTTTAAATGAGCATAAATTTTTTGAGATTTTTCAATCAGGTTTAAAACCCTGCACAGTCAGTTTTGGTGAAAGTTTTAAATGATATTTTTCTTGCAACTGATTTAGGGAATTGCGTAGTCATGGTGCTCCTAGACTTGACTGCCGCTTTTGATACAGTGGATCACAATATCCTTATTTCTCGTTTAGAGCACTGGGTGAGCATTCGAGGTATAGCCCTAGAATGGTTTCGGTCTTATCTTAAGGATCGAGCCTTTTGTGTGAAACTTGGGGATGCTGTGTCTTCTTCTGAGCCCCTTTTGTATGGGGTTCCACAGGGCTCAGTTCTTAGACCCCTTCTTTTTTCCCTTTACCTTCTCCCACTCAGCTCTATACTTAGGAAACACGGCATCTCCTTTCATTTTTATGCAGATGATTGCCAGCTTTATCTGCCGGTTAAAAAGGCGAATTCTTGTGTGAAGACACTGCTTGAATGCTTAGATGACATTAAATCTTGGCTTGCTTTTAATTTTTTGAAGCTGAATGAGGAGTAGACTGAGGTGATGGTGTTTGGTGATTCTGCTCGGTCACCCTCTATTGATTTGGGCTTTTTGGATCGATACAATAAGAAAAATATTTCAAGTCTGGGTGTAAAAATGGACTCTGACCTGAAATTTGACGGCCAAATTGCAGCTGTCGTTAAATCTAGTTTTTTTCAATTAAGACAGATGGCCAGAGTAAAATCAATGGTCTCTAGGCATCACTTTGAGACACTAATTCATGCTTTTATCACCTCCCGAATAGATTACTGCAACACATTGTATCTGGGGATTAGTGAGTCTTCCATCACTCGCCTCCAGATGGTCCAAAATGCTGCAGCACGTCTTTTAACAGGCACGAGAAAATATGAGCACATCTCTCCAGTTTTGGCTTCCCTGCACTGGTTACCTGTTTATTTTAGGGTCCATTATAAAATTCTACTTTTTGTTTTTAAATCCCTTCATGGCTCTGCACCACCCTACTTATCCGATTTGCTCCACTGGCATACACCCACATGTTCTTTGAGGTCACCCAATCAACTTCTTTTGAGTGTGCCTAGAACAAAGCATAAGCTTAGAGGGCCTTTGCGGTTGCTGGTCCCAAACTTTGGAACGATTTACCGCTGTCCATTAGACAAGCTTCTACCCTGTCTGTTTTTAAGTCCCTTTTAACAACTCATTTATTTTCGTTGGTGTTTTGATATTTTATATTGCTGTTGTTTTTATTCATTTTATTGATTTATGTTTTTATTTTGGCGTTGATTTTATTTATTTTTATTGATTCATGTTTTTATATTGGTGTTGATTTTGCTTGTGCTTGTGGGTTGTGTTTTTAATATATATTGTTTATTGCAATGTACAGCACTTTGGTCCACCTTGGTTGTTGTAGTGCTTTATAAATAAAGTTGGTATGGTATGGTATGGTACGGTACGGTACGGTACGCATTCTGCCTCCACTTCCAAGTTGGGGAGCGACTTTGGTTCATTGGGTAGAGCAGCCGTCTCCCAACCGGAGGGTCAGAGGTTCAATTCTCAATGTCTGCAGTCGAAGTGTCCTTGGGCAAAACACTGAACCCCCAAGTTGCCCCCGATGGTTAGAGCCATCGGTTGAGTTAGCACCACAGATGGCTGTCTCAGTTCTGTACTGGGAAACAAATTCCTTGTGTGTAACATACTTCGCCAAATAAAGGAGATTATTAAGTTTTCCACATTTTGTTATGTTTCAGACTCATCTTAAAACGGAGTCAATTCATTTTTTTCCATCAGCATAAACACACTACTCCACAGTGATAAAGTGAAAAGAGGTTTTTGGAGTGTTTTGAAAATGCATTAAAAATAAAAGTCTAACATATCCCATTTACATACGTCGTCAGACCCTTCACTTAATACTTGGTTAAAGCACATTTGGCAGTAATGATAGCCTCAAGTTTTCTCAAGAACAAAGCTGGAAGATTGGCCCCTGTCTTTTGGAATTTTCTTTTATTCTTCTTGGCAGAATCGTTCAAAGTCACCCAGGTTGGATTGGGAGCGTTGGCGCAAAGCCAAAAATGAAAATGAATCCATTTTAAGATGAATCTGAAACATAACAAAATGTATGCAATTTAAAAGGGTCTGAATACTTTCCATACTGTATATTTGCATGAATTAGATTATTCACAAACAATAAGTAGTACATGTAAATATGTTTAAAAAATCAAATAAAAAACATTCCTTCAGTCAAACTACATTATTGAATGCATGGTCAGGGACTACTTGCAATGCCTCCTTGGACCACCAGGGGGCTGTGGACCACTGGTTGAAAACCACTACTCTTCTCTAAATTGAAGTTTTATGGGGGGTCCTTTGGTTTACCTCAAGGCCCTCTGCACTGGTGGCTATGGCTGTTAGATCACATTGTTGCAGACTAGTCAGTGTGACCACGTTGACCCCTATCCCACGCCAAAAGTGTCTACAATGGGCACATGAGCATCAGAACTGGACCATGAAGCAATAAAAGAAGGTGGTCCGGTCTGATGGATCATGTTTTTGTTTACATCATGAGGAAGGCCAGGTGCATGGAGTAGATATGGCACCAGGAAGATAATGAGCAGCGGCGACAGTGTGAAGCTCTGGGTGATGTTCTGAGGGGAACCTTCATCCTGGCATTCACGTGGGTGTTACTTTGACACAAACCACCTACCTAAACATTGTTGCAGACCAATTACACCCCTCCATGGCAACAGTATTTTCTAATGGCAATGGCCTCTGTCAGCAGGATGATATGCCCTGCCACACTGCAGGACATTCGTGACCATGTGATGATTACATTTCCATAGTAAAACTTAATATTTTACTTAACAGAGTTATGCCTTAATTTGAACCAGGAAAACCCAGAAATCCAACAACAGCTTGTCTACTCTTTATTATTAATAGTTTTGGTGATGTTCACTTTACAATAACTGATTTCATTTTACAATAACTGGCAATATTTTATAATTGTAATATACAGTAACTGACAAGAAAGAAGTTGTAAAAGGACATTTCTAAAAATGTCTCCTGTACAGACAGTGCTTGAAATGTGTGCTTAGTAAGGCCCTG
Source organism: Monopterus albus (assembly GCF_001952655.1). Classification (NCBI taxonomy): domain Eukaryota; kingdom Metazoa; phylum Chordata; class Actinopteri; order Synbranchiformes; family Synbranchidae; genus Monopterus; species Monopterus albus. Next base: position 1,248,785 of record NW_018127969.1, on the reverse strand, counting down.
CACCTACAGGTGTAAGAAGGAATCTACACATCAATATTCAGTGCACACATACACACACACACACACACTCCAGCACTAAGGAAGAGTCATAACATCCCTTTGGTTACAAGGGGTGCTTCTGAATCATTGCTATTAACTGACACTCAGGTGTCAAGCTTTGTTTTCAACCACAATTATTCTGCAGTTTAAATGACTGGATATTGCTTTTACACCAACCTTGTATTTACTGCTATGAGGACAACATTTGCAGTCCTAGTGAGAAAGTGCATCAATCACGTTCATTATTACTTTGTTACATTTACTGCTAAAACAGTTACTTTTTAGGACACTGATATACTTCACATGAATAAAAACTATTTTTGAAAAATTTTTTGTCACGCAAGATTATTTACAGACTTAAAACAGCGAGACTCTCACCAGGAAGTACCTGGCCCATGACACTAAAACAATACAAGAAACAAAACGAGATGTTCATTGATGTTTAAAGCCACACCAGTGGGCCTAGGAGTCTGTTAACCCTCATTACATAGCAGAAAACCAACTATCTTAATGGGTGAACAAGAAATGGGGGAAATGTAAAGTCTGGCCTGAAGGTGGTGCCAGAATAAAAAGGTCACCTAAGTGCCTTAACAGCTTTTCAGGCTCAGCTCTACATTGTAAAGGCGACAGCGGTGCGGTGGGTAAAGCAGTCGTCTCCCCACCAGAAGGTTGAAGGTTCGCTCTTTGACCACCAAACTCTAATTAGTTCATTGTTGAGACCAAGTGGAGACTTGTGCCAAATATAAAGAAATTGCCTTGAGGTGTTCCTGAACACACCTTCAGACTGAGCTCAGATTGAGGATTAGGGTTAGGTTAATATGAGTTCAGACTTTTTACAGTGGCCCCAATCCTCTTTTGTAGAAAACAGTTTGTTCAGTATAGAATTATATCTATTAACGTTCAGTGTTTAGTTACCCTTAACAATGGACTTTGTACTTTCTAGTCAGGTATATCTGAGCTTTCAGATACAGCCTATGTGGCAGCTCTGAAGTGAACATGGTATTAGGCTCAGCTGGGCTTTGGAAAACTAGTTAGTTAGCTAGTAGCTAAAAATCTGTATAACAGTTACCATTGTTTAACAGCCATGTTTAGCATGTAATTTTCAATATGTTAGTCTGTTTTCCTAGAGTTAGCAAAAAAACCCAGCCTGTTTAGCATGTTAGCATGCTATATTAGCATACTTTTGAAAGTACAGCAAAGGCTGAAGGTCATGTCAGGAACTAAAGTGAAAACTGAACTAAAGTAAAAAATGTTTCACTGTATTTTGTGGTAAACTCCTAGTGTGGCTAAAAACAATTTGACCAGTACATTTAAAGTGGAGACATCAGTGGACCTCAACTAAGATGAGCACACGGCTCCTATGAAGACAACAGGACCGGCTACAGTTCTGACAATGCTACATTGAGATTATACAATACCTGAACCTGCAGCAGCATTTTCACATCCCAGAACAAGAATGACTTACATAAACTGTAAATTACTCTAAATATACAATTTAAATAAGCATAAGGATAAGCATAAGATCAATATATACTGGTCACTTTTAAAAGATAAAACTTTGTCATTCATCACACCTACATACACTGCAAATATGCAGGAATATAAATATAGTCCATTATATCGTATACATCATGGCATTGAATATCGTGATAAAAAAATAAATAAATGTGTCATCTTCCATACAGCAGGAACGTACAGTAAATGTGCTCAGTTGTCACAGCTATTCACTACCAGTGTGAACAAAACTGAAGTGTTCACGAGAGATGCAGTTTTAATCTGACCTGTTCAGACAGTCTGCTGGTTTAGCCTCAGTTTAACCAGGAGTCAAAGACATTCTTCACAAAGCAACCCTGGCGTGACATGAGTTAATATTACTTTCTGCATGAAGAGGTTAATTATTTCACATAGACTCTGGATGTTTCAGCATTTGAATGCACATATTTCCTTTGTGCATGTATCTGCATGTAAGGAGTTTAAGGCCTACAAAAGTTCATACTATCAAGTTAGCTGATGAGTTTATTATTCTGTTATTTGGATTTTTGTTCATTAAGTTGCTATATCTTTTGGTCCATTGCTGTTTTTTCTATTTCATGTTCATATGTTTTTGGTCCATAGTGAACATCATGCTCTAATAGTTTGTGCTCCAGTATTTACTGTAATAAATACTGCTTACTCACCGTGCAGGACATATTTGAAGGCAGCGTTTTTTAAAATTTTATTCCATGTGTGCATAATTGTTCAAAATAAAAGGTCAGTAATTAGGTTTAGTAATAGACCTGTACACCATAATTGTGTAAAATCTTTTTTGTGCTTTTGTAGCAATGCCTTTTTTGTAGAAACTGGCCATTTCAAATTCACATGGTCAGGTTGTGCTTTGTGTCACTGAAGAATACGACTGCCTTGTCTTTCAGGCTTATGAATTTAGCTCACATTCATTGCAATTCTGCATTTCTTTCTGTCATGTAAATATATAGGTTTCAAGTGTTTTGCTTTCTACATTTTACTCTTTGGTGGAGAAACCAAAACAAGCGATTTTCTATAGTTATACAGTGTGTGTGATGGATGATGACACTGTGGTTTTGAGCTCCTCCAGGTAACAAAAGCTACATTATCCTATATTACACTACTATACTGTACATTGCTGTTTACAGAATGAACAAGAACAATACTGGCTAGACACAAAACAAGGTAGGACGTTGATTTTGGGTCTGAATGGAACAAATTGGTGTCTTTGAAGAAACTTTAAGAATAGTTTACAATGCATACAGTCCTGCAAAAACAAATGTACATGATGAGAAGTGTTTTGTAGGTCAGAGCAGGGTGCGTATCAGTGTTCAGTGTAGACATTACACTGAAATCATTGCATAATAACTAATGGAATTAACTTGATCTATGTTATACTATACGGATTTGATACGCAGTATTGTTGCAATGGCAGGCAGCAACGCAAAGAATGGCAGGTTTTAAACCTTAAAGTAATCAAACTGGGCTCTTGCTGCCACTGAACTGTTCACACAGTAGGCTCGCTGTATTAAATCTGAAAGATTTAATACATGGAAACATTTTGGACTTATTCTCAGGTGGTTCCTTGGGGTTATTTTGGGAAGTGTGTGGCAGATAAATTAGGTGGCTACATACAGTTTTGTGGGGCGAGTAGGGCAGTGGTGGGGATTCTTGGTGCTGCAGTGACCCCTGGTGGAGACTTTGTGCTTGACAGGTAAACTGCGCAACAGGACTTTGGACAGCAGTCAAGAGTCAGACTCCGGTGTGACAGGCGAGGTTGGTGTAGTTGGCGTGGTGGGGCTGATGGCAGCGTTTTGGTAGCTTGTACCGTAGCAGCTGTTTGGAGACAGGGAGTTTGGGTCCAGGGGTTTGTGCCCGCCAGGAGCGAGATAAGCTCTGCGTGCAAGCACTGATGATGGTGCTTCGCCGGGCTTGGCGCCAAGGATGGATCTGGTCTCATCCTGCTCCTCTAGGTTGGACATGTCCTTCATTATGGATTTACGGTAGGAGACAGACAGCTTGTTGGAGCCATCAGACATCAGGTTGAAGTGACGAGCGATAAAGACAACAGGGAGAGGAAGCATGGCCACAATGACAAGAGCGAAACACATGGCCAGTGCCCAGGGAGGGTAACTCTGGAAACGTTCCTGAGCCTGCAGACACACAGAGAGTTTATATATCCGCAAATCACAAATATATCTGTATTTATTTCCACCCTTTGACCCTTAATCCAGATAAAACCAGTGTGACAGGAAAATATAAAAGACAGATGTTCATTTACACATGTACTGTATTTAAATCAAATCAAATAATATGATATATAATAATATGAGACTGACAGGGACCACTCGGCTGCAAAATGGGTGCTAGTATTCATCAAATGTTTTTGCTAGCACCACACACACACACACATATCAACAGAGACTGACTGACCAGCTCTTGAACCCAGGCGTTGTATCCTGGTGGGCTGATGGCCATCTCTATGACAGTGGCTGAGATGAGAACAATGAGACAGAAGGGAGAGACATACTTCCACAGGTAGAAATAGATTAAACATGGTCGGAAACCCAACATGTCCTCCAGGTCCTGCATGAAACTGATGGACAAACAACAACAGGAAAGTTAAAATCTTCTCTCACATGGTCATTAATCACACATGCACAGACTGTACCTTTTAGTGCCATAAATCCAAGCAACGGATACATTTTCCAGGATGACCACTATGGTGAGAGGCAGACCAGCAGAATAATCATCAAACATAGTGACAAAGTAATTCCCTGAACGCTGGACAAACAACAAGCCACACAGGAAGGCCACAATGCAGCAGCACACTGAAAAGACACAGAAGAAGAAAAAAATTGGCTAATTCAGAGGGAAAGATAAAAAAGATAAAGATTTTTGGTCTGATAGAAGAGAAAATGGAAAGTAAAATGGTTTTATTGCCACCGAGCTGTTTAGTTTCCTGTTACTGTTTGCATTCAGTACACTCAGAGCAATATAACAAAGCCTAATGCACCATTACAAAACGTACTTTAATGCTTCTAAAGTGTTTAGTAAAGGGATTCTACTGTTTAAAGCATGTCATGGCCTGAGTTGAGGAATGGGGGAAGTTTACCTGTGAAAAGTTCCTTCTGGACTTTGTAGGCGTCGAGAACGGGTGTGGTGATGCCTGTCATGGTGCCGATCATGCTGCCCAGTCCGAGGTTGATGAGCATGAAGAAGAACATGACCGACCAGAATGGAGATGCTGGGAAATGGGTCATGGCTTCTGTGAAGGCAATAAAGGCCAGGCCAGTGCCCTGGACAGCCTGCAGAGATATGACCAGAGAAGTCAGGCAACAGGCTGACAGGGGTAAGATGCATCACATTCAGAATATGCTACAGAAAACTGTGCTAAAGACTTACCTTGTTGAGCTCATCCTCCAGGACACAAGGCTCCAGACCCAGCTCGGCGAAGCTGCTCTCTTTGACTGCCTTGATGACCTCGTACATCTCAGCATAGTCTGATGTGGTGAGATGAGAGAAGTTCACATGTGGAGGGATGAGTTCGTGGCTCAGCACATTAGAGTTGAGGTATCCCAGGATCTTCTCAGTGTTTCTACAAAGGTAAAAGGATAGAAAAAAATGTGAAAAGCCAAAGACGGTATTAGTGCTGACATACAACCAGGTTGTCAGACCCTGTTCCTGGGTTCACTTGCTAACAGTCGCATCAAACTGACATCAAACACCTAATGCAAATAACTTGTAAGATACTGGTAAATATTTAGAATTGATTATATTAAATTTATATTTATACACTACATATAACTAGCAAACAACTGTGTGTTTTAGTTAAACTACATAACATGAAATGACCTATTTCATGCAAGGATGTGTGAGTGATGGGTGTCAGATCAAATGTTCAATTTGTCCAATCAAAACTAGTATTCCCATGAGTCTCAGCTGTACTTTGTGTTTAGTGCTATGTGGCAAATGTTAGCTTGCCAAATTAATATGATGAACTTGAAGACAATGGGTAATCAAACACATCCAGTGACCTCGTTATTGCTGTAATGTTTTTTAGATTTCCTGTATGTTGTGTAAATCAAAACAAACAAGTGGCTGACATAGTAAAACCCAAGTTTAGCATTTTTGTTTTTACTTATACGTTTATGCTAAAGGTTAACATCTTTAGCAGGTGTTAAACTTACTCTAGGACACACTTTTCGTTCATGATGTTGGCCTTGAAACCCAGCACAGCAAATACCACCAGCGTGGCCAGGATGGAGGTGAAAAAGTTGATGAAAGAAACAAGCACGGCATCAAAATGACAGTTGTTGTCTATCTTATTGTAACTGGAGAAAGCTATGACTCCTCCAAAACCCAGCCCCAGGGCGAAGAACACCTGGGTGGCTGCCTCCCTCCACACCTGGGGCTCCAACATCTTCTCCAGCTGTGAGACACCAGGAGAAGAAATGGATTATCAGGTGTCTGTTAGCATGGGTGGTTGATTTAAAACATTTAGAAACAGATGAAAGCTTTTCCTCCGGTCTCACCTTGGGAGTGAACATGTGAGCAATACCATCCACAGATCCCTTCAGCATTAAACCCCGGACAAGGAAACAGAACAGCACCACATAGGGGAAAAGGGAGCTGAAGTACATCACCTGTACATTCAGAAAAGCAAAGCCAGTGATGTTCTTCATAGTTTTCTCAAATCATATTATCTATTTGTGTCTCCTCCTCTCCACTACCTTCCCAGAGGAGGCGATTCCTTTAATGACAGCAAGGCAGACGATGATCCACGCCACCAGTAGAGACAGGGTCATTTTGACGTTGAGGCCTCCGCTCTCTGCGATAGTGCTGGTGGTGTTTAGTGTCTGACGATACCAGAAGTAGGTAGTGGCTGAGCTTTTGTCACACTCTGGCTCCACGACTGTATGTTTTGCAGATGGGGGAGAAGGAGGTTTAGTTTGAGTATGAAGGAAAAGAAAAGGCTGTGAAGATGCAGCAAGGAGGATTAGGTGTCATAGAGAGGAAGATGTGAGGGCAGGAGAAGAAATATAATAACACTGAGGTCGATAGCTCAGTTCTCAGCTGGTCTACACCTGTCAGATGTAAGTGAGCTTAACAAGGCCATCTATGTACTTAGTATGCAAAGCACAAGTCTCCAATTCACATCACCTGAGATGTTTTTTCAGTGCACACACACACACAGAGTACTCGCTTCTTACCCTGGGGAAATATACTGTGTGCAGTTTAGAGTCAGCAGTATTATGATTCTTCACACTGTGGTGTGGTGCAGATTTACCCGTGTGGATGCACACTCACAATCCACACAACCAGATGTTCTCTGCTAAATTCATTGTTTATTAATTCATGTCTGGTTCCATCATCACATTGGCTGCAGGTCTATGAGTTGCAGTGTCTCTGCTGCTGCTGCCCTTCACTCCGAGAGTCTGAATCTCTGCTCCTCATCTTCCTGCCAGCATTGTGTTCATCCTGCCATGCTGAGTGTGTCTTGGCTGCACTGGGGTTATGTCATTATCACCACTAATCGCATAAAACTCCAGAGGGTTTTCATCTGGATCATGTCCGTGAAGTCGTAACAGAAAGGTGTAAGAAACAGTTTGGCTGATCTGCTTAGATGTATTGATGCAGACTGGATGCTGGCTGATCTGCTTAGATGTATTGATGCGGACTGGATGCAATGTGAATGTAATCCTGAACCCTGCAGCACAGTGGCCCATTGAGGCGTTACTGTGAGAGCCAGATACTGACAAATGGATATCACTGTATTTCAAACAATGTAATCATGAATGTGTACACACTCTTGATATTGAATGATAATAATGAGTCCAAATGAAAAAAAAACAAACAAACACAATTTGTTTTGCATTATAATCCACTTAATGGCCTCGTGCAAAAATGCACATCTTATATGCTTGAAGGATAAACGCAGTAGTTCTGTTTAGCTCTGGTGTCTCACTGCTGCACAGAAAACATGTGGAACCAACTTCCTATAACATGCAAATGTTTTTTTTGTTCAAATCTAAATCACAGCTCTATTGTTTTCCTATGACTTTTATTAAATAATTATCTTTACTGCATTTGCATTTCCTTTAATACACCTGGGGCAACTTATAGTTCTTGTATGTTCATGTCCAGCAGTGTGACTGCCACTTTGGTCCAGACTGGAATATCTCAACAACTGATGGATGGATGGCCATGAAACTACATACAGCTCTACAGCACTGACCTTAATTAGCTCTTGACATTTCAGCTAGTGCCAGCAGCACGTTGACCTTTTGGGGTTTTTAGTGAAATATCTCCTGCAAAGCTGATGACATTCCCATCAGCCTCAGCTGTACATTGGTTCCTTTCTTCATTTTATTTTTAAATGTTGTTGTAAAGAAGTAAATTAAGGTAAACTGCCGCAGAATTTTGAGGGTGCTATACAAATAAGGCTGCTTTGATTATTAGTTACAGTAATATTTAATGCCACTCACTAGCCATTGTCCCGTTCTTTCTGATCGGGCATTCGCTCCATGGCAGAGGATACTGGAAGGACTGGAAGAAATAGAAGATGCTCCAACCAATGATCACATTATAGTAGAGACCCACAAAGCCACACACCTGGAGAGAGACAGAGAGAGAGAGAGAGAGGTAGCATAAACAGCAAACATACAATAACACAAATTACAAGTATATAAAGACATTTCATTGTAGAATAACATCTGCACACAGTGAAAGAAGTGGGGCAGCAGGCTTTGCTGTCAGTCTTCTGAGCAGTCTTGCCAGCCAAGATATTCAGAAGCTAAATAAGGTTGAATGAATAATTCAAATGCTCTCTTTCAAACAGTGATCTTCTGTGAGGTATTTATAGCTGTGCAGCTCTAAAGAAAGGCTACTTTTACCCAAGACATGACAGATAGATAGATAGATAGATAGATAGATAGATCATCAGAGGACCTACACTTTTGCCATCTTTTCCAAATGCTTTCCTGAGGCCTCATTAAAGCCTTTGACAGCTGTAGTGTAGGAGAACAATATTACCAAAGAATATGTGTTAGGCTTACAGCTACAGAGATGAGAAATGATGAACAATAAAATAAAAAACCAGTTCCTGTTTCCCTACCATCAGACTGGACACCCCTATCCCGCCCAGACGAGGACAGACATAGTTCCACACGCCGATGCTCCCACGCCGGATTTTCTGACCCACTGCCAGCTCCAAGAAGAAGAGCGGGATGCCGATGAGGAGGAGGAGGATGAAGTAGGGAACCAAATAGGCACCTGAAAGAAGTATCCAGTTCGCTGTGTGAGGAGCGTAAGGGAAAATGTGCCCTTTCTAAAATGTAAAGGACACTTATTCCAGAGACTAGTGGAAATATTATGTTTTTTGTTGGCAAATCAAAACAGCAGAACAACAAAGATGTCTGTCCAGAATTGTAATGTTTTCTGTTGTGGTTGTATTTGTCCAACAACTGCCCCACAGACAGAAATAACATTTCCACATGTATTATAAATATTGTATGATTTTTTAAAACATCATGTTGCTTGTTATTTTGTGTTTTAATATCTGTGCAGCACAACAATTCAACAGTTTTGCATTAATCTAACTAAAATAATACTTCATAACCAAGCTCTCACCTCATTGATAATGTGAGGATCACGGCTCCACTCAAGAATATATTTGAATGTCATTTTAATTTTGATGGATGTCTAATTTGTTCCTTTGCATTTTAATCCAAGGAGGGATAAGCAACTTTTTTAATATATGAAGGCTGAGTCGACATCCGGGATACAAAGACTTTTAGCAGACAAACACGTGCTACTATAAAACCACATTCAGTGACACGCGCATCTCACAGTGGGTGGACTAATGAGGCAGAAAGAGAGGAGTCCAAAATAAATATAGAGATGATAGAGAGGTTAAATGTACCCAGGAGTTGTAAATACCTTGCCAGGATCCTCGTATCAGTTTTAATCTAATCTGCTCCATAGCAGGTTATTTAAACTGGAGCTCATAACAGACATGATATACAGTATGTCAGAGTATAAAGATGTGACAGTGGTGGTGGTGGTGGTGGGGTGATAGAGGATGTTAAAGAGAAAAGAAAAAGGCATGATGTGGAAGAGAGTGAGAACAAGAAAGGAGCCCACACAGCGATACGTTCCTGACAACACAGACCTTTAATGTGTCTGTAATTGGCTGCCAGACAGCAAATTACACGTTGAAAAATGGCCACGCGCCAGGTCACATACCCTGATCGGTCTGGGACTGAGTCTACTGGCAGTAAATCCTGCCTACTGGCAATAAATGCGACGTACATGCAGCAAATATGACACAGGTGGCAAAGCTGAAAATACACCAGTGGAAGCATTAGCATCTCTGTTAGTCCAGGATGACAACGTGCCTTTTTCCTCTGTATTGAGCACAGGATGACACTGTGCACGCCTCAGCTAACAGTACATGTAGAGTACCTCTAACCAAATAAAACCTCATCACTATACAGTTACATTCCTTTATTATTCCCGTTCACCAGAGTATCAGTTGAGCCCCGACTGTCTTGTCGGCAGCAGTAATCAATACTGTAACTATATTTAGACTTGGTTGCTTTCAGCACAGTACAGCTGCTCTCTTTGCAGTTCTGTACTGAACAGTGCAATGCAGCTCATTCAGTTTTGTGTTTTTTAAATAATAACGATTTGAATCACAGAAACAATAACATGAGGTCTTATCATAATGTCCCAATACAATTACACTGAAAGTTAATTAACTGTACAGCCTTTTAGTCAAACACTGCAAATACTGCTAAAATGTTGGACTCGGTTGGATGTATATTGAAACTTTAGGTAAAACTACTTTCATTAATGCTTTTAAGTACAAGTAGAATGAACATTAAGTGTGATACAAGTAAAAGTTATTGTTATAAAAGAGAATGTTGACTCAGATCTTTCAATGCATCACTAAGCAAACAAGAGGACAAGTTCAAACTAGACTGTTATAATTAGGAAAATCTTATTAGTCAGATTACTCTTCTATTTTCTGTTGTTCAGCTGTTTGTTATCGAAAGGATCAGCAAGTGCCTGCTGCCTGACACTCAGAGAGAGCTGACAAAGCACAGCGGGAGAAGGAATCAGATAAATTGCCTCAAACAATGTCACCATCTGGGGGTGTGGAGCTTACCAGACCTCTGTAGCCCTCACTCAGCTCTACTTGATGCTAGGTGGACCAAACTGATGGCAGTCCAGATGCATTGTGGATAATGTAGGTGCCAGGTTACAACAAGAAGTGTATGTAATTAAAAAAAACTACCTCTGGTTCTGCTGCATAAGTTTTGATATTTTTTATCATGAGTCTGACAGTATGATAGATGTACAATGCTAAATCAAAAATACAGTATGAATAGTCTGCTACTTCATTAAAAAACACAAAGTTCCCATGTTTTGTATTTTATATGATCATAACAGCCTTTAAATGCACACATCAGTTGTTGTTCTTTCTTAGTGTCCCTTCCTCGTTATACTGTCTTTTTTGACAATACCATTATGGGAGTATCACACCTCCAGCTTTAAATGAATTAACTGTAGAAATTCATCTGAGAAAGTAAAGGAGCACTGCTCCAAAGTCTAGTTAAGTACAGTAACTGATAATGAAACTGTAAATGAAATGTTTCTGATCTGCAACACTTATAACTTATAGTGAGCGTTGCCTCCAACTCACCTCCTCCATTCTTTTGGCACAGGTAAGGGAAGCGCCACACGTTGCCCAGGCCCACAGAGAAGCCCACCTGGGCTAGGATGTACTGCAGTTTGCTGTTCCAGGCAGGACGCCCATCATTTTCAGGTACCTCTATGTGCGGCACCTTCTTCCCAGTGGCCCCCCCGATGGTCAGGGAGCTGTTCTTGTAGTCGAACGGCTCCTCATGTCCGAGCAGGTCAGCCACCGACTCTGTGACGTGCTCATTGCTCTGCTCGTGCTGTGTCACCTTGCTGTTCTTAGGCATGAGGGAGGCTGAGGGTCGGGAAGAGGGGAGGGGGAAGAGAGAGAGAAAGAAAGAGCGGAAACACAAAGAAGTGATACAGGCAGAGAGAGGAGATGGATAGATGTAGCTTTAGAGGAGATGCTGAGGAGTGACAGCTGGGTTTTAGTGCTTGGCCTCAGTCCTGCATCAGACAAAGAGAAAGGTTAAACAGAACGTTATATTTCAAGCTTCTCAAAATTTAAATGCAATAATGGTTAATTAATAATCAAAAATTCCATAAATTATCTGTTTTAAATAAAAGAAAATGCCCTTGACAAGGCCCATTTGATGGCCAGTAATTTTAAGGCTCCTTTTTCTGGCCTTGATCCTTAAATAACACTTCACACGTTCGCTGACACAATTATTCCTCCATTTAGTGCTTGGTTAGGCTCATAATAAGACATTGGATTGTAACACATTTTTATGGCTCCCCAGAACCATGAACGATGTCTCTTCTCCACAGTCACAAAAACACCCCATCACAATCCTTTGCCTCTCAGACATTGTTTCTGGTTCCAAAAAAATATTCCCAATCCTGCAAATTGTTTCTATTTAATTTCCCTCTTCTGCAAAGCTTAACTTTAGTGAAGCTTTTTTCCCCATGTAAATCCTCTAATCCTCTCAAGCCTTGCAGCAACATCCACCCTTACCCCTCTGCCAGAGAGTGGTTGGTTCAACCCAAACATAATGGATGACGTGAACATGATGTTTTGGATGTAGTGCTGCCATGTGTTCGCCTGATCCACATCACAAGCTCCCACGTAGGCTCATTTCTTATTAAGAGAGTAAAAAAATAAATAAAAATCTGCACTGAAAAGCAAAACTGCAAAGAGGGAGAAGAGAAAACCAAAACGTCATCGATAAACACAAGGGCTGATTGTCTGTGCTGGTAGTAACCAACAGAAGAAACAGTTCTGGCTGAAGGAAGGAGCAAATGACTGGAGTTGCATGAAGATGCTGCACTTGCACACGAGCCTTCATCGTCAAAACCCTCGCTGCTTGCATCAGCCTTAAACAAACCCTGTTACTGTCAGCACATTCTCTACAAACACTAACAACACAAACCTTCTCAGAATTTCTGCAGGAGACAAAAAAGCTCTAAAGGAAGTCACTGTGTTTGTGCTCAGGATGCGTAGTTGTTTTCTGTGTTTATTCATTTCTCATCCCACAGCGGATTTCCTCCTGTGTGTGTATGTCAAGAGAAGCCTGTGATGCAATAATCCATGCACAGCCATTTACAAGTCCTCATAATCCTGAGTGCATTAACTGTAAAGCCCCTGGTGCTGCTTGTCAGTCAATTCCACATTACAGTACAGTAATGTCAGTTTGTTTTCTTTGCCCTGGGCTGATCACGCCATTGCCCTGGGAAGAAGCTTTCAATTTTCAGGAGTTTGTATGTGTACATATTGCATATTATATTTCAGAAACATTCAGGGATATTGCATCCATTAGAACCAGGGATAATACTCACACATGCAATAACACTTGAGGTAATTTTCACAATTAAGTAATATTGCCAAATCATATTTAACACTGGCAACTTACCAGCACCAAGCCCAGTCCTATTCACCTCTAACCATGAATACATACTCTACATCACTGTCTTCACTGTCAGACATGCCACACCATCATAAATATTCTGGGAAGAGACATATCCTCATGTAAACAAGGGCATATATCAGATAGAAGCCTGTGATAATGTTTCTATGGCTTATATTTGAATACATAATATTGAGGCTCTCATACTTTCCGGTTACACAAAAAAGGAGGAAAACAGTAGATATCAGCTTCAGTAATCAGTCGGTATTAAGCCCAGATTTGTTCTTTGATTCCCAGTCTGAGTCTGAACCAGGCAATCAGTCATTTCAGTGAAAATCATAAAGTATTAAAAACAACCAACTCGTGTTCATTTTACTGACAGTAACTTACCATTTAGAATAGGGATGAACTGGAACAGCACTGGGATCTGACTCTGACGGGCACTTTTGTCATTCAAATCTAAAATACAGCTGAACAGAACAAGTGGTGAAAGCTCCTGAATGCCCTCAGTAATCAATACCCCAACACAGGTCACATATTCTGAGCACAAGTGACACATCTGGTGCTGATAGAGGAAGCTCACTGTTTTGCCTCTGGCTTAATGCTGTGGCTTTCAAACGCACAATCAAGGTCGAGAACGATTATCCCCTGACCTCTGTGAAAACTAGAGCACATTGGACACAGTTGCACCTCGAATCACATGATTCAAAACAAGGGCTGCTGTGTGTGTTAATGACACCGAACAGCAATTGAAAACAATTTTTAAGGTGCCTATGAACTTCTGCAGAAATAACCACTCTGCATTTTTAAATCCCGGTGGTGGCACAAAAAAAAACGAGATGCACAGTAAAGGCACAACAAATAAAAATACAAGCATTTTCTTTCTCACCACGAGTCCTCAGCAGTGATCGGCAATATCCAAGGCTTCTTCTGAACGCAGAGTATTTGGAGAGTCATGCATGCATCCTCGGGACGGTGTGGTGCTGGCTGGGCGCTCACAGGACACTGGAGGACGGAGCATCACATGCTGCGCTGCCTACACTTCACATGCAGGGTGGAGAGTCCGAGGCGCACTATGACGCACAAAGCGCTCTATCATCAGTGGTAAATTCTCAGCTACCACCCACTTGTTGTGGTTAGAGACTTCTATCCATCACAGCATCTCTGTCTGCAAAGTGGAAAAAGAGCGTGCACGGATTCATCAAGGTTATACACTCCTACCTGAGGAAGTGACTGTTTGACGCGGCTTTCGTCATAATTGATCAAATATTTAAGCCATTCAGCGCTGGCCTGTCAAGATTTTGTGATCATAAGCAGAACAGATTAAATATCGATATCTAGGACATTTGCATTTTCCAAGTCTACCTTAATACAGCCCTGTTCCTCCTGCCCCTACTAGCTATCAGGAAATCTCGTGCTTACACTATTCCAACAGACTTCCGGGCTGAAGCTAAAGTTATTTTAATATGAAGTTCCACATTAATTACTATTAATATATCTCAGCAGCAGCTCAACAGAAATAAAACCTTTTGGGCTAAAATTACTACTGAACTTATAGTTATCAGGAGTAGTCAAGGTATTCTGTATTTCAGAATGTGCATGCCTAACAATAAAGGTTCAATCACTGTCACAGATGTGACACTGTGATAGACAGCTGCCCCTGAGCTGCAGGGTTTGTGAGCCCTGAACTACTTACTTGACCTACTTGACCCACACTTCTTAGTCTTGAGTTCGCAAACTGTTCATGCACACAATGCAGAGATTCTCATCATCATAAGTGTCAGAATCTCTTGGTCACTGGGCTTCAGGGGATAAAGGGGTGGTCATGTGAAGATGCACTGTTACAACCATCCCCACCCCAAGCAGCCATTAAGAGCTAACACATAACACGTGCATGGGTTTGACGTTAGCATGAATGTAAAGCATCAATTAAACTGCTTTCAGTTATATAAGTCAAACCATTGTATCTACAATACAATGAAAACAAGGTAAAATAATCTTGATAAAAATGTTTTAATTAAAATTCACAGTGTTGCTCACAGAGACATGTCACTTCTCCTGTCAGCTCACAAAGAAAATTGAAGATTTTGATAGTGGTATCATCACCACAGCTCTTTTCTGACTGGTCATACTAGCAGTGTTACAACTTACCAGGTGTTACAATAATACTTACCTTCTCATAAATTTGTAGGGAACCATTACGTTGATGTAAAAGTCAAACAAAGCATCTTTTGGACAGAAATTCATTCTCTAATTGAATATACATAAAGCTCTTCATAGAGGATTTTTATGTCAGTGAGCCGGTAACGTCTGACTAATAGCTTTATCTTCCTGGTCAAAGTGTAAATCTATGGACTTGTGCTGGGTGGTCATGTCTCTGTTGAGACAGTGGAAACATGATGTGAATGCAGCAGAAACACTCACCCAGGGGACCATAAATCATGCACTGTCTGCCAGAGGATTCTTTAATACCACCAAGTCAGTGGAGGAAGATATCATCGAGTGGCCATTTTTCATTTTGACCTTACGAATTAATTTAGTCCTTCATCCATCCCCATGTCTGCCACCTTAGTTATTTTAATCAGATGTGTTTCCTCACTTGCTTCTGGATGCTTATTCTTTTCTGTGTCATTATCAACTACATCAATTTTTTTTTTATAGAGGTGCTTCTGGATGCTTATTCTTTTCTGTGACATTATCAACTACATCTATTTTTTTATAGAGTTTGGCTTCAGTGTTGATGAAGAAACTCTGTGGGAACAAAATCCTGTTTAACAAGCCTAAATACAATTTAAACACTTGGCTTCAAATAGTAAAATCTGATCTCTACTGCACATTACATTTGAATTATAGTTCATGTCTCATATTCTCTGCATTTATGCTGCTGTGCAGTGTTGTTTTGAGACAAGCTCTGGGTCTGAGCCGTTCTTCCTTTTTCCACAGCTGGACCTCGTTCTGTGACGTGTTTGACGCACCTTCTTTGATTTGACTACTGGGAGCAGTTGCCACAGCAACCTCTGGCTCATATGACAGGCTCCATTTCATCCCTGCATTCTCCTTTCTGCTCTCCTCTGACACATCGCTTTATTAGAAAACAACAAATGCATTTCAAACATCCACATACATTTGACCTATTGGGTTTATTTCCCTGCTCAGTTGCCTAAAGTGCAGCCTCTTAAGTTCCTTTGACATCCTAGAAGAGACAGAGGGAAATGATGTTTTCTTTCATCTAAATCACAAGTCACTGGGTCCTATACAGATACAGTATATCTCCTCTCCCTTCTAGATGCTACAGTTTCCCTGTTGTTTTAGCAGGTTTTTGAACTGCACAGGTCATTAAAGATTATCTGTGTTTTCTCACCCTGCTTTGGCTTTACACTTTTTGGCACTTTGTTGCATGGGAGATAATGTCTGACAAGAAATCTGTGGGATAAAACCGTAGGACACAGCACAGTGCCACTCTATTTAGGTCCACATCTGGTAAAATAAAATAAGATAAAATTAAATTAAAATGCATGTAAATCTGTGCAGCATAACCTTACAGTGCATGCCCAGGGGGGAAGTCAGTGTAAATAAACAATCCACAGCTAGTACTTAAGTTCCGTTCCCTTTGCCAAGGCTTTACAGCCTCAGCTGCTGCAGGCCGTCTGCTAATTGGACAGCAATAATACACTCGCAGAATTTTCCAGGTTTTATTAAGCCTGCATTAGCAGCCTTGCAGGCCTGTGGGACTGTTGGCACACCAGTGCTGCTACCCTCTCTGGTTAGCAGATGACTGAATAGTCCCATCTGGGTTGGAGAAGCTGCAGCTTTTGTACTGCTGTCATTGACTCTGGGTCATTTTGTTGGTGCCTGGGTTTATTTTATACACTTATTTTCAGCTTCACTTGCACTGTGATAATCTGCAGATTTTGTGGTTAGGTAAAACTCCAGAGATTTGCTCTTGGTTCTTGTTTGTTCAGCACCAGATGTACAGAGTGGACACCGCCATGCAATGCAGCTGCAGTACCATGGCAAGCAAACTCAGCTGAAGTGCAAACTGAACACCAGCACAGCTTGAGTGTCTGTATTTTATGTCAGGTTTTAATTTAAACATTTTTATTTTTAGCAGTCTCTCCAGGCATGACTGTGCTTTACAGATTTTTTGCTCTTGATCATATTTTTATCAGCAACACCTTTTCTATCTCTCCCCTGTCACGATGCCTCTGCTCAGTTTCTTATCGCTCATTATAGAGACTCTCTCCCTGAAATATTTTCTTCATCTAGCCTCTTTTTTGGTTGTATTACACGGTACTTGGTGTCTGACGTCAGCACCTACATTTCTGCTCCTCCCTGCTGTTCACC
The DNA here is from genome assembly GCF_001952655.1 of Monopterus albus. Lineage (NCBI taxonomy): Eukaryota > Metazoa > Chordata > Actinopteri > Synbranchiformes > Synbranchidae > Monopterus > Monopterus albus. The sequence goes on along the minus strand of NW_018127969.1, from coordinate 1,231,350 downwards.
TTCAGTATCTCTAACTTCACATTGTCTCCCTGCTGCTGTGCAGCCCCTGCTTTCTTTTGTGCTCTCCTACACCCACCTTCGCTCTCATGTGCTCATGCATTCTGCATCCGCACCGCCACATCCGCCCAGTACTTTTCCTTCACTCCAGTCTCATTTATATTCCTCCCTCCCTGTCCCTTTCTCACCCCTCCCTCCCTCCTATTTCTCCCCCTGGTGTTTTGTGCTGTCTGGGTCACTCTCAGCTCCTAAAAAAAGCTTCAGCCTGCACTGGCCTCTGTGGTATCACTTACCTGGTCCATTTTGTTTGTACAAGCACTTGAACAAACATAATTGCATTTTTATTCTAATTCCTTCTGAATCAGATGAATATGAACGGCTCTGACAGATGTGGAAGGACAAGTACCATTTTTCATCCCACTTGAATGACACTGCTCTCTGTGATCATTCTTCACCAGGACTGATCCTGGATGAGCTGAGCCAGTAAAACTTGTCCTAATATGATGCTACTTAATCATCATCATACTAAACATATGTGAAACAAAACACAACCTTCTTTTTTAATAAGAGACAAAATAAGACACTTTTTGTGTGTAGTTCGTCTCTGCCTAAGATGAAAACGTGAACAAAGACCCTTTTCACACATAGCTTGGGTTTATTTCATGTGTCAAACAGCAGTCTTGACTTTCTGTTTTTTCTGTAGATGCATCCTCACAGTGTTGTACCAGCTTCTGCTTTCCCAGAGTGCACTGGTGCATGGTAATGTGCTAGTGCTGTTCAGGTGTTCAGACAGTGGAAGAAGTGGGTCATGCTGGGTCCTGAGTGCTCCGCCAGACACTAACATCCCACAGTGGTGTGTGCCCTCACGCAGGTAATTAAAAAAAACATAGTATGTGGCATTTAGTCTGGTCCTGTAATTAAATTACCATTATCAGATATAACATGAAATACTTGATAGATACTTGTAAATATTGGTTAAAGACTGTGATCTATTTAAGTAATAAGTGGTTTTCAGTTTGCAGATCCAGTTTCCACACCAGATGAGAAACTGGTCGTGACTGCATGCTAGTCCAGGTTAGACAGGTGAAAGATTGGTTGTCACTTGCTTGGCTGATGACAGAGATTCACAATCTGTTACTGAGCATCTGTCTCACATGAAATCCAGGGTGCAGAGGGTCAGAACACGCTGTCCACCTTAATGTGACACACATAAATAGAAACTCATTAAAAGCTGTTTTATCCCCACTAATCCTTTGCAGATTTCCTCTTTCACAGCTCATTAACAAGAATTCTTGCATGCCATTCTGTTTTTGATGTCCTGTTAACAGATGAAATACCTGTCTGTTGCAATATACAAGGGTTCGTGTTTTCCGCAGCAGCTTTAGTGAACCAAATATAATACAAAGCAGTGCAAATCTTTCTTTAGAATGTGGTCTTTAAAAGTTATTGACAGTTCTAGTGTTAAGGTTGGCTCCTGTCGGTTATCTACTGGCATAAATATGTACAGAAACTACTGTAATTCCCTTTACCAAGTTTGTCACCATTATCTATATTAGAAAGATTGTGTTGGTATAAAACTGCAGATAATTGAACCAACCTATTTGCTTCATTTGAGGAGCACAAACAACAAAACTTGATATTGGAAGGAAAATTAAAGCTGGAACGTGTTTGTCCCTCCTACTAACTTTATGGACACACTTGAACCCATTTTAAAACTGGGTGGCAGATTGCCTCGCTAGGGCTGCACAGGGACGTGTAACAGTCTACAGAAGGACTTTACCAGATGGTCTCTAAAAGAGAGGCCAGTCTCCTTTTAACAACATAATCCTTTTAAAACAACCCTGCAGTGAAGCACACTGCATTTATTTGTGTTGTTGCAACAAATAACAGGGTCAGACTCACCCAAAAGTGAAACAAAACAGAGGTACAGGTTAAAGTCATTGAGAGCAAAAAGTTTAAACAAATGTAAGCAAATTTGTAAGAAGAATAGTGATTGTGTCCAATTTGTTAAAATACTCCAGATACAGATCTTCACTTGTAATAGGAACTCTGTTGAACGTTAATTCAGTGACAACCTGGGCAGAGCAAACGGCACGTCATCACAAACGCCCTTCATGGTTTATAAGATCCTAAACAGGCCCAGTCTTCAGAAAACAGACATTTGTTAAGGTGGTGTTTGTGCTTGTAACACAGTGGAACATAAAACAAGTGGAGAGAGAAGTTTGACAGTTTTCTTTTTTTTCCATATAGCAATAAAATTGACTGACTGGGCGACCGCCTCTCCCCCTGCTGAGGAGCAGGCTGTAACCGTTTGAGTGTGAGTGCCCTATATACAGGCCTCAACGTATTACTCCCATGTATAAGCCGTAGTAACAATAAAACTTGCACATCAGAAATGACTTTACAATGGTATTATGTGGATACTGTTCAGGCTATAATGCAGCCACTGTTAGTGTAATTATGAAAACCAAGAGATAAGGGGTTAAATGGCATAAAAACACCACAATGTTGCATTTAAAACAAACATAACTTAAAATGGTCTGAAGGACATACAGTGGGTATGGAAAGTATTCACACCCCCTTAAATTTTTCACTCTTTGTTATATTGCAGCCATATGCTAAAATCATTTAAGTTCATTTTTTCCCTCATTAATGTACACACAGCACCCCATATTGACAGAAAAACACAGAATTTTTGACATTTTTGCAGATTTATTAAAAAAGAAAAACTGAAATATCACATGGTCATAAGTATTCAGACCCTTTGCT